>NW_020952380.1:2318607-2506495 GCF_900497805.2 Vombatus ursinus
ATAGATAGATAGATAGATAGATAGATAGATAGATAGATAGATAGATAGATAGATAGAGGGCACAGGGTGAGTTGAAGATGAAAGGATCATATCTGGAGAATAAAATTAAGGGGTGAGAAAGGATTATACTAGGAGAAAGAGAAAGGGAGAGGTAGAACGGGGTAAATTATCTCACAGAAAAAACAGATAAGAAAAGGCTCTTACAGTGGAGGGGAAATGGGGGAAGGTGAGAGGGAATGAGTGAACTTTATTCTCATAGGATTTGACTTAAGGAGGGAAAACATACACACTCAATTGGGTATGGAAATCTGTCTTACCCTACAGGAAAATAGGGGGGAAGGGGACAAGAGGGTAGGGGGATGATAGAGAGGGGGGCAGATTGGGAAAGGGGGTAATCAGAAGCAAATACTTCTGACGAGGAACAGGGTCAAAAGAAAGAATAGAATAAATGAGGGGGTGGGATAGGATTAAGGGAAATAGAGTTAGTTTTTCACAGCATGTCTACTATGGAAGTGTTTTGCATAACTGCACATATATAACCTACATTTAGTTGCTTGCCTTATCAATCAGGGTGGGTGGGGAGGGAGAAAGGGAGAAAATTTGGAAACCAAAGTTTTAAAAACACATGTTTAAAAAAATGTTTTCACATGCAACTGGGAAATAAGAAATACAGGAAATGGTGTACAGAAATCTATCCTGCCCTGCAGGAAAATTGAAGGGTAAGGGGATAAGAGAAGCGGGGGAGAGATAGAAGGGAAGGCAGACTAGAGGAAGGGGTATTCAGAATGCATGCCATCTTGGGGTGGGGGAGGGGCAAGATAGGGTGAAAATTTGGAACTCAAAATCTTGTGGAAGTAAATATTGAGAACAAAAAAAATGAAAAAAATCATCATAATGATCTAACAAACTAAGTTGGGTTCATAAACCATACTCAATTGATATAAAAAATGTCAGTCATCTGGCATTAAATGTTCAAGGAGAATTGACCAAGTTATCAAGCAATACAGGTTTAAAACTCGAGTCTCCTAAAAAAATCATTAAATGAATTTTGGCTTGGGATTAGGACAGAATTTCCAACAATTTCTGAAATGGTCCTAAACATATTTCTACCATTTTGTACTATGTGTTTATGCAAAGTGGTATTCTCAGCACTGACAATCATAAAATCAAACATCAATTACCTCTGAAAAACATTGAAAATGCTCTACATCCTGCAGTATCAAGTATTCTGCCAAGATTTAATTCTTTATGTAAAATAAATAAGCATATCCATCCATTAGTATGCAAATTTGCTTTCATCTTTAATAAATGGTAAAACATATATGTATACCAAAGAATTTTTTAAATATAAATTTAGTTTTAATTTATTAATAGTAAATGTTTGATTTGTATATCTATTTTATATACCTATATACCTGGGGTCACGTAAAAATTTCCGGGGCAAAAAGGGGTCCTAAGTGGAAAAAGTTTAAGAAACTCTGATGTAAATTGACCTTTAAGGAATGCTTGTTGACTGTTGATTTTCTGACTGCCAAAGAGGTCTGTAACACAAAAAAAAAAGGTTAGGATAGTCTGGGACAATCTCTAAGATGCCTTTTAGCATTCTATGATTCTATGAGTCCAACATATATTTGTTCAGCTACTAGTTCACGAAAAATCTTATCACATTTTTGAAGAAGTGAGGTGGAAGACTTCAGTTATTACCATATAAATATAAAAAAAAATTAACTCCTAAATAATTCAGCTATCTTGGACTTATAATCAAGTCAAATTCTGTTATAATAAATGCCATTATAATCTATTTCTTTATGTAACAAAAGATTATGGAGTCCTCAGGTAGTTATTTCAAGCAATATCTCATATTTAAAAATCTAGCACAACAAACTATTTCAGAATAGCTTTTGAAGGCTATTATAGTAGAATTGTTTCAGTCCTATTTTTCTCTCTCTGGAGAACTCAAAGTACCCTGAAAATTAGAAGAAACAAAAGGTTTGAGCTGGAAGAAATATTAGAAATCATTTAGTCCAATCACTTCATTTTTTGTATGATGAAATTGAGGGCCATGAAGGCTGCCCAAAGTCTGACCATCCTGGTTTTAAGAGGGAAAATTGTCTGCAGTTTGAAGGTTCCATAATGATCATTCTAAGGAGCAAAAAGCTGAACGTTATGGATATAACTCTTCCATTTCAATTCATAGTTCAATAAACCACTCTGAGAGCTCCCTTGTACTGAGAGGACACTTTGCTTTCCACTGCCTGTCAAGTTGCATCTTGTCTTTCAGTTGATTTACTTTATGACTAAGAAACCCAATGGTTGTATTTGTATAGCAAGAATAACAGTCACTGTCAGTCTGCATTACCTTCTTCCTCTTCTGACCACGATAAACAAATACTGTTCCAAAGAGGTTTATGTATGTTCTTTTAATTTAAAAGGAACATCTAATTACTGTTTTAGAGAAAAATGGCATCTTACCACCCCTGGTCCCATTTGTACCAACACAAAGAAGATATTCTAGAACAATGACAGAAAGGTGTAACTATATTGTGCACATATGCTTGTGTTTGCTAATGCCCACGTGCCCACATCAGGGCCAATTTCTAATAGCTATATCCATTCCCTTTCCCCTCCTTTCCTAAATCTCTTAGAATTCATAGAACCAAAGGCTGGATGGTTGGCTACCAAGGTCTTTTCCAACTCTAAATCTGTAGTAAGCCTGTGGAAATGTCTCAATTATCTTGACACACACTATGCTTATTTCTGACTCTAACTTGGCTTATGTTGCTCTCCATGACATCTACACCCTTGATCCTTGTCCCAACTGCCATAATGCAGAGGAGGAGGGAGTGCTTTGGAGGAAGAGCAGCAGTGCCACAGAGGGATAGAAGGTAATAGTAATTTATTGCTACTAATAAGGGAAGAGGAGAACAGGTGCTAATCAGAGAATAGTTTTTCAGTGTGTGACCTCTATTGCCCTTACTCCATATAGCGGGATAGCTTTGACATCCCCCACACAAAGTCCTCCTATACAATAATATTCCAATTCCAGCTGAAGGCCTAAAGTACCTCATGGCTCAAACTTATGCAGAATTTTAGACAAAATGCTGACGTGGCACTAATAAGAGGCTACTCCATTATAAGGCAACAGGGAAGACTGGACCTTTGAGGTAAGAATACTTTCTGAATTGCCTAATCAGGAATAAAGAATAAGAGGCAGGGACTCAGGAAACAAGTCTAACTATTCCATGCAAGCAAAAGGCTGGGGGTGGGGTTGGGGGTAATGCCCAGGCTACAAGTCTATTAGCCTTAGCATTCATGCATCCTAGGAGAATAGGCTGTACCAGTCAAACTGGTTTTCACCTTCCCAAAATGCCCTTCCTCTTTATTTACTAATTTCAAGAATTGAGATGAGGGGTGATGAGGTCCTGAACTATAGTAATGACTTGTGAGTAGAGAAAAGGTGGCAGATAAAAGAGGTGTGGAGGCAGAACCCATAGTTTCTTGTGTATGATAGGCAATTAAAAATGCTTTCTGAATAGAATGGAACAGGACTGAATTACCAGAACTTGGCAGCCTATTAGACGTGAGTTTGAGAAACAAGGAAGAGTTAAAGATGACCCTGATATTTGTGTTTGGTCAACAGAAATAGAGGAGTTAGGAAGAGGAATAGGTTTAGGGGGGCAGGTAATTAGGTCAGTTTTAAACATGTTGAGCTGGATTTGCTACAGATATCTAGCAGATAATTGGAAATGTTGGACTGGAGCTCAGGGGAATGCTTAGGGCTGAAGATTTATTCTGAGGAGTCATCTACTTTGATGTGACACTTGACCCATTCATTAACAAGCATTTATTAGGTAAATACTCTGTGTCAGGCGCTGTGCTAAGGGCTACAAAGAGATACATGAAAAAATATGAAATAGACTCTCTTCAGGAGCATAGATGTGATCCCCAAGGGAGAAAGTACAAAGAAAGAAGAAAGCTGAGGATAGGCTCTTGGGAGATAGTATGCTTAGCAGATTGGAAAAGGACAATGAATAAGTGAAAAGAAGACCAAGAAGAGATGATTAGACAGGGAGAGAGCAGTGTCAGTTAAGTCAACAGAGAAGAAAGCATACAAAAAGGGGGATGGGGGATAGGGGTTGGGGAATGCAGAGACAGGATTTGTTTAACAGTATCATGCTAAAAAAATACGTGGAGAAAGACTTTGAAAAGACTCTTTTTCAGGGTTTTTAGTCATTTTTCAGTCCTGTCTGACTCTTCATGACCCCATTTGGGGTTTTCTTGGCAAAGATACTGGAGTGGTTCATTTTACAGGTAGGAACTGAGGCAAACAGGGTTAAGTGACTTGCCCAGGGTCACAGAGCTAGTAAGTGTCTAAGGCCAGATTTGAACTCAAGAAGATGAGTCTTCTTGATTCCAAGCCCAGCACTCTATCCACTGTGCCATCTAGCTGCCGTGAAAAGATTCTACAATTTAGTTATTAAGAAATCATTGTTGACTTTTAAGATAGCAGTTTCGGTAAAGTGGTGGGGTTGGAAATTGGATAGAGAAAGAATCATTGGGCAGAGAGGAAATAGACATAACGAGAGCTGTAAACTACTTTTTTTTAAGCTGAAAAGGGTAGAGAAATATCTGCACGATTAGTTATGCTACTTAACAATAACAAAAACGATGACACTACATAATTCTAAAATTGCTCTCCTTTCTTTTCGCATGGGTTTTATGAGGGAGATGGTTATATGTTTAACTGAAAAAAAATTCAAAATCTACATTGCCTGCTAAGCACAAAAGGGATGATTTTTGTAATTCTGCAGTTTCTGAAAACTCTTGGCATCAACCAACTAGTCTGCAACCTTAGATTTTCTTTCTCTAGGATTAGCTTTAAAATAATTTTGATATTAATCAGGCAAGATAGTGACCAGTTTCAAATAAAATCAGCCTTTTTTTTTTTCAAAGAAAGTAGTAACAAATCCCATCCACAAACAGAGGGTAGAAAGTGCTGAGGCTTCTTTGACATAGTAATCTGAAAGGAATCTGGAGAAATCAAGTACAGCTGCCTGTATTTCCTCATTAAACAGACAATCCTGGGATCGAATGCCATATGTCTGAACTGAGTTTCCTGTTAGGAAGGGAGCCTTCTGTAGGCTAAATATAGAAACATAAACAAGGCTTTTCATTTAGGGGGCCTGATTATTAAAACTTTTGTTTGTACTGTTACTCCACCAAATAGACTGGTTGATTTTAATAGCAGAAGTCATTGAGTTAGACAGTAAGATTTTAGCTAGGCATGAAACATTTAGGTGAGGAAAGCCACCCTTTCTCAACAAGTCCTTTTCCCAAAAATTCTTTGCTTAATTTACTTATTGCATTATGTGTTTACTCAGTCTTGGGTGAAATGATAAAATGATTATGAATGTTTCATGTTGCTGAAACCACAGAGACCACTTTTATTTTTCTAAATTATCTAAGGAACTTTAATTCAAAAATTTATCTTCCCAGATGCATCTACCTTCTTGTTTTATTCATTCATTTTAAATTCACAAAGAAATTTACATGAATTACTTTAGAATTTACAAAGGATGTCTTGAGATTAAAATGCCAAGTGATAAGTAATTAGTTTGCTTAAGTGTTTTCTCAAGCACAATTTTAAAAATAATTAATGCATTAAAATGAATATAGGTTGGCCTATAAACTGGCAGCTTGGGCAAACTTTCATGATGGTGGGACACTGGACAGGGCTTTTGGAGAGGATCATATACCTACAGCTGGAATAGACCTGAGAGATTTTCTAGTCCAATGGTCTCTTTTCATAGATGAGGAGACTGAAGGAGGCTAAGTGATATTCCTAAGTTTCGTCAGAGAGAACACAGCATAGCTAGTGTTCAAACTTGGCTGTGGAGATTCCAATTTTAGTACTCTTTCTATCAAATTATGGAAGAATATTTAAAAAATGCTAACTGAATTAATGACTTCAGTGTGTTCACTGTGGTGCCTACTGCTGTAAGTACCATCACATCAGAGAATGTAGCAGCCAGCGGCAAAATCCCAGAAAGGCAAAGTCAGGACAAAACATAGGGGCTAAAGCCTCATCTTGGCACAAAATCCCAAATCAGGAATAAAGTTGGAGATATGAGTAAACAGTAGACACTGAACACTTGAAAAAGAATTTTAAATGCATGAGAACACAGTAACTGGATTATAACTCTTCACAGAACCTCAGTGCAAAAAAAAAAAAAATGGCCTGGCCACAAGGACTATAAGAATCCCTGGAAGAAATAAAGTAAGAGAGAGAAAATACAATTATAAATAAACTAAGAATTCTAGAAGAAAGAATTGAAAGAATAAGTAGCTTAGAGAAGTTGAAAAACCTTATGCAACAATTAAAATAGAGTCTGAAAATTAGGATAGATCAAACAGAAGTAAAAATCTTTATAAAACAACAAGAAATAGTAAAACAAAATCAAAGAATTGGAAAATAGGAAAAAATGTAAGGGTGTCTACCATCAAAAACAATGGACCTCAAAAATTAGTCAAGAGGAGACATTTAAGAATCATTGAACTCTCTGAAAACTATAATTTTAAAAGTTCCCAGATACCATATTAAAAGAAATAATAAAATAAATCTGTCCAGAGTGAAAAGAACTGAAGATCAAAGTAAAAACAGAAAAAAAATATATGGTAGGATGAGAGGTAAAAAGAGGAAAAAGTTTAAGAAGATATGATGGACGGAAATGCAATGTTAATACTCGTAACAATGAATGTGAATGGTATAAACTTAAATAAAAGATAGTAGAATGGATTAGAAAGAAGAATCTAACAATATACACTTGAAACAAAGTTTCACACAAAATTAAAATGAGGAGCTGGAGATTTTAGGGTGAAATCAGAAAATCAAGGGTAACAATAATTATTTTAGACAAGAGTTAAAATAGATATGATTAAAAAGATAGACAAGGAAATTACATTATACTTAAAGTATCATAGACAATGCAATAATTCATATATTGTGTATATATATATATTGTAATGGATGGCATAACATTTAACTAATTAAAGGAAAAGTGAATTCAATTACAAAAAGAAAAAAATATTTTTATTGCTATATATTATAGTAAAAGTATAATAATAGGAGAATTCAATGTATCCCATTCAGACCTATAAAAATATAAATATAAAAGAAGTTAAGGACCTGAATAGACCTTTAGAAAAGTTATATAACGATAGATCTCTGATTAATGACTAGAAATAGGAATATATATGTATATACATATATATTTGTCACCATTACAAAATGGCACCTTTACAAAAATTGACCATGTGCTAGGGTATAAAAACTCACAAACAAATGAACAAAAGCAGAAACATTAAACTCATCTTTTACTGATCACAATTTTTTTAAAAGGGCCTGAATAAAGGATTCAAATTTCAATGGAGATTGTATACTGTAATTCTAAAGAATTGATGTGTCAAAAAAAATAATTCATAGAACTAGTAGATAATTTCATCAAAGAAAATGGAATAGATGAGACAAAACATCATTCATATGGGGAAAATTTAAATTGCTAAGTACTTTCATCAACAAAACACTGAAAGAATAGAAAAGACATCAACCACCACCAAAAATCAGAAAAGCAACAATTTAAAAAACCCAACTAAATATAAAAATGAAATCCTCTAAATCAAAGAAGATACTAATAAAAGTGAAAGCAAAACTCCAATAATTTAGTAAATAAAACTATACACTTAAAAGACTAATGAAATAAACTATCAGCTAATCTGATTTTTAAAAGAGTGAAAAACACATTACCAATATAAGAAAGAAAAAGGAAAATTTACTAAAAATCAAGACGAAATAAAGGAAATTGTTAGATGGTATTTTTACCTTATTACGTGCTAGTAAACTGAGAGCAAATTAAATGGCTGGATAGTTACAAAACTACAAAATACTCAATTAAAAAAGAAAAATAGAGAATTTAAGTAACCCAGTCTCAGAAAAAGAAATTGAACAAACCATGAATGAATGCCCAAAGGAAAAATACCCATGAGCAGATAGATTTATAAATGAAATATATAAAGCATTCAAAGAACAACATATTTCAATTAATTCAAATAAATTAATTGTTTGCAAAAACAGGAAAAGAAGGACCCCTAATAAATTGTTTCTATGAAAGAAATGTAGTCTTTCTACCTAAACCAGGATGAGATAGAGGTGCCATAAACCAATATCTGTAATGAACAGTTGCAAAAATATTGAACAAAATATTAGGAAAGAGGCTACAGCCATGTTTTTAAAATGTGCACTATGTCCATTGTTAATTTATACCAGGAATGCAGGGTTAGTATGATAACGGAAATACTATGAACATAATAGGCTATATGAATAACAAAATGTTAAAAATCAAGTGATTATTTCAATAAATATAGAAAAATGTTTTTGACAAAATATAACACCCATTTGTGTTTTTAAAATAATATTAAATAAATCTTAAAATAATATTAAAATCATAAGATTAAATGGAGTTTTCCTTCTTTGGAACTAATTTTAAAAAAATATTAATTTGACAGATTATCAAGACAAGATCATGAATCAAATAAACATAGTTGTATAGTGTTTAATTAACCCTAAAAATCCCAACTATTGGGACAAATAGTCACTTTGACAAAAAATTCTGTGAAAACTGGAAAGTAAAAATTATGTTTAGACCAAGATTTCACACCATATATCACAAAAAGTTTCAAATAGATACAAAATCTCAAAATGAAAGGTCAAACAAGTTAGAGTAGGGAAGGAGCTACCTTTCAGAACTAAAGAAAGAGAGAAAGTTCTGTTTGAAGCATAAATCAAACCTCCTGCTAAACATTAAGGACAGTGATTATCTATACAAGCAAAAATTTCATTAGGGATTGGACAATGCATAAAGTAGAGAAAGTAAATGGAGGAAAAGTGCATTTGCATAAGGGCAAGGCAGATGACAAGGAGGAAGAGAATAAGTGAGGATAGTCTAGTTGAGAGTGAAAAAAAGCACATCTTGAACCTCTTGGTCAAAAGATAGATCACAAAAGATAAAATGGAAAATTTTGATTACATAAAATTACAAAGCTTTTGCATAAACAAAATCCATGTAGCTAAAATTAGGATGAAAGTGGTTAACTGGGGCTGGGAGGAAGCTTTGTAACAAGTTTCTCTATATATAAAGAATTGATGTAAAAACATAAGAACCATTCCTAACATTCATTAAAAAGCTTTTTGAGTTTCAAATTCTCTCTCTTTCTAGCCTTTCCCCAACCCACTGAGAAGGCAAACAATATTATATCAATTATACATGTGAAATCATGTAAAATATAGAACCATTCCTAATAGATAAATGGTCAAAGGATCAAAATAGCCAATTCTCAAAAGAAAAATAGAAAGTTATCAAAAATGACATAAAGATGATCCAAGTAACTAATTTTGATGAGAAATCAAAATTAAAAACAACTCTGAAGTTCCACTTCACTCTCTTGAAAGTAAGGATAGGTAAATAGAGGGTGGAAATGAGTATGGCACAGTTTTATAAAAATAGTGTCAGAAGTACTAATGCTCAGAATGAGCTAAGATTGCTGAGGGGAGCCTACAGACAAAAAAAAAAGAGGATATTTTTGGTTTTGCTTTGGTTTTGCCATATTGGGGAAAAGAATAGATGCAAAGAAGGTATGAAACCACTGAATACGATGGATGGTATAACGAAAACTGAAAATAAAGAGAAGAATTATCTGTTCAAGTTTCATTTTACTTCTGTTTTCTCTGCCAAGTAGAATGCACCAGAAAATTTCATCAAAGAAAATAACAATAATGAAATAAAGTACCAAAAAACATGGGATGCAGCTGAAGCAATTCTAAGTGAAAAATCTTTCTATAAATGCTTTCATCAACAAAAGAGACAAAGAATAAAGCAATGAATTGGGCATTCAATTAAAAAAAAAAACTTAAACAACAAATGAAAATCCCCAACTAACAAAGTAGAAATTATAAAAAATTAAATAAAAGATTAATAAAATTTAAGAAAACTGAATTGATAAAGAAAAATAGCAACTATTTAAAAAAACTAATTTAAAAAATCAAAGTTAACCTGATTTTAAAAAGAAAGGAAAGCTATTAGACACTATTTTGTTCAATTATGTGTTAACAAAATAACTTAGAAAAAACAGATGAATACTTATAGAACTATAAAATATTCAGATTAAAAAGGAAGAAATAGACTAAATAACACAACATCAGAAAATTAAATCAAACAAGCCATAAATGAACTCCCTAAGGAAAAAACCTCCAGGACCAATGAATTTACAAGGAAATGCTATCAAACATTCAAAGAAAAATTAATTCCAATACCACAGAAACTCCTTGCAATAATAAAAATAAGGTATTCATATAATCTCATTTTATGATGTAAATATGGTCTTGATAATGAAACCAGAAAGAGACAAAGCAGAGAAAGAAAACTACAATATTCTTAACAAATATTGATACAAAAATTTTAAATAAAATTAATAGTACATAGGCTAAAACAACATACAAAAAAGATTATTCACTATGACCAGTTTGGTTTTGTATCAGGAATAAAGGTTTGGTTCAACAGATAGAAGAATATAAATATTTTTTAAAATCCTTGTTAATAATATAAATGATAAAAACCATATGATTATGTCAGTGGATTCTGAGAAGGCTTTTGACAATATCTATAGATAGATTCTTAGAAATAGATTCTTTTAAATTCTCTAGAAATCAATGGAATACATGGATTTTTCCTTAGTATAGTTATGTGAATCAAAGAACAATCAGTATAGGTGAAAAACAAGAGGTCTTTCCAATAAGATTGGGGTAAAATATGTCCACTATCACTAATATTATTTAATATAGTGCTAGAAATACTGGCAATAAGACAAGAAAAAGAGATTAATGGAGCAAGCATAGGGAAAAAAGTAAACAAAATCATCACTTTTTTAGATGATATGATGGTTTAATTAGAGAACACTGGGAGTCAACTAAAATTAATTGAAATAATTAATAACTTCAGCTAAGTTGCAGGATATAAGATGAATCCATTTAAATCATCAGAGTTCCTATATATAACCAATAAAACCAGAAAAAAGATCCAAAAAGAGAAATTCAATTAAAATAACTACAGAAATTATTAAATGTTTGACAGTGAATGTTTAAACTTCAGCCAGAGATCATATGAATCTTGCTATAAAATACTTTTTGTTAGGATAGTGACCAGAGGAAGGCAACCAGTATGGTGAAGGGCCATGAGTCCATGTCATATGAGTATCAATTTGAAGAAATGGAGATGTTTATCTTCAAGAAAAGAAGACTCAGGGCAATACATAAGCCCTATCTTCAAGTATTTGAAAGACTATCTTGTGTAAAAGAGATTAGGCTAGTTTTGTGCAGCCCCAGAGGGCAGAACTAGAGGTTCCAAAAGGACAAATTTAAGTTTGATGACTGGAAAAACTTTCTAACAATTAAAGCTGTCCAAAAATGAAATGGGCTGTTTTTCAAGATAGTAAATGTCCCTTATTACAGATTTTTAAGGAGAGATTGAATGATCACTCATTGGGTGCGTGTTACAGTAAGAGATTTTCTGTGAGATATGGATTGCATTAAATGGCCATTCTGAAATATGATTCTATGATTTTGTGAATGACATACTTTCTTTTTAGCACTCTTACCCCTCAAGTTTCTCTGACCCCCTAGGCCTTCCAGATTTCATTGGAGAAGTTGGCTAGGAAGAGTGACAGGGCTTTCACACCACTTGAATGAGCTGGAAGTTACTAACTACTATCCTTCCAGTAAGATAGAGAACCACCATCTACTCTCTTGACCCTGTCATCTGACCTGCTGATGCACCCTAAGGACCCCTTCACCCTCATCTGCACCCCCTGCCTAACCTTTAGGACTTCTGGGACTTTTTATTCACATTGGAGTTAAAGTCTCTGTATTGTATTGTCTTATCCACAGTGTGAGCTCTTTGAGAGCAGGGCTTATCTTTATTCTTTTTGAATCACTAGCCTTTAGTACAGTTTGGCACATAGTAAGTATATACTAAATGTCTCTTTCTTTCCCTTCCTTCCTTCCTTTCCTCCTTCCTTCCTTCCTTCCTTATTTTTTCTTTTCTTGTTTCCTTCCTTGTTTCCTTCCTACCTTCCTTCTTTTTTCCTTCTTTCCTTCCTCCCTCCCTTTCTTCCTCCCTTCCTCTTTCCATCTTTTTCTCTCCTTCTTCCTTCCTTCTTTCTGTTTCCTTTTACTTTTTTCTTTCCTTCCTATCTTCCTTTCATTTCATAAGCAGCATATAGTCCCTGAAATGAAATTTTCAATTTCCTGATCCTAAGATGGTATTATATCTTTAAAATCAAGAGTTCAGGTCACCTTAACCTAGTTATAGCTATTACTTCATTCCTCTCTCAGATCCATCCCAGTCAAAGGACCTAGGTGTTTCTGTTTCTAACAGCAATTGCAAATGATTCTCAAGACTTTCTAGTATAAGTCATTGATATTGGATTCCAATTATTTCTTAATGGTCTTTTCCCACTTCAACCTTCATCGCTCTTTGTCTTCTCTTAAACTTGAACTTACACACACACACACACACACACACACACACACAATCCAAAATATTTTGCAAAGGATGATACAGCTTTTGTTCATTGTGACTTTCATTCTTCCTTCTTCCAGAAGCATGGCAAAACTGTTTCCCATCTAGGGATTGAGATTATGAGCTGGTTGGGTTTTGTACAAATCATTTAATGCCTCTGGGTCTTAGCTTCCTTAGATAATAACACCTGCCTTGCCCTGCCCTGCCCTGCCCTGTCCAACCTACTACCTACTACCTCACTGAGGTACTGGAAAAAATGGAATTAGATATTGAGGCAATGACTGTGAAAGTGTTTTGGAAAGTGTAAAGGATCATACTAAGATAAAAGACTATTATTAACTTAAAGAGTTGAAGATGCCCTTGGGAAACAGAAGTTAAAGAAAGAAAAGAGTGGTATGAAAAGTGGTGTCCCGTGTGTGTGTGTGTGTGTGGTGTGTTCTTAGACATTGTGATATGGGGTGGTATGGGATGCTATGGCAATTATGTGGGCAGGAGGAGATTTGGGCTCAGGTGCTGGCTCTGCCTTATTTGGCTATATGATGTTGGGAAAGTCATTTTGCCCCCTCTAGGCCTCAGTTTTCTCATTTGCGAAATTTGTAAAAAAAAAAAAAAGTTATAAAAAATCTTTTTGTATATAGCTATGCACACATATATATGTTTGTGGATACATATATACTTTTATGTAGATGTAATACTCTCCATGTAAGCACGATGAAGGAAGAGACTATTTCATCTATGTCTCTGTATCTCTGGTGTCTGGCACAGTGGTTGGCACATAGCGGGTGCTTATTAATCAACCAGACTGAATTGATTTTTAAAGTGCTTTCAAGCTCTAATATTCTAGAATAAGGTACAAAAGGTATGTTTCCCCCTCCTCTCCTTTGCTCCAACAACATGATAAGGCTAGACAGCTGTACAGGAAAAACATGTTTAAAAATACATTTTGTGGATAAGGAATATTTTTTTCCTTTTCCTGATTTCTTTTGACCTCTGGCTTTTCTATTTGACCTTTTATGTGAAAACAGAGCTAACAGTCCATTAGTTATGTAGGTCAGAGAGTTGCTTATATGTAAGAAGGCCTATATAGAATTCTAAATGGATGAAACCTGTACTAATGCTATAGAAAAGATACTTTGTGACTTCCTGAAATTTGTTAGTGACAGCACCTTAGATAAATGTTTAGACAAAGTACATTCATTTTTTGTTTATTCAAAAAAGTGGTTATAGATTCTTTTAAAAAGATCTACAATCAAAACAAGTTAATATTCTCAAAGTCATATTTACCAGGCATGTGATGCATTTTGAAGGAAAGAAACAAGAATTTATTAACCACTGTGTACTTTATTAACTAATAGTAAATATTATTAAATTTACTAATAACTACTAATAAACCTTATTAACTACTAATTAAATTAAATTTATTAATTACTATGTATCTCATTTGCTCCTTATAACAACCCTGAGAAATAGGTATTTTATTATCCTCCTTTTATAGTTGAGGAAACTGGGGCAGACAGAGGATAATTACTGAAAATGAGTTAACCATTTCCTATTCTAATTTCCTATTCTGATGTCTCAAGTTGACTGATTCTGATTGTATGAGCAAGGACATCGCCAATTACAGTTCTACCTGTAAGATGCAGGACCATCAGGTCTTGTCATCTTCCCTGTTACTGAGCTCCAAGATTCAATTTTGCTGCCACTACATCCTCCAGACTCCCAAATGTTGACATCTGACCTGTCAATGCACTTGAAGGACACTTCAGCCTTGCCATTCACACAGTAGCATCACTGTTAGAATCACTGGACTCTCCTTTCCTTTTTTCAGCTGAGTGCTCTTATATGTGTTACCTCCCCTAATTAGAACGTGGGTTCCTTGAGAGTAGAGTTTGCCTCACACATCTTTGTACCTCCACCACTTAGTACAATGTTTTGCATGTATTAAATGCGGAATAAGTACTTTTTCGTCTATCCATCTATCTATTCACAAAGGGGATCCTGGATTTTTAAAGTCAATACCAATGAAGTATAAACCTGGGAATGTCCAATCAAGCACATCTCTTGTCCAAGGCCAAATCTGACTCAAGTAAGCTTGGAAAGGCTCACCAATAGGCTAGCAAAAGTATCTTGGCCACAACATTTCAACACTATCTAGGGAGATGGGGAAGAGGAAGATTGCAACAGTGAAGAGAGGACACAAAATATAATCATAATGATGAAGATGATGATACCATGATGGAGCCTCCCTGAACAGCTCTTCAGCATAAGGCAAGTATGTCTCAGATAAAGCCCAAGGTGTTTCATCCCTGCAAATGCCAGAAGGTAGCCCTTACTAGGCAGGTGGGTTGTTTTCCTTCATTCTTGAAGAGCACCCAAATGACATCACTATGTTAGAGTCAAGTGACAGTGTATCTGACTCTGGCTGATCAGACCAGTAAATACATGCTTGGAATGCTCTACCACAGAATGGGCACAAATAGTCCTTGTGAATATTTGAGGGGGATTCTCTAAATCTGTGTATCTCATGTTTCTTTTGAGTTGCTGCAACTCTGCTTTGCTCATAGAGCATAGTGCCTTCCTTGATGCAGGAATGCCATGCTGGGTGGTCCTTTGTGAGCATCTTCCAGGTGAAGCAATCAGTTTCGAGTTATTCACAGAGACCTTGAGAGTGTCCTTGTTTCACTCCTTCTGATCACCATGTGAGCGCCTTCCTTGCATGAGTTCTCCATAAAATAGTCTTCTAGGCAAGTGAATGTTTGGCATTCAAACAATGTGGTCAACCCATCACAGTTGTGCTCTCTGCAGTAGAGTTCAAATGCTTATAAGTTTAGCTCAAAAAAAGGACCTCAGTGTATAGTACCTTATCCTGCCAGGTGATCTTCAGAATCTTCCTAAGACAATTCAAATGAAAACGATTCCATTCCACTAGGTAGGACATTTCACCTGAAACACCAGTTTTTAGTATAGATCTCTCCCTGGTTCTCCAAGGAAAAGAAATTATGTTCACTTCAAAGTACATTGTAATCAATCCAGTAATAATAACAAGAATCTCACAGATCTGAGATTGAACCAAACCCAAAGATCAGCACAATCCACCCTTCCTGAGTCTCCCAGATGCTGGTCTGTCTCTCTCAGTGGGAGCAGCTCATGCTTCATCTCTCCAGCCTTTGATATAAAATTAATCACACCTGCATTGGCTCTGGGAAGCCCCTAATCCCTTCCTGCTGGTTTTCTTTCCTACTGCTAAAGAGAAAGATCCTCCTTCTAGATGTGACTTCAAAAACTGGGGTATGAGGTGAGACGCATAAACAACTGTATGAATTTGAACTTTGCCCTAACAAGCTCCTCTGATATGTTCCCTCCCCAGTCCTCTTTCTACTGACATTATTGTAAAATTCCCAGTCACCCCCTTATCTTCAGCCTCTTTTCAGTCTAAAATTAATATTGGTATTATATTATAAGGGCACCTCCCCTATGCTTTTATATCCTATCATACACTTTCTTATGTACATGTTCTATCTTTCCTACTGTATTATGTGTGACTAAGAAAAGGAATGACCTTATTTCTCTTTGTATTCTCCCCCAATGCATGGGCTCAGTATATCCTAGGCAGTGTGGAGTAGTGATTAGAGAATCAGCCTCCAATCCAGATCATACTGGTTAGTCCCCTTCTTTGAAGGTAGGAACTGTTTTTTGCCTTTTCCTTACAGGCTGTGTGACTCTGGGTGAGTCTCATAACATGTTAGAGCCAGAGGCAGCTCTCTGTGTCTGTAAGGTGCAAAACTATCTTGGTAGAGGGAGTTTCCTTGCTGGGAGTTCCCTTTGCCAATGCAATAACAGGCCTGGTCCGACAGTAATAAGATTTTGATCATGGGAGGCAGTCCAGATGGGAAGATTTGAAAGGCTTGGGGCAAATTACAGTAAACATTTATCTAGTGTCTATTACTTATTAGGCATCGCAAATGCAAAGATTAAAAAAAAAGGATACCATTCCTGCCCTCAAGACTCTAATCAAAAATGATCACTAATATTTATAGGGGGCTTTAAAGTTTGCAAAACACTTTACTGGCATTATTTCAAGTATGCGTCACAAACACCCTGTGAGGTAGGTAATAAATTATAATTATTCTCATTTTACTGCTGAGATAACTGAGGATCAGAACAGCCAAATGACTTGACCTAGGTTCCAGAGTGAGTAAGTGACAAAAATGGAATTTGTTCTCAGGTCTTCCTTACTAGACTTTGAACACTCACTATCCCCTCAAGGCATGGTAGCTCTCAATAATGCAGAAGAAAGTAAGCAGCCCAAGTGAAAGAGGCCAGGAGTATAGGTGTGTGCCTGCAATCCCTGCTGAGGTGGACGATGATTAATCTCTTGAGATTATGAGTTTTGAACTGCTGTGACCTAAGGCCCAACAACATTAATATGGCAAGCTCAGAGAGGGGGAAATGGGGGTGGTTATGTAGGTAGAGAGGGAGGAAGGAGAGGAGAGAGACACGGAGTAAGAGAGAGACAGAAAGGGATGGAGGGAGGAAGGAAGGAGCAAAAAAGAAAAGAAGGAAGAAAGGAAAAAGAGAGAAAGAGCAAAAAGAAGGAAAGGAAGAAAGAGAGAAAGAAAGGAGAGAAGGAAGGAAGGAAAGAAGGACTACATTAGTACACTGGGTGACTTGTTTAGGGGAGAGAGATGAAAGTAGGGTTCAAAGAGCATCTAAGATAAGCTTTTCCTGCTTTAAAATTTTGTCCAAGGTCCAGCCTCATTCTAGCTTTTGTGCACAGGATGGATGGAAATGCATCATAAGGGACTGGAAACAGGAAGACAAGGAAGTTTTTCTGCTTTATTTGTTTTTTGCTTTTTGTTTTTGTTTTAGTTTTTGTTTTTTGATTGTGGTAGAGGCATGGACTAAGATTTTGCTGCAGTGGAAATAAAACAGAGGGACTGATTTGCAGAGATAGTCCAGGGAAAGAAATCAGCCAGATCTAGGGACAAAAGAGGGGTGTGTGTGTGTGTGTGTGTGTGTGTGTGTGTGTGTGTGTGTGTGTGTGTGTGTGTGGTGTTGGGGGAAGGCAAAGGGGGTAAAGAGAAAAACAAAAGAGACATTAATCTTGACTCACTACAGGCCTGGAGGACCTGGAAGGTAATAGTGCAATTTATGTAGTAGTAGTGTGATCAATGGGGAAATTAAAATTGTTTTGTCCTGGGGAAGTACAAGAAGCTCTCTCAGTCTTTGACACACCAAGTTTCAGGGTTCAGTAAGACATGTAAATGAAAACAAATGAACATGGACCAGATGGCCAGACTGGGCATTACAAGGAGTATCAGGATGTGTGAGGTACTTCAGTTTGGAAGTGGTCTGCCATTTCATTGGTATGAGCCCTCTACCAACCAATCACAAGTCCTTAGTCCTTAGGAAACAGTCTTTATGAGTTACTGTGACCAAAATCACTTGTAACTTGGTAGCCAACTTTTCGGTGGTAAAATTCCTTGATTTCAACTAAAATAATCCTCAGATGTCTGATACACGGTATATTGTTGGGGTCTTTAGGATCTGGTTGAGCTTCCCTTACCCTGAAATAGCCTTTGGGAATTCAGGGTTCCCTCCACATCATGACTAAAGACTATGCTATATTAATTTTTTTAATTTATCAGTGATATCATTTCCTTACTTGTCCTATCACAACTCCTCTTTTCAAAACTCCAATCCTGGGTTGCTTCTGCCACTGACTTTCTCCATTCCATTTCGCATGCCCCTAAAAGAAGCTGAAGGAAGTCATATAACTGCTGTCTGAGTCCACTACAGTTTTGTTATCCATCCTACACTGGGCCCTTGATGCCCAGAGCCAACCCTTTTACTCTTCCTGATAGCCTCTGTATCTCTCCCCCTGCAGAGATTTTTCCAAAGTTTCTCTTCTGGTCTCTAGTCCTCTACACCATCTCTTAGTAGAAAACCCTGCCTCATACATCACTGAAGTAATTGAGGCCTTTGGGAGCCTCCTTTCTTTCTAATTCTAAACTTCTCAATACATCAGTATCAATCCCCACTCTCTCCTCCTTTCCTCCATTTTCAGAGGTAAAAATGATCTTTCTTCTTACCAATGAACAGCCCTCTATTTATGCTCTTGACCCCATATCCTATCACCTCCAAGGAATTTGCCCTTTCCATCAGACCTTCTTGTCCACTGGCTCTTTCCCCGCTATCTTCGAACTTACTCAGATCTGCTCCATCCTTCTAAACAAACAAACCTTTACCTGACCCTACCATTCTCTTAAGGTACCATCCTATATCACAACCAAGATCCTAGAAAATGCTTTCTGTACGCATTGCTTCCACTTTCTCACTTCCCAGTCACTTCTCAACCATCAACAGGGCTGGTACATTATAACCCTAAATCACAGGTCAACCGTGGCACTCTATAGCTAAAGAAGCTTCAATTATTTCACATTGCCTTTAGTTTAAAGTACAAATGCCTTTCTTTAGCATTTAAAGGCCTTTGCAGTCTGTCTAGAGGACAGCTAGGTAATGCAGTGGATAGAGTGCCAGGCCTGAAGTCAGGAAGCCCTGCGTTGAAATCTGGCCTTAGACACTTACTAGACCCTGGGCAAGTCACTTAACCCTATTTGCCTCAGTTTCCTCATCTGGAAAATGAGCTGGAGAAAGAAATGGCAGATCACTCCTATATCTTTGCCAAGAAAACCCCAAATGGGGTCATGAAGAGTTGGACATGACAGAAATGACTGAACAACAACAACAAAACATTTACCTATTTCCAGCTTATCTTTCCAGGCTTATTACACATTATTCCCATCCCCAACCTTGACTCCCCTCAAACTGACTTGTTTATTTACTATATGAAACATACCATTTTCTACCTCCATGCCTATGAAAACCATAGATGGTCTTCCATGACTTCAATGCTCTTCCTCATCTCTGAATCTTGAAATGCCTAGCTCCCTTTAAGATTCAGCTTAAGAACACTCTTATACGAGTCTTTTCCTGATTCTCCCAGTGGTTAGCCCCCCACTCCATTACTGTGTGTGTGTATATCTATCCTGTATTTATTTACCCATGAACACATGCACTCTCTTTGAGAATACAAGCTCCCTGAGGGCAAGGACTATTTCCCTTTTGTGTTTATAACTACAAGGTCTAGACAGTGACAGGCACAGAGTAGGTACTAAAGAAGATGTTTTTTGATTGATTGAAATACTTTTCAAAGCAGTGATGGGATGAGATGGGAAAAGAAGCATTTTCTCTGGCAAAGAAATGTAAAATCTGGCTCTGGCACTTATTTTCTGTGTCATCTTGGGGGAGACACTTCAGCTGTGCACTGAAGTGTGGGTGGTATTCACATAGGTAGAAATAAGAGGGAGGAGAGCATTCCAAGAACAGCAGCATGAGCAAAGGACTGTGAACACTTTGATATTGAGATAATCTCTCCTTCTGCAAGGAGTCTTTCCTAATTCTCCTTAATGCCAATGCCCTCCCTCTGAGATTATCTCTAATTTATCATCTCTATCATATTTGTACATAGTTGTTTGCACAGTCTCTCCTCTTCCTTTCCCCCTTCCCCAATTCAACTGCAACCTCTTCAAGAATAGGGACCATCTTTGCCTTTTTGTGCTTCCCCAGGTATAGTACAGTGGCTGGCACATAGAAAGTACAATTAATAAATTCTCATTGACTTGACTTGATCAAAAAGCAGAGTATATGTTCAGAGGATGGAACCATATGATCTCAGAATTGGAAGGAATATTGGGGTCATTTAATCCAAATCAAGGCTGAGAAAGGAATCCTCTCTATGAAGACCCTGACAAACCTCCATTTGAAAACTTCCAAGGATGGGGAACTCATTCCCTACCGAGGCAGCTCACCCATCCCATTTTAATCCTGGATCCTGTAACTTACATGTGGTGAAGTACTTTACTTTCATTAATGGCAGCTGAAAGAAAGGTGGAACTTGACATCATCCCTACTTATTTGTTCAAGGGCATGAGAGTAATGAGAAACATTGAAGAAATTCTCCAAGTAACATCCTGCTGTTGCCTTTGAGGCTGCAAACAACAGTAGCAGGACATGAAAAAAAAATGTCACGTGAAAATGTCTACTTAAGTGACAAAAGAAATTTAAAATAAATATTTGTCCTCCGGAAAACAACAGGAAAACAGGAATTATCCTGCACGATGTCAGGGGACTTAGGGCTCTCAGCAGACAATTGGAAGGAGCTCTTTGCATATTGCAGTTGGAAGTCCCTTTGAGGATATATTTGAATCCGGGAGAGTTCTTTAAAGGGACCTTCCTCATTCTATCTGGGTTACTGGGTCAGCAATTTGTTGGATTATGGGATCTTAGATTTCAGAATTGGAAAGGACCTCAGGTCATCTAGTCCAACCCTTTAATTATACCAATGAGGAAACAAATGAAGGGAAACTAAGTGATTTGCCCACTGCTCCTGTCAAACAGATACCAAGTATCAAAGATAAGATTCGAACCAGAGTCACCTGTGTCCCCAGAGCCCAGAGTCAAGGTTCAGTCCATTGTGTCATTCCACATTTGTTTAGTTAAGAGGCAGCATGGTGTAGTGAGCAGTGAGTTGATCTTGGAGTCAGGAAAATCTAGCACATACTGGCTATGAGATCTTAGCAAGGCATTTTACCTCTTGGTCTCCCAGGCAGATCTCTTAAAGAGTCTAACTTCAGGGCAGGGGCTGATCTGCTTTGGAAAAAGTGAGGAGTTTCTCAAACTGAGGAAAACCAGGTTCAGAATGTAACAAAACAAAAGACCTTGTTTAATTAGGTAAGGTAAGTTTAATTAGGTAATTGCTAATGAAACAGAGGAAGCAGTTCTGTTACCTAAGGTAGTAAGCTTCTCCCAAAGCAAAAATCTGTCCCTTTGTAATAGACTATCAGCTGTCTCACAAATAGACATCCTCGGTCACTGAGGATATTAAGCTGTTTTTAAAACAAGCCAAAGTACAGGCTTTATTGGTAGTGGGTTCTCAGTGCCACTTTAATATAAGAAGATCCTAAACTGGAAATTATATTTTACTAAAAGGAGTATTATTTTTCAACTTTGGGTTTGTAGGTAGAGAAGTTGAAGTGAAAGCAGAGTCAATAAGGAAATAATAAAGGAAGATTCCCACATAGTAGTGAGGGCCCAGGTAAGATATGATAACATGGATTTTAAGTGACCCACTTGGTGGGATTGTTTAACTTCTTCAGTGGTGTTCAGCAGCCCAGGAGTAGGAATGGAGAAGGCAGATGGTGGGACTACCCTGTATTTTAGTTTTTTCCTAAGACATGAGCAGGCAGTAGGACAAATATGGAAAGCATTCAAGGATGGAGGACAATGCACGTTGGAATCAATCAAGTGGTAAGAATCATAAAGGGAAGAAAGTGAGACCAGAGTAGAGATAATAGCCTGGGAGTAAGAGAAAGCTCTAGGTTGTGGTGAGCATGAAGAATATGTTTAGGAAAAGTGAGCTAGAGGAAGAAATGGAAGGAGAAAATATTATGATCATACAGGAGAATTTAAGAGCTCAGGATCCATGGGAGAAGCACAGTTTGACTGATGGTGAAATGTAAGGTATGACCATCCCTGGAGGTAGCTGAGGTGAAGTGAAGAGGTCAGTTATGACAGTTGATGGGATTTGTGAACTGGAATGTCCAAGCATTGGAGGCTATGTCACTTTGGATATTAAAATCCTTAACGATGATGATGATAACATTTTTAAGGTTTGCAAAGCACTTTACAAATATGATTTCATTTTATCCTCATAACAACCCTGAGTTGAGAGGTAGGTGCTATTCGTGTCTCCATTTTCACAGATGAGGAAACTGAGGCACACAGAGGTTTGCATGAGGGCAAAATTTGGCTTGGAGTGGAGTACTATGATCCAGGCACCAATCTCCTTGAGATGGAAATTCATAGATGACTACAACAAGAATGTGGATTGAGTGATGTAAGTGGTTGGAGTGAACCTCAGAGCAGGACATGCTGCTGAGTGATGGCAGCAGAAGAAAGGTCTAGAGATGGGGGAGAGGAACATAGAGTGTGCCTACTCCCTCCTCCTGGCCCAGTGTTCTGGGGCGTGAGAGGAACACCCAGTAGTAGAGGGTGCCCAGGGATTCAGTTTCTTGCAAGAGAAGCCCAAATTCTGGGATCACAAGAGGATGGAAGGAATGGGAGAGGGAAAAGTCCAGAATGGAAGAAAATGTTTAAATGGGAGAGAGGGTATTGAAAAGAGCACAACTAAGGAGGAAAGGAGAGGTGGGTAGGAATTAGAGAAGTGTAAGGTGGTGTTGGATAGGGATGAACAAGCAGGGAGATGGTAGAAGAGGCTTTTTTACTTTGGAGTATACCGATTCTGAAACACAGGGAAAAGAAGGTAGAAATTTACAAGCTAAAGGATGTTGGAAGTACCAGCTGATTGGTTTTCTTACCTTCCCAGGTATTATGATAAAGGAAGACAGTGCCTGTCCTAGAGGAGTAGGGTCAATGGGTTCTCTCTCCAAACACCACAAAACTGAGCCAGGACCAGTGAGCATTTCAGTTATGTCTTGGTTGCCTCACAATCGAGATCCTAAGGACTTGAATGAAGAAGTTAAACAATAGGATTGAATGTAACCAGTCCCCTTACCATGTGAACCAAAATGCAGCCAACACCTATGTATGATCACCATGTAAATTTCCTATTCGGGAACATGAGGGTAAGTTATGTCCTTGCCCCTGATACTACTATGTCTTCAGTATAGTCTGTCTGTCTGTCTCTGTCTCTGTCTCTTTATCTCTCTCTCTGTCTCTCTCTGTGTCTCTCTGTCTCTCTGTGTCTCTCTGTGTCTCTCTGTCTTTCTGTCTCTCTCTGTCTCTCTCTCTCTCTCCCTCTCCCCCTCCCCTTTCCCACCGCACTTTACCTTTGAGGCAGCTCCGTAGTGTAGTGGTTAAAGGGATGAACCTAGAATTAGGAAGCCCTGTGTTGAACCCTGGGGAAATCCGTTCTGTGTTGAACCCGGGGGAAATCCGTTCTGTGTTCTCAGTTTCAGTTTCCTCATTTGTAAAATAAGCATAATAATAGCACCTACCTCATAGTCATTGTGATGATCAAATGAGATTGTGCACACACACACACACACACACACACACACATATATACATATTTATGTGTAAATAATGCTTTGCAAACCTTAAAGGACTATCTAAATGCTAGCTATTAATATTATTATTGCTGTTATTCTCTTTTAAAATCTTTACTCTGAAATTTACAGTTTTGAAAAGAGGTCTATGAACTTAATTAAAAATATTTTGATAATGATTTGAGTATAATTGATTTATTTTTTACTGCTGTGTATTTTATTTTATGCATTTAAAACATTTTTCTGAGAAGCGGTCCACAAGGATTCATCAGTTTGTCAAAAGGGTCCATGATGCAGAATATGTTAAGAACCCCTGATGTAAGAACACAAAGGGAAGTTTGCCAATCCATTTCTTCCTCCCCAACACCCACTCCCACCTCCTGCTGCCTTTTACAGATGAGAAAATTTTAGATATCATCTATGCCAACTCTCTCATTTTACAGATGACAAAACTGATGCCAGAAGGATGAAGAAACTTGCTCAGGACAAATTGCTAGCTCATGGCAGAGCCTCAAACACTAGCTGAGTGATCTTGGTTTCACTTCATCCTGTTTGCCTCAGTTTCCTCGTTTGGAAAATGAGCTGGAGAAGGAAATGGCAAACCACATCAGTGTCTTTGCCAAGAAAACCTCAAATGGGGTCATGAAGAGTCAGACACAATTGAACAACAACAAACAATAAATGTTTATTTACTCAGAAAAAATAGTGACTAGATCATAATTATAAATCTAGCAAGTACAGAGACTAGGAGCTCATGTAACAGAAACAAACACTACAAGATAACATGCAATAGGGGCAGCTAGGTGGTGCAGTGGATCAAAGTCAGGAGGACTTGAGTTCAAATCTCTCCTCAGACACATAATACTCACTAGCTGTGTGACCTTGGACAAGTCACTTAACCCCAATTGCCGTCACCAAAATAAAAAAAAAAAGACAACATGCAATAAATGTGAAATTATGTGGTACAGACAGAAAGGGTTTCAGAGAATAGGGAGACCAAGAACCGAGGTGATCCAGCAAGGCTTTTTGGAAGAAGTAGAAACTGAACTGGGCCTTGAACAATAAGTAGAATTTGAATAGGCAGAGATCTGGGCAGGCATTAAAGGTGAAGAAGGAATGAAATAACGTATGAAGGCAAAGATGAATAAATTAAGCTGGTAAGACAGGAATCCCATTTGACTAAAGCAGTGAGACTAGATTTGAGAGTAATAAAAAGTCTAGTTATATTGACAGGGTGGGATCAAGAGATAGGCCCTTTGCTGTAGAAAAAGTTGAGACAGATTGAAAAGGCAGCTAGAGTAGGGAAGCATAATTATTATTCTTCTACCATTTTGAAATTACATGTCTAAGAGAATTTGGCTTGAACCTGTAATTTATTTCATTAGGGTAGGGGACTCCCAGTCTGAAAAAGTCACCTTGCAGATTGACAGCCCATGTAATTTTTGGTCCTAGTAAGTCTTTAGAACATTGAAGGTAAGTGACTAGTCCATGGTTACATGTTAGTGTATGTCAAAGGCAGCACTCAAACCCAGGTCTTCTAGATTCCAAGATTATCCCTCTATCCTTTGAGCTATCCCACCTCTCCACAGTTAGATTATTATTCTGAAAAATAATAGACTTTTGTGACTGAAGGCCTAAAAATGATTGTGAATGCAAATGAACATTGTTTAGTCATATTCTGATTGGGTCAGACAGCATTCTCCAATTAGTAGCAAGAGTTGGCTGGGGTGAAAGTGGGTCAGAGGTTTGCTGTATTAAATTCATGACCTTGTAAGCCAGTGGGTCATGTCAAAAGGTTGACACGTCTTTTTCCATAACATTATATCTTCTGTTTTGTTATAAACACAAAATAAAAAGAATAATTACTGATAATGGTAGCAATTTCTTTTTAAAAGCATCCATAGCCAGTTCATAGTGGTTTAATAATTATAGTAGGATGGTAACTGTAGCTTTTAATTTGCATTTACCCAGACTTCTGTTTTTCTGAAAACAGGGACAGTTTTTTAAAAATAAATTTTTTTTTGCTTTGCTTATATTTTTAGTGCATTTTTTATTGCAAAAATTTCTTCCCTCCTTCAGCAACAGTAATAACAAACTCAAACCCAAGTTATTTATTTCTACTTTGCCTTATTTCTTGATCCCATTTTGGATGTAAAATTGTGGAACTCCCATATACAAGAGGTTCAGTAATAGGTTTACTCTTTTTGACTTCATTTTCAAAAGTAAATTGAATTCTGTGAATAGTACGCAATATGCCAGATTGTTGGCAATGTGTAGCTGAGCTGTGGAAACAGGAAGGCAGCAGCAGCAGCAGCAGCTGTGGCCAATAGCCCTGAGATGACTAGCAGCCTCCTTTTCACATTGGAGCTACCTTCTGCCAACACACATAAGCAGGGAGAAGTAGAGTTTCCATTGTTTTTAAAAACTATCCCTCATTATATTGTGTGTTTGAGTGTTTAGCAGAGGAAGAGAGTAGACAGGTAGGAGCTCAATGAAGTAAGAAACTGGTTGCAAAGGTCAAGAGTTCCTGAATGTCTTTCCCTCTATGGCTGTTAGTGTATTTCCTTTGTCCTGTGAATATTCCCCCAAGAAATCTCACATGCCTGGATCACCATAAATGTAAAATGTGATAAAAACTAATATGTAGGGAGTAATAAATAACATTGCCACTATGTTGGTCAGGCCTTCATTAGAGGAATGTGTCTAGTTTTGTTTTTTGAATTTTAAGATCAATAGAGGAAAAATGTAGATGTAAAAAAATGACAATCTAATAGATGAAAAGATGAGACAGTTTTATGAGGAAGATGTGCAGAGTGAAGTGAAAAGGGCATTGGACTTGGTGACAGAAGACTTGGGTCTGAGTGCTGACTAGGTAACTATGGACAAGTCACCTGTGTGAACCTCAGTTTTCTCATTTGTACCACATTCTTCCAATGTTGTCGCTCACAATCCGTCCATGCATTTTAATTCTGTAATACTTTTACTCATGACCTCCCAGAGATCATCCAACCAATATGTTAGGTACCTTCATCTGGACTGCTTCTCACGGATCCCAATCAAATAGCTATACATCAGTCATTCCTTGTTCTTGCTATATGACAGGCATGGGGCCATCTCCAGTCATCATGATCTATATCTTGCCACTTGACACAGATGGCTCCAGAGGAAAAAGTGATGCTGGTGACTTTGCACTGCCCTCCCTCACTTAAATCTAATTCACTTGCAAGTCATGGCATCCCCTTCCTGATGTCATGGTCCTCTTCAAGAAGGAAGGACAAACAAAAACAACGTTATGGTAGGCTGATCTTGTCCTTTCATATGTCTTTCTGAAGATATCCTTTATGCCTCATGTCCCACATGATTATTTGTTAATAATATAGCATAGCCTCCATCAGTCTTCCCAATTTATATGCAGTTAACTGATATAAACTTCCAGTTTTATTGCTTGTTTGTTTGTTTATGGTCATGTGCTACAAGACTTTTATATGGGCAACTCATTGGCTTTATATTTGAATGTGAAAATGGAGGAATGTTAGCCAAAATCAAAAGAAAGATCTCATGGAAGTTTATGGCTTGTTTCCCAAGCGGGGGCGGGGGGGGGAACTTGTATAGAACCAGAATATGTTAACGCATTCCCCATTCTTTCCATTTGGAAAGAACAAATGGAAATATTTTTATACTTGCTATGATTTACTTGTTTAGTTACCAACTCCAAAAGAAGCTAATGCGTTAAGGACACAAATTGAAAGAACCAAAAAGTTCTGAAAGTCCATTTGTGTTTTCATTATGATGATTCTTACCAAATATTAGATTTGGAAGACGCCCTAGAGATCTTGAAGTTTAGCACTCACATTACAGAGGAAAATGTTGTTCATCCTCTTAAGGACCAGAGAGCTTAATTGACTTGCCCCGTGACAGAGCTAGTTAGTAGAAAAGCTGTGATGAGGATCTGGGTTCCCTCCACCATACCACATTGCAAGGCTTTGGGTATAATAATTCTAGTACTATCAATAAAAGATTAAGCCTGTAATGTGGACACTAAATCCAGCATTTGTTTCACATGGGAAAAAATTGGAGGGCTTTTCAGAGTAAGTGTTATCATATGCAATATTCTAGAAACGAAACGGGCACATACTTTGCGACCAAATTGCTTTGCTTGAGGTCATGGAGAGAAATTGTACAAGTGGGCCAAGCCTTGGATTTTAACTAACATTGAGACAATGTACCGGAAGGGGTTTCCTGGTGCCAGCTCTAACTGGGGCCAGCAGATCTGTTTGTTTGACCTACATTCTGTGGGATTTCTACTTGACATGCAACAATATGGCCCATCTGCTTGCTTTAGCTTACTGCTGGAAATAAAGTGGGGGTGGTGGAATGAAAGAGACTTTTAAAACATGCTAGAATGAGCAGGAAAAGAGGAGAATTATTTGCCTCCCTTGAACAGCTCTGACACAATAGAAAAAAATGTATCTCAACTGACCATTCAATTATATGGTCCTGGGTTTGCTTTGAGAATGCATCAAACTGACAAAAACTCAGGGCAAAGGGGCTATCAGATTCCATATAGCCATCTGGTAGTTAGTTCTACTCCAGGTCAATCACAGCACAGTTCTAGAAATCCAATTCAATAATTGTTAAGTATCTACACTATACCAAAACATGTTCTAGGCACTGGGAAAGATGGAACAATTAGATGAAATAAAATCCATGCCCCTGGAAATTTGTAGTAAAGAAAGGGGATTTGACATATACAAATGTAACAAGATAATTATATGTAACAAGAAATAAGGGGATGTTGCCCTCCATGGGTAACACAAAATGGGGAAATTAGGGATCTGGGTTTTCTCCTGGTCTCCTACGTGTATGTTGGACACAAACTAATCTTGGGAGAAACAGAATAATTCCATGGAAGGAAAAATGGAAGCATGTTAGGCCCAAAAGTAGTCTAGATCCCATACAAACACCCCAGGAAAGTTCCAGAAATGTACCAGAAGAAATAATGATGAAGAAAACCAATGAGAATTAGCTAAAAACTCCTTCATCCAGTCCAGGACTATACAAAATGATTGCTAGAATCCTGAAGAAGCTCTGAGCAGAGAAAAGCGAGGCTAGGTAGAAGGCAAAGTGTGAAGAATCTGGGTTCCCCAGCAGGATCCAGGGCCAGAGCAGCACCTCTAGTGGGATGACCTCAAAGTGTCAGTCACAATAGGAAGAGAGGGAAGGCCCAGATGCTCTAGGTAGCCCAAGTCCAGCCCAGAATTTAGGCAGTTATGCCCAACTTAGCATCCAGGAAGCTTGGACCTAAAGCACAGGGATAATACCAGATAATTCGTGAAGAAAGGGAGGACTACTCAGCCACCAAACTCAGGATGAGACAGGATTTGTCCACATCATTTAGGAATATGGAACTGGACTTGATCCAAGTACAAACCCCCCAACTCAGAAGACAAGGCTGTAGATATAGGTAAACAGAAGGAAATGTCAAACAACGAAGAATGAATGAATGAATAAATGAAAAAGCATTTGTTAAATGCAAAGCACCATGCTAAGCGTTGGTGATAGAAGTAGAAAAATAAAAGTTTCTGCTCTCATGAAGTTCACATTCTAATAAGAGAAATAACACATACAGAAGGTTTCAGCTGCAACACAGATGCAAAGGTCCCATGATCCTTAGGGTACATTGGCAAAACACATGGTAATACATCTTCTGTAGTGTCATTTCCAATGATAATATCAATTTCTGATGATGCGCCATTTGCCAGCACCACGGATGTTGGTGGTTAGAACTTTCTTTTGCAGATCTTCAGTATGGCTACAGTACCTGGAGAAGCAGGCCACATCTCCACCATACTTGCTTCCTGGGTTGATAGCAATGGGTGCAGTGCTAGAAGCAGAACTGTTTGTCTGGGGATTGGGCCTCTCCTTGGGGCTTACCCGCCCAAATTGGTCAGTAGTTGATTTGGTGGTGGTGAGGAAGGTAGTCACCTAGGAATATTACGAACTGAGAAAAGTCCAAAGGCTAAACCAAGAAAAAGAAAGTAATGCTACAACAAATCAAAGTAGAACCTCAAAGAAAGACTGCCCTAGCCACTAACATGACAAGAATACCTAGGGGTAGCTAGGTGGTGGAGTGGATAGAGCTCCAGCCTTGGAGTCAGGAGGACCTGAGTTCAAATCTGGCCTCAGACACTTGACACTTACTAGCTGTGTGACCCTGGGCAAGTCACTTAACCCCAATTGCCTAAAAAAAAAATTAATTAATTAAGAATACCTGGGGTAGGGTTTTGGGGAAAGAAACATGTTGGGTACCTTATCTTAGAAAAGATGGTGATAAACCTTGCTCCAGAACTGAACTCCTTAAAAATTATAATAGGTCAAACTGAAAGCAAAGACCCTGCGAGACAATGAGAAACACTAAAACAAAATCAAAAGACTGAAAAAAAAAAAGAACAGAAGAAAATGTAAGGTATTTATTAAAAAAGAAAAACACACAACTGACCTAGAAAACAGGTCAAGGAGAGATAATCTAAGAATCATCATACTACTGAAAATTATGATTAAAAGTATAAGAGGTACAGATAATAGAAGGAACCCAGATGGGCCCTTAAAGGATAAAACAGGTCCCACAGCTTCCACACAGAAGACAAAAGACATTTCCCTCTCTCTGCTTCATCTCTGGCTTTGGCACACAAGAAAGAGTTTTTCTGCTCGTCTAGGGAATGGAGTTTCTTTATCCTTCTTTATGTTAATAATCTCTCTCTCTCTCTCTCTCTCTCTCTCTCTCTGTCTCTCTCTGTCTCTCTCTCCTTACTACTTCTCCTGCTTATCACATTGAGCTGGCTAAGAAATACAGAGTATTCTGTAATAGCAGAATAACCAAAAAGTTTATGATCTCCTAGAGAAGAAATCATCATTCTGCCAATCCTATATCATGCCTCTTGCTAGTTGTTGGATATGTGTTTTATTCAGACTACCCTTGCCCCAAATTCGTATCAGCACCCTTAACATGAAATATACAACAAGGGTTAGCTGCCATTAATTTCTTTATACAACAGTGGCAATGAATAGTAGTTAGGAAAGGGTTGAAAGTGAAGGGGGAAGGGGATCAGCTCTGGTCTACTGAAATCTTGGCTTTCCTGCTTTAACTCCTTCCATTCATAGTAAAGAGTTAGAGAGAGAAAACAATTTGGAAGCATGTGACAATAAAATACAGTTGCCTCTCCCACTTCAACCTCTGCCACCCCACTATATCCTCCATTGCCACAAAGCCATAGGATAAGGAAATTATCTTAAGGGTTATCAGAGGTGAGGTCATCTCACCCAACTTGGTACAATCACCACATCAAACACTCTTAGCCCTCAACCACAATAACAGAAACTATGCACATTTGTCTTAGTCTCTGTCTCTGTCTCTCTCTATCCCTCTGTTTCTCTGTCTCTCTCTCTCTTTTTTCTCTGGGGATTGGATGATGAGGAGTAGAACGCTTAGATCTGAAGGCCCCAGCTATATGGTCCTAAGATAGAAGTTGAACTCTAAACTTTCTTGCCCTCAAACGAGATTCATCATTTCCTTGTCTTTATCCTCAAATTTTTGTGAAAAATTTCCCAACTACCTTTGTCCTATGACATCATTTTAAATCTTAATTTTTTAAAGAAGAAAACAAAAGGTTTGTCTACACTGAACAGAAAAGGGAAAGGGTAGGGACAGGGAATGGAAGGGAAGAAGAAAGTAGAAGGAAAGGAAAGGAAGGGAAAAAAAGAAAAGGAGGATGAGGGAAAGGAATGGAGGGAGAGGGAAAGGAAACGAGGGAGACAAAATGGAGGGGAAAGAGAGGGAAAGGGGGGGATATAAAATAGAGGGGAGGAAAGAGAAAGGAAGAAGGGAGAGGAAAGCAAGAGAAGGAGAGGAAACAGGCAAAAACTCCTAAGCAGAGCAAAACAACAGGTTGTAAAAAAAAAAAATTAAAGTTTGGTTTAATGGGGATAATACATTTTCTTTAGTTTTTTTTTTTTATCAATTCCTAAACTGCTGAGTATATTTCTCTCTTCATTGGACCTTCTGACTCTGAGTGAACTTCTGACCCAACACAGCCTAAGGGCATATGATATTCAGTATTCCGATTTAGCTAAAGGTCAGATGAAAGCTACTAGAAATATATTTCCTGTCCATTCAAGGAAAAGAAAAATTCCCTTTTAGATTTGCTATGAAACTGATATAAGCATCTGATTGCAAAATTAGGCACCTTACATTCTTTCCCCACATGCATCATGGAAAATGATTTCTATATTGTATACAAAAAGAGTTTAGGAAAGGCTCATTCATGAATCTGATGTTCATCTCAAAACAAATTTAGCCTTCAGTGCTAAAACAAGGGTCAAGACAATGAGTAATTGCCAAGGGCACAACAATGGAGTGGTAAATGTTTTCTGAATATCTGCTATAGCTTCAGTGCTCTGCTAGGTGTTATGGGGAATACAAGACAAGTGGAGCCTGCTTTCATGATACTCCCTCAGGGTTGTGGAGACTATGGCAATAATAGACAGGTACTGATGCTATTTGCTGGTGAAGAGAGGAATCAGGCAAAAGAACTTGAAAGTAGGTGTTAGAAGGGGACTGGGGTGAAGAGAGGCAGGAGAGAAGGCAACTTGAGTGTATCCCAGGCTTACCTCAATGCTAGTTCTATGTTTAGAAATCCATTTTATTGATTTTTTTTTGTTTTTGCATCACCATTATTTTACATATACTCTTTTCCAGATTGAACTCTACTTGTGAAAAAGGAAAACAAGGAGGCAAAATCACTCCACACCATGACCATGTCTGATAGAGATAATGACACTCTTTCCTAGAGGTCTCCTGCCCCTCTTCTTTATGAAGGGAAGGAATATTTCATTATGTGTTTCTGGGACCTCCACTGGCTTTTCAACTACTCAGTTCAATTTCATTATAGTGAACTTTTCATTTACATTATTGTAGTCACGTATGTAGTTCTGCTTTGCATCAATTCATACAAATCTCATGTTGTGGAATTTGAGCCTAGACCTTGCTGAACCCAAGTACTGTGTTCTAGTTTCCATATCACATTGCCTCACAAACAAATAAATTGTTATGGAAATAAGGCTGGATTTTGAATGGGTATGTAACTCATTGAACCACACAAATGAAAAAAAAAATTAAACCTAGAATTATAGTATTTAGAGCTGTAACTTAAGAGAACATCTACTCCAACCCTCTTTATTTTAATTTTTAAATTTAAAAAAAAAATTTTTTTTGGCTAGGCAATGGGGTTAAGTGACTTTCCCAGGGTCACACAACTAGTAAGTGTTATGTGTCTGAGGCCGGATTTGAACTCAAGTCCTCCTGAATCCAGGGCTGGTGCTCTATCCACTGTACCACCTAGCTGTCCCATCCCTCTTTATTTTACAGATGAAGCAACTAAGACCCAGTGAGGTTCCAAGTCTGGACCAAAGTCACACAAACACCAAGCAGCAGAGTCTGTATTTGAAAGTTGATTGTCACCAAATCTAGGGAATAAAAAGCTAAAGCTTTAATAGTATAAAACTACTCTTAAACAACTGCACTAAGACTTTTGGGATACCCTGTATAAATGGAGGAAACTTTAGCCTAATAATCATAATTTTAGATGTGAATAAAGAATCCAATAAAAAATACTGAAATTGGCAGAATATATGAATGCTCTACAAAACAAGATTGTTAAACTTGAAGATAAGATGAAAAGAGGTAATCTAAGAACATTTAGCCTTCTGATTTAAAACAATCATAAACAAAAACCTTAAATGCTTCAAGAAATCATTCAGAAATATTATAGAGAAATTTTGGGGAGTAGATTTGATCCTATGACTAGATGTCAGATCACTAGAATCCATAGATCACTAGAATCACAGATCACTAGAATCCATAGAACACCAACAGAAAGAAACTTGCCTTGATTACCTCCATGTAAAAGAGACTTAAGTTGGCCCTTGGGACTCTTTTTGTATGTGTGTTCACTTCTAACTCATCAGACGATTGAAGAGGTCCATTCTTTACCATAACCAATCAATCAATAAACATTTATTAAGCACCAAGTATGTGCCAGGTAAGTGAAGGAAATAATTGTAGAAGACTGGCACATGCTCTGAAGCCTACATGGGGGACAGTTTTCAGGTCAAGCATGCTGCACTCATTTGTAAGAACTGGGTTCTCCTTGGCCAGTCCCTGCTTGCATAAGGATAAAATGAGATAATGTATGTACAATGCTTTGCAAGTCTTAAAGCACAGCTGTTGTATTATTATTATTATTATAAACAGTGGATAAAGGACCAGCAAGACCTGGTTTCAAGTCCTGTCTCTGACATGTACTGGCTATGTGACCTTGAGCAAGTCAACCTCCTAGGGTCCCTGGTACTTCTCTAAGACTGAATTGGGCAAGGAAGTTTCCTTAACCAATAAAATCATAGTTCCAGACCCCCAACTCTCATTATGATTGTTAGTGCTCAGCTGCAGGAGGGCCGCTGCAATAAGATAGGTACACAGTTCTGACTGAAAGATGAAGGCCCACTGGCCAAGAATTGGAAATTGAGAGGATGCCCATCAATTGGGGAATGGCTGAACAAGTTGTGGTATATGAATGTCATGGAATACTATTGTGCTATAAGAAATGATGAAGAGTCCGACTTCAGAAAAACCTGAAAAGACTTTTATGGTCTGATGCTGAGTGAAGTGAGCAGAACCAGGAGAATGTTGTACGTAGTAACAACCACGTTGTGCAACGACTAATACTGATAGACTTAACCCTTCTCAGCAATACAAGGATCTAAGACATCTCCAAGGCCTCATGATGGAAAATGGTATCCACAAAGAAGAAAAAACTATGGAGTTTTAATGCAGATAGAAGCATACTATTTGTTATTTTTTTCTTCTGTTGTGTTTTGTTTCCTCTTTCTGGTGGTTCTTCCTATTGGTTCTAATTCTTCTTTACAACATCACTAATGTGAAAATATGTTTAATAGGAATGCATATGTAGAGCCTATATCAGATTGTGCGCAGTCTTAGGGAGGGAGGTGTAGAAGCGGGGGGAGAAAAATTTGAAACTCAAAAGTCTATGGAAGTGATTGCTGATAAATCAAAATAAATTAATTTAAAAAAGATGAAGGCCCACTTTCCCTTTAAATGTCAAGATACGTTAGGAAGAAGCAACTCGTGACAGCAGAAAGAGCCAGGAAATAAGCATCGTGCACCCAATGGAACAAATTGGAAATGGCATTGCCTTCTTTCTCCTCTCTTCTCTACCCCTTAGCAGCCTTCTTTTTTTTAATCCTTTGCCCCAGGGAGGAGATTACCTGATAAGGTAACCAGGGCATTTTACTTTGTGGTCCCTGAGGTAACTTGCCCACTTTTTTCCCCAGGTTCTCAGGGAAGGAGGAAATTATTCCTAATTTGCCACTCCTGGAAATTCTGTCTAAAGGCCTGGCATCAGGAACTAATGGCAAAGGAGGCAAAGTTTATCTTTGGCACACCCCTGGCCACGTCCACCCATCCCCACCCTTCCTTCCTCCCCACCTCTGTCTTGAAGAAAAACTTAGGTTAAAAAAAAATCAAAACCATATATGGTCTCACTTTGAAATTAGAATCATGAAATGTCAAAATGAATTACATTGAAATAATTATCAAAATATATTTAAAAAAAACATTCATGGACTTCAGGTTAATAACTCCTGATTTATGCTAACCTCTCAATTTTATAGATGAGGAAACTGAGGCCTAGAGGCAAAATAACTCATTGAAGGCCATTTAATTAATTAGTGACAGTACCTAAGCCAGAACCTAAGTCTGTTGACTCTAAACCCAGGGATCTTTCCATTAGGCCACTTTGTCTCTCTGCTAGAGGCATCTGGTGTAACTCCCCTCCTCAAAATAATGCTTCCTAACATGTATCCCTCATCCCCCCCCACCTCCATCAAGGAGTGGAAAGCATGCTAGTTTGAGAATCTGAGAACATGGGTTCAAATCACACCTATGCCACATGCTAGTTATGTTACCTTGGGTAAGTCAACGTATCTGGGCCTCAGTTTCCGCATCTGTCCCTCTCAACCCTATACCTATGATTCTATAATATTTCCATTTAATAAGTACCATTAAATGTCTACTATGTGCAAGGTGTTAGGTAGGTAAAGGAAAAAAAAATCCATTCCTACCCTCAAAGAGCTTACATTCCACCTGGAGATTACAACATTTAAACAGATAAATAGATACAATAAAATTTGAGGAGAGAAAAAGCACTATTAGTTAGCAGGATCAACAAAGATTTTTACCTACCTAGGCAGGGGTCTGATCCTTCCTCTGACTGTGGCCACCACCTTTTTTAGTCTGTCCTTTATCCCATCTTCTAGATCTGAAAGTCACTTCTTAGGATCTGAAATCTGCCACATCAGGGTTCTCTAACCTCTACCTAGAACATATAGTTCCTCTTGAAAGACACTGGGGTCCTCTTTGTACAGTCCAGTTGTGTAGACATTAATACCATTGATGCTTACATTGACGATTTTTTTTAAAGGGCGGGTCGTTCTGCCTCCACCACATACCCTACCCCCTCAAACATCTTGGAATCATCACTTAGGTTTGTCTATGCCTAAGAGCATGGGAGTTTGGTCTGTTTCATGAAGTTAATCCAATCCTGTTTGCTACTCTCTCAAAACCGGTTATGTCTTCCCATTCTTCTTTGATCCTCTCTTACCTTTTTCTTTTTCCTCTTTTCATCTTCTGCAATACTACAGAATCTTAACTTTTCCCAGTAGCTACCCCTTCTCCCTAAGATTTTGAGCTTCTTTAGCCAAGGAATTGATGTAAAAGGTAGAGGCATCTCAGCTGCCTAGGAAACATGGCTAGATGTGATGGTTAAGATTAGGAGACTGGGCTCTCTCCCTGATTGTGCTTCCTTTCTTCCTTCCTTTCTTCCTTCTTTCCTTGCTTTCTTCCCTTCCTTCCTTCCTTCCTTTCTTTTTTGCTGACTTTTAATCTAGTCCCACCATGTTTTTGTGAGGATGACTTACCTCCATTTCCTTGAAATATTTACACGATAAGGAGAGAGAGGAGTAGTAGTGGGAGGGGGGAGGGGGAGAGCTGATGATAATTCCTGAGCAGGATCATATATTTAGAGCTGAAAGCTCTGTGTATTTTGTTTCTACACTTCACAAAGAAATGATTTGCCAGGGTCACACAGTGAAGTGTCTAAAGGTGGGATATGAACTCAATTCTTTCTAATTTCACATGAAGTGACCTGTCCCCTAAACTGTACTACCTCCATGCTGCCTTTGCAATCTCTTGAGCCAATTTGCAATATTTTGAGTGTTGACGTTAGTAAAAAAAAAAAAATCAGATGCAAATGCCAAAAATTTGAGGGAACCCAGCAACTACAGGAAATCCCATTGCTAAATCACAAGTTTCAGCAGTGGGTGTACCTTCCTGGGGTCAAAGCAGTATAGAGGAACCTTTCCGGACTTCTGTTGCCATTTGCTCCTGGTCCAGGCAATATGCAGCATGGGCAGAATTTCCCTTCCTGACATTTTCACTATTACTGAGTCACAAAAACTTAAAAGTCAAGGATAGAGGGGACCTCAGTGGCCACTGTATCCATTCTGTCCCTGAAGAGAAAGTCCTACAGCATACCTAACATCCACCTTCCGCTTGACAACATCTGGCAAATGGAAGCAAGGCCCTAAATGAAACAGGCCCTTCCCTCAAAGAACTTAATTATATTAAGAGGACAACATGTATCTATAGAAGTATGTTATAAACACACAAAATAAGTATAACATGTTGGGAGGGTAGGAGATGTTCTAATAGCTAGGGGCATCAGGAAAGAGTTCAACATCATGTTTTGTGACAATAGTTTTTTAAACATTCCCTCAACTTGTTTGAGTGTCATGGGAAAATCTAGCTGCAATTCGATGCTAGAAGACAGGTTGATTAATATATTCCAAATAGCTCACCTATCATCTGATGAGTGTATGTCAGGTATGCCTGGGGCTGAGGAGATGACCTTCAAATACTTACTTAATATGGGCCTATCCTGACACTTGAGTGTCAGGGTAAATTTGTCAGATTGAGCTGCTCTAAAGAATCCTGATTTCTTATGCGTGAACTGATGAACCCAAGACTGTGATGCTGGTGAGTAAGATGGGAAGGAAGCCAACCTTTTCCTACTTCAGAATACCTGCCAATCAGTCTTTTCCACTGTATCGTTGTTATTGTTGTTTGGATGTGTCAGACTCTTTGTGACCCCACTTGGGGTTTTCTTAGCAATGATACTGGTTTGCCCTTTCTTTCCCTAGTTCATTTTATAGATGAGGAAACTGAGGCAAACAAGGTGAAGTGACTTGTCCAAGGTCACACAGCTAGTAAGTGTCTGAGGCCAGATTTGAACTCAGGAAGATGAGTCTTCCTGACTCCAGGCCCAACACTCTATCCACTGTGCCACCTAGCTGTCTTGACTGCGTTATCAGTGTCAAAATTACCATCCTGTCCTCCTTCTTCCTTTCTTTCCTAAGTCTTTCCTCTGGAAGCTCTTTTCAAGTTGCCTCAAATCATACACATTCAGAAATAGTTCAATAAACTAAGAAAACGACATTATCTTCGCTTCTCATGTAGCAAAGCTTGGGTATCATTTCACTAAGGGATCATCAATTAGACCAAAGGGAAGAATATTAAATAAGGCTGCAGAAGTCCCTATTATTACTCTTGTACTAGCTAAGTTTGTGTCCTGGGATAAGTCTTCCAACCTTTTCTCCTCCCCTACTCTCAATGTATTATCACAATTAAGGAGCTGGGGCAGTTGAACCACTGAAGCAAGCAAGAGTCTTAAGAAGACAATGCCTTCACTTAACTCCAATTGCCTAAAAAAAAAAAAAAGAAGAAGAAGAAGGCAGTGCCTTGTCTTCAACTGTAAGACTGCCTGTAAGCATCATACCAAGAGAGATAAAGTCCAGGATTCTGGGCTGGTGTGATTAAATTAGGAATAATTATATTAGGAGGTAAATCCAGCAATCTATGTTTGAACTCTTTGATATAGAGCAGAGCAGATACAGTTTAGTAGTTCTGATTACATGTAATCAGGGGTGTGCTGATCAATGTTTAACAAATGGCTTTCTAGGGGGAAAATGTGTCTGAAAGACTGGTGTCTAAGTTTAATTTTCATTCTTTAATTAAAACATTAACATTTTCACCAACACTTTCTTAAGCCTAGACAATGACAAAACAATCTATCAAGCCATAATTTAGAGCATTTGCTGGTTTCCGAGGTGTAAATACTCAAGCTGAAAATTTAACAATTGGCTCTCAGGCAGTCCCAGCTGACTTCAACACATTACTCTTTACGGCATTCAGATGTTTTTGTTCCCTGTGTTATGTGCATATCCCTGGGGAAATCTTAGTGGACTGGGTTGTACTGTAAGCTGCCTGAGGTCTTTAGATACAGAGAACACCAAAGAGTTAAATGACGATGGCTATGTCAAAAGGTCAGTGGTAGCTCCATCTTTAAGCACACCTTGAACACACCCATTCTCTTGGTCCTACCTGTGTCAACTATTGTTGACCCTATGTTTTATTTCTCTATCATCATGTCTTATTTCCCCCTGTATTATATATAGTCAACTCAGTAATTGGCCCTTAGTTCACAAGGATTTTATAGAAATGACTTGTAGCATCTCTTCTTTGCTGTATACGAATCACCTCCTCGGTAAATGGAGGTGGTAGATGGCTTGTCCTACCCACTGGTATTTTTCTGTCTAGTTAATAAGCACTGTGAGAATTGGCCACAAGGTCACAATATCTCAAGAGTTAGAATGGGCAACAGAGTGGTCCATTTTGTACCAGGACAAAAATTCTGGACAAATGATTATCCAAATCTACCCAGTTCTCCTTGTTCTTCCATATGGGGCTAAGCAGAAATAGTTTCACATCTCTTCCTTTTATTAACACCTTGAAATACATATGCACATATGTGTACATACATACATATGTGTATACATGTATTTATGTGTGTATATAAATGCATGTGTATGATATCATGTCTTACCGAAATCTTTGCTTGTTCAGGCTAAACATCCTCAATTCCTTTGATAGCACCTCATAAAAAATTTTAATTTCCTTACCATTCCCAGAAGAGGGAACTCTTTTGGACAAACTCTGGCTTGTTAATGCCTTTCCTAAAATATGATATTTCACATTAAAGCCCTCGAAAGGGACACCCAACAGCCTGGCAATGCAGACCAAGGTCATTTGCCCTGCGAATGGAGAATAGGGAAGATGCCAAAACAATGATCTAATACTTATCATGGGGCAAGGCAAAGTACCTGGTACTTAATAAGTGTTTGTGGAATTGAAATCAAAAATGCTACTGGCCATGATTTCTAAACTTTGCCAACGTCCAGCATAAAAGCCAGTGTTCAGCCACCCAGTGAAGAAATAATTCACATGCCTTAACAAAAAGAAAAAAAAGTCTAGCAAGGCAGAATAGGTCTTGTATTACCCCAGCCCCAGCCAGGAGACAAGACTGCTGTTTGAGCTCATTAGTACTCTGATGACAGGTATATTGGCAGCTTTATGGCAAACAATGACAAATGCATTTCCATGACCAAACAGCCTTCATTCATAATTGACAAAGTCTTCTTAAAGTAATAAGGTGGTGAAATTTTCCTCCAGACAACTAACTCTGTGCTAGCAAGAGATTTTTTTTCCCCCAGAGCTGCCTCCCTCCTCATCATTCCACCTCCCCCACTAGCTTTAAGTTCCAAAGATAGAGAAATTGCTTTCCTGCTGCCCATATTACTATCCTTGGTTGTTTAAAGATGATGCCCCCGAGAACACAGTGGTTGCTCTCTCTGTGTGTGGCTGTGTCTGGAGAGACCAGAGAGTGATGAATTTTCTTTTCAGCTCTATGAACAACATGAAAATGATCCTGTGACTTGTGACAGGAGCACCTGCTTAAAAGCCTATTGCCATCGGCCTCTTAGGCTCCGAGCCAGCCCGAAGCCTGGAAAAAAAAAATGATGGCGGGTGCCTTGTTGCTCTGTTCAAGGGCCTGGTCTGTTGCTGCTGTTGTCAAAATGCAGAGCAAGTCCTGATGCTTGCTAGGATATAAATGGAGGAAAATGATGACATGCTAAATAACCAGATGCCTTAATTAGCCAGACATGTTTTCTGCCCAATACTATTAGGAGAAAAAAGGCAAAGAACAAAGGGCAAAAAAGAATGTTGGAGATTTAATAAAAATAGAAATTTTCAGCCTATGTCCTGGATACCTTGGCCTACATTTGTGGTAATATAATCCCCCTCAACTTCTCTATAGTATATAACCCTGTTGGCCACTCCTTCCTTGAAATGCATCCCTTTTCTGGGGTTTTCTGACATCACATTCTCTCTTTCTTCCTTCTACTTCTCTATTTTTCATTATGTTTCTGTCTTATTCCTCTTCATCTTCCTCTCCCCTCAGAAACAGGTGTTCACAAAGGGCTTGTCCTGTGATTTCTTCTCTTTCCTATATTTTTTCCTTGCGCAATATTGCTCGCTCCCGTGGTTTCAAATAGCACTCACTTCTGTGCTGGTGGTTCCTACACCAATATCAGTCATCCTGCCTTTTTCCTTCACTCCAGATTCACATTTCTAACTGACGAGTAAATATCAGAACTCTGATGTCTAATGAGAAACTAGAGCTCAACATGTCCCAAATCAAATGCATCATCTTCTCCCAGATCCCACTGCTGCTTCTGATTTCCCTCTTTCTGTTATTTGATCACACAGACTTGAAATCCTAGAGTCACACTTAACTGCTTTGCACCCTGTTCCCCTTCTCTCTCTCTCTCTCTCTCTCTCACACACACACACACGCACACACACACATCACTGTTTCTAATAAGTTGCAAAGTTCTACTGATTTAATCTGTGGTATACAATGCCTTTCCAATCAGCCACCTTTTTCCTATTCTGATTATCCTAGCAGATAGGTGGTATAGTGAATAAAGTAGCTGGTCTTAGAATCAGGAATCCTGCCTTAGATGTTTAGATGTATGACCCTGGACAAGTCGTTTAAGCATGCTCTGCCTCAGCGTCCCTTACATGTAAAAAGGTATCAAAGGTCCTTTCCAGTTCTAAATCTATGATCTAATCCAGGTCTCTATCATCCTGCATTTTGACTTTTGTAATAACATCCTAATTGGTCTCTTGATTCCAAACTGTTTCTCTTCCAGTCTACCCTATTTATTGCTGACAAAGTTGTCTTCCTAAAACACAGCTGAGTTCCAATCATGGCTCATCCCCTCTTCAGATGTATGACTTTGGGCAAGTTGTTTGACCTCTCTGGATGTTACTTTTCTCATCTGTAAACTGGGGTGTGCAGATTAGATCATCCCCGAGGAATCTAATCATTCTGAAGTCCTGATCAGCTCCTGATGATGTCATTCCAGGCTTAAAAACCATAAATAGTCCCATTCCTCCCTTTCCCCAGTCCCCATGGCTCTCCCCCTAAAAAAGATAAGATGTTGGCCCAGATAAAATTAAGACTTTGGCACAGAAGTCAAGACTTTCCATTCTTTTGCCTGAATCCATCTTTGTGGTCTTATTTCTCATTATTCTTTTTCGAGAAATCTGCACATCAAAAAAAGTTGACTTTACTTTCCCTGTTAGGTTTTCCTGATTCCAAACCTTTGCTTAGGTTGCTTCCTTTGCCTAGAATGCCCTTCCTACTTACTGAGATCCTTCCTGTTCTTTTAGGCCCAGTTCAGCTCTAACCTCTTCTATGAAATCTTTACTGATCCCTCTAGCCAAAAGCATTTTATTTCTCATTTGCATTCCCAGAGCACTTTTCTTATGGATCCCTTAATAATACCTATTGGTAGGTATGTATAACCAAGGCAGGAATTTATTAAAAAGAATCTAAGGATCCAACAGAAATCTCCACTAGCTTCCTCTAATCCTGCCATTCATGCCCCAGTTCTATCTGCATGGTAGCCACTATTATTAATGGTGTCTGGGTGAATCCTTATTGCTCATCTCTTAAGCAGCCCCTTTTAAAAATGTCAATGGCTAAAGTCCATAAAATTGTTTGAGGGCATTGACTCTGATAGTAATTTAACAGGAATAAAAATGAATTGCGTAAACCCAAATCACACAGTTGAGTGGTACCAGGAGAAAAGTTGGTCAAAAGGATAGTCTTAGGCTGAACACATCTACTGACTACCTTGCTGGGAGCAGTTGTCATAGCGTGTGAGACTATGCAGATCAAAAGAACTTCAACTCTACTTAGCAAAAGAGAGGCTTATTAGGGCTTGTGCTCCCAAGAGATGGTAGCCTGGAACAGCAGATGGTCCAGAGACTAAATAGATAAGGGCTAGCAGAAGGAAGCAAATAACAGCTCAGTGAACATCAGTGAACCCTATAGTGAGAGGCCACTGTATATACCCAGCCAAGACAATGTGACATTCAATGGAGAGTAGAGATAAGATGTCTAACAGCCAACAGTGAGATGACCTCCAAGCTCTGCAGTAGCAAAGGGTCAGTTGCTGTAGCCATATGTGTGCCCTAGTCATACATGTCTCTTCATGTGACACCTCCATGCATGTGTTCAGGCCAAAGTGTTCTCTATAATGCATACCCCTCCTTGCATATCTCTTGGATAAGTGTTTTCTGTGCATGCATATTTCCTCTATTTGTGATAGGGTAACCTGTAGAAGGACACATCCTTCTCAATTTTGCCATTCTTTTCCTGTAACTTAATTTACTAACCTGTTTTTATCAAATGTCTTTCTATGAGCTAAGGTCATTATTTTGTTGACTTAGTAAAAATAAATACATAGATGGAGGCTTATGAGAAAAGATTTTTAGTGAGTGATGGCCTCCAAAGTGCTTTTGTCAGATAGCTTTGTAGGCATCCATATGTGAGAGGAGGCCCAAATACTACAAAAGAATAACTAGTCCTTAAAATGTTCTGTCCTTTATAGATAAAACTCACTTTAAGAAAATCTTAATAATAATTATAATACTTAATAATAGTCACTTTATATCAATTTACAAAACATTGGCTGAGGTAACAACTTACCTTTTAGTCTAACAGAGACATTCAATTGTGAGCAATGAGCCAGATTCGTAAGAACTTACTCTAAACTATGCCTTCCAAAAGGTTGAAGTCTTTGTGGCTGCTTATTCACTAAAACCCTGATAAGAGGATAACACATTTTTCCCCTGGAAAAAGAGCTAGCATCTTGTCCACCTGGGACAATTTCATCCTAATCAGTTAACCATTCTATGTAGGCATGTGGATGTATGTGAACGGTGACACACCACAGAATGATAATAGTAACTTTAGGTTATATTGTGGGGGCTGTGATACCTGAGACACAATAAACACATGAGCAAGAAGTAAACTGCAATTATTATTCCAAGCAGATTACTGCTTTAGTGATAAAACCTAGTTTCTAAAAACTTTAATATCAGTTCAATGGCAGGTGCCAGGCAAGAGCTACTTCTGTGCTTAATTATCTAGCTAGAACTGGTGGCATTTCCCCCGATATCCCTAAACACCAACTCCTTTGTATTCAAGTATCAAACCAGGCACCACTTGGGGTCTGGAAGCAGTTTCCCCATAAGAGACACCATTGCATAGTTAAGGATTGGGGTCATCTTCTGAAGCACCTGGCATTGGCCCCTGTAGGAGGCCCACATGATGTACAAAAATGTCATTGTTTGTCTAGTCCCTGGAGTTCTTCCTTGAATATGCTTTTGTGCGTGAATAAAGGTGGGTATTGTTTGGACCTTTCCTTTACCAAAAAAAAAAAATAATGAATATGTTTTGGGGGTTTGAATCGTCAAGGAACCTAGAAAAAAATCCCATGAAGACTTGTCTCTCTCTGAAATTATCTTTGCAAAATTCCTTTTCACATACCAGGTATGTTGGATCTGACATTTCCTTTCCTTAGCTGATACTTAATATTAGTCCCATGCTTCCTAGCATGCAGGAGATTTGATCTGGCTATTACAGATGTAATAAGAATTAATTCTTTCTTTAGCTAATTGCTAATCTGTTGTAAACTGAAGCAAGGGAAGATAAACACGGACAGGGAGTACATCAAAGTGCTCATAAGGGCACTATGAAAGCATTTCTAGCAAACAGAGGCAGGGTGATGAGGTGGATTGGGGTGGTGGACCTGGAATCAGGAATTACTGGGTTTGATTTCCCTCTCCCGGTACTCACTCACTAGCTGTGTGATCCTAGGCAAGTCACTCAGAGCCTCTTCTTCCGTAAAATGGGGATAATAACTCCTACCTATGAGGATTATTGTGAAGAGCAAATGAGATAATATGTAAACCATTTTGCAAAATCTTAAAGTGTTATATGAATATCAACTATTATTAATAAATGGATTGGGGGGAACTAGATGGCATAGTGGATAGAGTGCTTGGCCTGGAGTGGGGGAGACCCAAGTTCAAATCTTGGTCTCAGATACTAGTTGTGTGACCCTGGGCAAGTCCCTTAATCCTGTTTGCCTCTGTTTCCTCTTCTGTGAAATTAGCTGGAAAAGGAAATGCCAAACCATTCTGTTACCTTTGCCAAGAAAACAGAGTCAGATATGACTGAAAATGACTGAACAACAACACATTAAATGGATATTAGCCTTTTGGTTATTGAAGTCCCATTTGGCTCAGTATGGTTGATTTATGGATAGATGTAAACTCAATAATCTGTGGGCAGACTACCAGTTTACTCCTTGATTCCTTTTCCTGAGGCCAATAGTAATCTAGTCAAGTTAGGAGGGGGACTTGTGAACTTCTGAGAGCACCCATATGAATGTGTGTGTGTTTACATATATATAAGTTTTGCCCGATTCATAAGCAGCTGACTAAATCACATAATTTGCAGGACATCAGGAAAATTTTCCTGGATCCAAAATGTTTCCCTTTCCTACTTACATTTGGTGCTTCAAGTGTCCATTAAGGTCACTCCCTTGGGTAAAGGAATTATGCCCAGGGAGATCCTATTTTTTCTCACTTAACAGTATTTTAGTTTTTTCCCTACATGTAAAGATAGTTTTCAACATTTAATTTTAGAAGATTTTTGAGTTCCAAATTTTTTTCTTCCTCCCTTCCCTCCCCCCTCTCCAAGATGTTATACAATTTGATATAGGCTATACATGTACAATAATATTAAACATATTTCCACATTAGTCATGTTGTGAAGGAAGAATCAGAACAAAAGGGAAAAGTCATGAGAAAGAAAAAACAACAGAAAAAAGAAAATAATATGCTTCAATCTGCATTCATACTCCATAGTTCGTTCTCTGGATGTGGATAGCATTTTCTATCATGGGTCTTTTGGAATTGTCTTAGATCGTTGCATTGCTGAGAAGAGCTAAGTCTATCAAAGCTGGTCATCACACAATGTTGTTGTTACTGTGTAAATGTTAGGAGGACCCTATTAAGAGGCAGATGTGCTATGGGGCAATGAATGCACATCTATGCACTAGATGGTCCAGTGAGGAGAGCAATGACCCTGAAGTCACGATGACCTGAATTCAAATTCAGCCTCAGATACTTTCTAGTTGTGTGACCCTGAGCAAGTCATTTAACCCTGATTGTCACCCTGCCCCCCCCAAGGCAGATATATTATACATGGCAATACACTAACCCTTGAGTACCCATTAGCACATTATCAAGTATTGGTTTCTTAAAATTAGTTAGCTAGCACCTAGAAGAAAGTAGGGAATAGGGGATGGGAAAGATGAGCCTTTGTATTGGGTGACGAGATCAAGAAAAATATAAAACAAGAAAGAATGGTGAGGGGTAGGGCAGGCCCAGATGAGGGTGCCACAGTGGAGGACCCTAAGTAGCCTGAAACAAACAGTCAGCTTTGCAATTTTTCTTAGGTCTGGCCCTATATGTTAAATAGTAGGGAGAAGTAATAAGAAAGATGATTGAACTGACTCCTTTCCAAAGTCGAATAGAAATTATTTTTAAAATTAGCCCCTTAGTGACAGCCATATAACTTTCTAACTCCCTTAGCATTAAAAAGCAAGAATTGATTCAAGGATCATGATGTATTTTAAAGGCTTTATATATTATTTTTTTAAAATATAATTAAATTTTTTTCAAGTATGTAATTATAATGGATGGCCCAATAACCCTCACCCTCTGGGGTAATACAAAGTTCAACCTGGAGGACTGCTCATATATCACTTTTATTTATTTATTTATTTATTTATTTTGATTTTTAGGCAATTGGGGTTAAGTGACTTGCCCAGGGTCACACAGCTAGTAAGTGTCAAGTGTTTGGTCTGAGGTTGGATTTGAACTCAGGTCCTCCTGACTTCAGAGCCAGTGCTCTATCCACTGCGCCACCTAGCTGCCCCTCATATATCACTTTTAAAGGCTCAGTCCCCTACCCAGGACTTCTCCTGGAAAACTCAGAATAGAACTTGTGTCTAGATCTCCAGAAATGTAGGGGAAAGGGTCCCCCAAGTCTTATGCAAGCACTAATACCAGATAGAAGTTTGTTTCTTCCACAGAATGAATGCAAAAAAAAACAAAAAGAAACCACACAATACTGAAAAGGGGGCCATAAACCATGAAGCCAACATTCCATTCCTTTTCAACGAGGCCCACTTGCCACTCAGAGACCCGTACAGTGATTGAGAGTCATAGTACTACCCAGGCATTGAGACTCCTCAGGAAGGAAAATGTACTTGTGCCCAATAGGCACATGTGAATTTCACCCAATAAATTTTGCCCAATAAATAACATTAAGCATATTTTAATGACATATTGTCTCCATCTTATGTTTCCTCATCTACACGTGGAATCATAGAATTAAATAATATAGCATGTTAGTGGTTACAGTGATCTTAGAAAACACATAGTCCAATCTCTTAATTATAGATAAGGAAAATGAGTGTCATAATGGGGAAATGACCTACCCAAGGTTGATGCTTCATTGAAACTGATCATATGAAAATGAATACATCTCAATTTACAATAACATTAAGGTTGGTTTGTTTTTTTTGAGGTGGGGTGGGTACCTTCCTGTGGCTTAAATAGAATGGATTTCTATGAAATGTTAGATCTATTTTTGGAAGGAGAAAGAGTTGGCTGTTAGATTATGAGGCTGAGAAATGTACCTTAAGCTTTTTCCACATTTTAATCAATATTTAGAACTCATCTTTAAAGAGAATAATGGAATAACTACCCCTCGTGTGTGTTAAATAATCAGTTAGGTTTCAATGATAATCATTTCCAAAACAAGAGCAAAAAACCATTTGACTTACTGAAGACTTATTTTCGATATTTTAAAAGCCATTTCATGATAAATGTTAGGGTATGGTATATAAAGTCTAACTGGTATAACTGATCCATCAAGATCCTTGATTAATCAATTGCCATCCTTAGGAGAACCACAATTGAATCCTGAAAAAAAGATAAACCTCAGTTTTCACATCTGTAAGATGGTTGGAGTAATTTCTGCTTGCTGCTCCCCATCCACAGGAATTTTGTGAGAACTGGTTAAACAAAAGCTGCTGTTCTAGAAATTCATTCCTCCTTAGGAATAAAGGAGATTATCAGCCAGCTCCTTCCTCCTCTTACATAAATACCAGAAAGGGTGTCATTGGCTCCTCAAAGATTGGGAGATGTAAGAAATGATTTACTTGTTCCATAAAAGAATCCCAGAAGGATTTCACTGCCTATTACTTGGCCATTTACTTTGTCAAAAATCTGACCAGATTCAGATGCCAAACAAATACTAGACTTTGTATTTTAAGTATGATTCATTTGGTGGTTAACCTTTCACTTGTCTAAGAAATTAGCATATGTGGAAATAGAGGAGGGAAAATCCCTGTACAAATACACAATGATATTTAACCTGGAGAAAACAGCATTCCAAAACATAAAAGAGAAGATGAAAATGAAATTGAAAGCATGTAATATGTGTGTGTTTATGTTTGTGTGTGTGTGTGTGTGTGTGTTCAAAATGAGTGCATTGGACTAGATGGCCCTTCCATTCCTTTCCAGTACTATTATCTGTGATTCTACCATCTTAAATGTCTTCTTTTCATGGCTTGTTCCTTTTATACCTCTTTCACTTTCTAGTGACGGACGAACTTAGCTTTCTTCTAAAGGCACCGCACCTCTTGTTACCTCCTCCAAGACTAACTGTTCCTTTTCTCACATGCCCTGCCTGATGCACAGAGCCAGGAGGAGGAGTTGGCATAATCCTTACTCTTCATTACCATTTTCAGACCTTCCCTCTGCTAAGGCATTCATTCAGCAAGTAACTCTCTTCCTTTAAAATTCACTCCATTCTGCCCCAAAGTTTCCTTGATGGACTTAGAGACAGATTTTAATTGGCTCCTCAAAGATCAGCTTCTTCACTAGTAGCTCTGAAAAAGCAAAACTTGCCAGCCTTAGCAGTCAAAAGTTATGATACAGTTTAAGACAGGAAGTAGCTTTTGGAAGTATGACCCTTCCCTTCTATGCCCTGTCATCCATGACACTTCACATCAGTGCTACTTGTCCAGTAGGAGACACTTCACCCAGTGGGGAGCAGTGTGAGGATGGGACAGAGAAGAGAAGGGACATCAGGACTCCACAGTACCAGAGGCCTGAGTTCCATGGCCACATGTGTCCACTGTATAAGAGTTTGCGCCCATTCTTCCCAGGATGATGGACCCTTTGCTTTTCTCCCCCTATATGCTTCACTTGGTGAGCCCATCAGCTACCATGAATTTAACTATCACCTCTATGCTGATGATTCTCAAATCTACCTCTCTGCTGATACACACACATACACATACATACACTCTCTGGATACACACATACATACATATAATATATATATATATATATATATATGCATATCTATGTATTATATATATTTGTTCGTTTCTTGTATCCCGTATTAGATTGTGAGTTCTTCAAGAGCAGGGTCTCTCTTTTGCCTTTTTTTGTGTCTCCAGCATTTAGCACAGTGCCTGGTATATTGTAAGTGTTAAAAAAATGTTTGTTAACTCAATTGATTGGCAGGCGGTCTCTGGTAGAATATCCTAGGGATCTGTGTTTGGTCCTGTGCTATTTAATATTTTTATCAATGACTTGGATAAAGGCGTAGATGGCGTGCCTATCACATTTTGAGGTGACAGTAAAATGGGAGAATTATCTGATACATTGAATTATGGAGTCAGGATCCAAAAGGATTTTGATAGGTTTGAGTATTAGGCTGAGTTTAATAAGATGAAGTACAATATAGGGGTAAATGTAAAGTCTTACACTTGAGAAAAGAAATCAATTTAGTAACTACACAATGGGGAAGCATGGTTACATAGCAACTGTTCTGAAAAAGATCTGGTGCTTGTAGTAAACTGCAAGTTCAATATAAGCCATCAGACTGGGGTAGCAGCCCCCCAAAAGTTGATGTAGTCAGGCCGCATTGAAAGGCCTAGCTTCCATGAATAAGGAGGTGACCATCCAATTGTATTCTGCTGTCAGACCTCATTTGAATACTATGTTCCTCCTGGGCAGTGAAGTTTAAGGAAGAAGGCAACGATCTGTAGCATGAACAGCAGATGTAAACCATCTTGGCAGATGGACTAAACCAGGTTGAGGGTAACTAACTGACAGGCCTCAAACCCACTGAGGAGTTAGGGGAGTGTCTACTCCAAGCATGTGAAGACTTCCCCAGGTGGAATGAGCAGCCAAGAACAATTTGTTCCAATGGGCCATGAAGTCAGCTGAAGCAGGCACTGTGCAGCATCTCGAGTTTGGTTAGACATTGAAGGCACAAAGGTCATCCTCTGCATCCCAGGCCATCACTAGTCATCTTGACTTTTGTCTTGCCTTTTGACTTCAGTGACTCTGGAAGAGAGAGGGAGGTGGATGACTTTGTGCAACTGTGCCTCACTTAAATCCAGTTCATACACAGTCAAGATATCACCCTGTTATGTCATTGGTTCTCATCAAAAATGAAGAACGAACAATAGCAAAAACAACGTTAAACTGGAGAGTGTCTAGAGGAAAGGGAGACACCTTCTCAGTCATAGCAGGCAGGGCAAAGGAGGGTGTACGTCAGTTGGGCGTAGGTAAATCAGGGACTTGTATCCATTGTCTGTTCCTAGCCTCTCCCCATCAGGTTCTGACCTGTCATCACCTTTCTATTAGTCACAGGTCATGTGAAGTGAGGCAGACACTTTGACATCCTCTCTAGGGACTATCAACAGAGCATGACTCATGAGCACTCCACATTTCTCATTGTCATCCTACAAAGGAGTCTAGAATATTCAGCGAGAGTTTTTGTTGATGGAAAAAGATTTTCATCTTCAGTAGTCTCAGACTACTTGTTAACTACTCTGTTAGTTTCCATTGTGGTTTTTGTTGTTGGTTTTTTTTTTTGTTTTTTTTTGTTTTTTTACCACACCTCTGAAATTTGGATCTGCTTGGGGCTTTTTAAAGTCTATTTCTATAAGGAAAGGTGATGTAGATGAACAAAGGGCCCCAGTACAGAACAGTGGCAGACAGGAACGGCAAATGGCTATCTTTTCTGGCCAGAATGCACTTATTTATTGGACAAGTTTATCTTCCAGCAATGACCTTCCCTTGTTCACATACCTTTTTTTTTAGGGAAAAGCAGAATATATGTAATGCCTGTTCATCTTTAAATCCAAAAGAGGAATTTAAATCTACAAGACTTATTCTTGGATGGAAACTATCAGTGACCTGGTATTTTCAACTTAACCTACTGAGCAGCTACCAGGGGTAGGGAGCCTGTGACCCTGAGGACACATACGGCCTTCTAGGACCTTGGGTGCGGCCTTTTGACTGAGTCAAGGTTTTACAGAACAAATCCTTTTATTATGGCGATTTGTTCTGTGAAGTTTGGATTCAGTCAAAGGGCCAAAGTGGAGAACCTAGAGGGCCACATATGGCCTTGAGGCCACAGGTTCCTCGCCCCGATAGACCAACTATTCAGTTATGGGAAGCGAATGGGCTAAGACTTTCACAGGCTTTGGTCATGTGCTTAGTTCAGGGAGTAAGGTGCAATCCAATGGTGGGAAAAGAGCCAAAGGAGAGACATTTTAGTAGTCTTGCTTCTCCACAGTCACGGATACTCATTGCTTAATTTATTGTCATAGTACTCACTATGTGCCAGGCACTGTGCTAAGCTCTGGAGATACAAAGAAAGGCAAAAGATAGTCCCAGCCCTCAAAGAGCTCTTAATCCACAGGGAGAGATGTCCTTTAAAATATCTCACTATTCTGGTCAGCGCCATTATCCCACATAGAAGATGCATACCTGGTGACTATTTTAATGCCTTAGAATGTTAGAGTTGAGACCTTAGAGATTATCTAGTAGCTCAATACCATCATTTTAGAGCTAAGGAAACAGCATCAGAAAAGTTAAGTGACTAGTCCAAGGTCACACAGCTAATTAGGGAGAGAGCTGGAACCAGCATCAAAGCCTTCTGATTCCTAAACTGGTTATTTCCACTACAAAGTCTCACTAGTCTATATTCTCCTCTGAATGTCTCTGCATTCATTTGATGGAAATTTGGGGCTCTAAGATGTTTCAGTAGTATGTGAACTCCTGATATGAAAACACTTCTAACCCCTACACGTTAACAAGTCATCTGTAATTTAATCTTTGAGAGATGCCTAGGGGGCCCTGAGAGGCTAAGTTACTTGTCTATGATCATACAGTCAGTGTGTGTCAGGGGTATGACTGGAATACAGGTCTTCCTAAATTCACGACCAATCTCTACTTCATACTGTCTCTGCTGACTAAATTAGTCTTTTTTTTTAAACATTTTTATTTAAAGTTTTGAGTTTCAAATTCTATCCCTCCCTTCCTCCCTCCCCCCACTCTGAGATGGCAAGCAGATTTAGGATTTACATGTGCAATTATGTAAAACATTTCCATATTAATCATTTTGTATAAGAAGACTTGAATAGAAGAAAAAAATGAAAGAAAAAGTGAAAAATAGCACGCTTCAGTCTATATTCAAACCCCATCAGTTGTTTCTCTGGAGGCAGATAGTAAACTTCATCATTAGTTCTTTGGGATTATCTTGGATCATTGTATTGCTGGGAATAGACAAGTCATTCACAGTTCTTCATCAAACAATATCACAGTGTACAACATTCTCCTGGTTCCGTTCACTTCACTTTGCATCAGTTCATGTAAGTCTTTCCAGGTTTTTCTGAAATCATCTTGCCTGTCATTTCTTACAGTACAATAATATTCCATCACTATCATATACCATAGCCTGTTTAATTATTCCCTGATTGATGGGCATCCCTTCAATTTCCATTTCTTGTCACCACAAAAAGATCTGCTATAAATATTTTGGTCCAAATAGATCCTTTCCCCACTTTTTTGGATGTCTTTAAATTTGTCCTTTCTAAATGCAGCAAGTCAATTTGCTTCACTTTTTCTGCTTACTTACACTTAAGTTTAGACAAATATCTATTAATAGTCTCTTGAGTTTAAAAGCCATTAGTATTTGCCAATACACTCATTTCCAAGCTCAAAAAGGAGATAACATATGGGTTGAATTTGAGAGGGTATTTATCATTTTTTCATTAACCTATCAGTATTTAAAAAAAAACACAACCTGGAGATTTTATTTCATCTACTGATTGTATGTGAAGATAATCTACACATTTTGTGTCCTTCAGAGGTAGAAAATTGGGAAGATTCACTGTATTACATGCCTGTTAAACTATTGAGTTAAATATTTACTGAAATTGTTTCTATCAACAGAATCAGAAGCCAGGGAGATATCCAGGTTTATGAAAAGGTTTTTGTGTTAGGGCTGTGCTTAAGCCAGCTCATACTGGTTAGAGAGAGCTGGTTGTTAAATTTTCAGGGTATGCATACACACTTTGGAAATTGGCAAAAGCTGCAAATCAGAACTTGATTTATTGTTTTGTTGGTTGTCTAGATTTCAGAAAGTGATGGAGAAAATGTTAAATAATGCAGATTGAATTTAAAAGTATGTCCTGTATGCATTTTTGGGGGAGAACCCTGTATAATATTTACTGGCATACCCCTCCTTATGTGTAAACCTGGCCATAATGACACCTGGACAATTTAGAGAAGAATGAAACTAGAATCCCTCTCTTAGTGCTCCCATGCTATGTTGTTTCTTTGGAAACTACTTCCTTAGAGAAGGCTAAAAGCCAAGATTTTTTGTTTTGGCTTGTTTCTTTATTTGAGTTATTGATCTTCACCCACACTAATCATGCACCCAAGCATTTTTCAGAAATGAAATAAACATTCACCTGGGAAGGGATAAGCACCTCAGTGGAAGAAGGAGTTGGGGGTGGGGATAGAATATGTATTCATAGAGCTGGAAAGGACCTCTTATAAATCGCCTTGTCCAACCTCCTCTGAAACTGAGGCCCAGGGAGAAGTGATTTGGCCAAGGGTGCATCGTTAGTTTCAGAGTCAAGAACAGAAAGTAGGCCTCAAAGATCAGTGCCCTTTCCTTTTCCTGTTCCTTTTCCATTGCCCACAACAAAAGTATCATTTCCTGGAATAAAAATCTTCCAGAAGGGACCCAACGGGATGTTTCCCTTCTTTCTATCTTTTTCATCTCTTTATTAAACCTTATCTATTTCCCAGGATTCAGATGGTGAGCTTTTCTCTTCTTTCCCAGAAGGGAAAAGAAGAGGAAAAAAAGGAAAGGGAAAAGAAAGGAAAGGAGGAAAATAAGGTGAAATAAGGTGAGGTCAGGTAAGGTAATATCTGTGTTATAGGGCATTGTTGTAGGATAATCACATCAGAATTGTAGACTAGCTTATCTCTTCTCAGCAGATATCTAAAGTTTCTGAGCAGTCCTGGAAACCAGAAAGATTGTGAATTTGTTATTGCTCAAGCCTACCCCCCTCAGTGGGTTCAGAATCAAGCACGACTGGCTGCAAATGTAGCAGCCACAGTGGCCAAAACAGTTGCAGCTGCATTTTCCCTGGTCATTGTTATCAATGGAAACTCTTCCTGCGAGGTCTCCTACAAGGTCACCTTCTGCACAGATGACTGCTAATCTATGTGCCAGACGCTGTGCTAAGTATTTTACAAATATCTTATTTGGTCCTCACGAGAACTTTGGGAGGTAGGTGTTTTTATTATCTCTATTTACTGTTGAAGAAACTGAGTCAGACAGAGATTAAGAAATTTGCTTAGGGTTACACAGCTACTAAGTGTCTGAAGCCATATTTGAACTCACAACTTCCTGACTCCAGGCTAAGTGCTCTATCCTAGTTGTCCCTGCATTGTATGAATTAATTATTCTGTTATCTACAAAGCCAGATCATCTTGAAAGCGCTTAGTACATGGTGGATTCACTATTAATATCCATCACTAACTTCAAGTATTAGGGAACTGATCCCTAAAATATATACAGGTTTAGAGCTGGGAGGCCTCAGTAACCATCGAGTTAGATTCCCCTCATTTTACAGGTAAAGAGACTGAAGCCAAGAGGCATGAAGCAATTTTTCCAAGGTCACATGAGCAGTTAGGTGAGAGGGAGATACAGAAAAATAATATTGTATTTCTACCCCTTTTTCATTTTTATTGAACATTATTCGAGTTAGAGACATGGCTAGGGTGAGGTGATATGGATTTTCACCCAGGATACCAAAAATTTAGAGGGGGCAAAAAATTAAATAATGATTTTTTAAAATTACAAAGATTTGTAATTTTTAATATATTTATTCCTTCAGCAAAATAGACACACTTATGTTTAATCCCTATTTAGCAAGGATAATTAAATAGCTTAACTAGGAAAACTCCAGATGTTTGGTTCCTCCCAGGCGTCTAAACAAATCCTCCTCCCTAGCAGAAGCCTTACAGTATCCTGAGTTCTATCCTTAGGTCTCTCCCTACTCAGCTGGTTTTCCAGAAGCTCCACTCACATTCAACTGAAGTTTTCTTAGCTATTTGTTTTATTCCTTTCACATTATGAATTACAAAGTTAGTTTAAGGGTGTGTTTTCTGTTGATTGTCCTAGGAGTCAAGTTGCTAGATAAAGGTCCAATAAGCTATAATTTTTTTTAATTATTATTTTTCTAATTAACAGAAATCTATTTCATCTCCCTCCCACTGTCTACCCCATTAAAAAAAAAGAAAAGAAAAACAGATGCCTTGTAACAAATATGCATAATGAAAAGCTGTAAGGGGATGCCCATCAAACCATGAAGTTTTAATTAGTACAATTCAATTAAGTGATTACCTCACTGAACTATCTTCTTGTGGCTCAAAGAACAAATGCAACTTCTTTTTAAAATGGTTATGTATATTACATTATATAATTAAGAATGGAAGAAAAAGAAAACTGTTACAAACATGCGGTCAAGCAAAACAAGTTTCTTCATTGCCCATATCCAAAAAAATATATCGCATTCTGCACTCTTAGTTCTTCAGATTTCTACCAGAAGGTGGGGAGCAGTTTCTTCTGGAATCATTGTTGGTCATTACATTTCACAGAGTTCCTACTTCTTTCAAAGTTGCTTGTCTTTACCCTATTGTTGTCTTCATATAAGTTCTCCTGGTTCTGTTCATTTCACTCTGCATCAGTTCATACAAGTCTTCCAGGTTTCTCTGAAGCTACCCCCTTCATTTCTTACAACACAATAAATCCCTCTTTGTTTGTATAGAAGTCTATTTGGGCACCCTGATTATGTGAGATAAATTTCCCTAACCTTCTTTTCCTTTTCTCCTCTCCTGCCCCACCTTTTCTCTTCTTTTACCATTCTTCTCTTAAGATCATGAAGTCATAACCAAACCTTATCTAATTAGACTCTATGATCCCTAATGAATTCTTAGAGTGGACACATACATAATCATTTCATATTAAAATATAAGCAACATATCTTTGTTTAGTCTTTTATAATTCTTCATTCATGTTTATCTTTTTACATTTCTCTTAACTCCTGTGTTTGAGTGAGTTGGGATATTACAAGGTATCCTTTCAGTGGGAGTTCCTTTCGCCAATAAAATTACAGGTCCAAATCTCCTCTCTCTCCCCTAACTCCATCCCAGCCCCCATCATCTACCTCACTGGATTGTTGTGAGTATCAAATGATATTGACTTACTTGTTGATATATTTCTATAGGAAAACATTATAATAATGTGAACTATTATGTTTCTCTATGCATAAACAAGGAGATGGACATAATGAGCCGTTTCCAGCACTGTTTCTATGAGCCTTTGGCTAATTCTTTGGTAATTGCTAAACTTGGAATCTAGGTAGCTGTGTTGGTAGACCATCAGACTTTTAATCAGAAGGTCCAGCATTCAAGCCCCTGTTCAGACACACATTTTTAAAGAACCACATCTAATTTTTTTTTTAAAAAAAGTATACCTTTACAAAGAAGGATTTATAAGTAACTAGAGATTATGGGAACACTAACTCACATTTCTATAGCATTTTAATGTTTACAAAGTATCCACCCTCCCAACAAGCCTGTGAGATAATATTATTAGCCCATTTTACAGATCAGAAAACCAAGGCTCAGAGAGGTTTTTGAGTGACTTGTCTAACATATACACACCTTTTCAAGTTTAAAGAAAAAGATTTGTGGTACATTTTGAAGTTACTCTGTTTCTACTGCTTCAATTCTCATTATGTGAATTATTTGATGGAAATGAATTAGATGCTTATGTGACTCAGGTCATTAGAACATCTCAATGAACCGGAAGAGGAAATTGACTAAATAGTGATTGAACCAGGTACTGTCATTCCTTTCTCCCTTCAATTTCCTGTCCCTCATCCCCCACATACACAAACCCTCTTTCCCAATCCCTGAAGAATTCACTGGAACCCTTAGAAGCTGCATCGGTTACTGTGCCCTTTCCAAATTAGATTGAAGTCCATTTTTGTTTTCGCTTTCCTTTCAGTGTGGAAGGGAAGGGTCAAGGTAATTAATCTGATGTCTGCATTTTTCTGCCTCCTCTCCCCTCCCCCTCCCATCCTCATCTCCCCATTAATTAAGAAAACCAAAGGAGAAAGCACAAGCTATTTGTCTCTGACCCCACATTCCAGGTCTATTCCCCATCACCGGGCATTTTGATTAGAAATGAAATTTTGTGAAGTTACAAGTTACAAGTTACTTTTTTGGTGGGAAACCAAAAGCTCTGCCATGCCTTTTGCCTGCTTATAGTGAGTATTTTAAAAAAGATAAAACCCACTAAATAAAGCAAATACAAATAGAGTAGAGAGCTGACAAGATATATATGTGGCACAGTCTAGGGGTCTAGTAAGAGGGTGATCTTGCTCATGTGGTCAACATTTTCAAAGCCATGTCAGCCAGTGGTCATGGCTGTTCTCAAGGTTAATGCCCCCTGTCTGGGAAAAGGAAGACAAATGCTGCCTTGCATGGACCATATCGGAGCTGGAAGGATGTGGGTTTGTCTCCATAAATATTTAAGTAACAGTTTTTGCGTGTGCTTACTATATTTCTTATTTAAGAACCATTCTGGAAACTTAATTGCAAACAAAATAGCACCGAGAAAGCATAAGATGTGACAGCCAAAACTATTTGTTTCTTTTAATGCACCAAATTCAATTCTCCTTGGCTATGCTTGAGGTTAAAAAGATTTTTCTAAAGTGCTTAGTCCCTCTTTCCCTCACATTTCCTGTCTTTTTTTTTCTGTACTTATGGCTCCTTTCCTGGAATAACATTTAAATGATTAATCAGCAAATAAGGACAAGATTTGGTCAAATACCATTAGTATTCTGCTCTCATTGTCCCCATTCTCCCCTTCCACTCCCAAAGACTGGTCCATGAAGAATATAATAGAAGTGTTATTATTGTATTATTTTTACAATGCTGATCCTTGGATTTGTAAAGTGAGTCATTGGTTATATTAATCACAAGGTTTAAGTGAAAAACCATTGGACTGAGTTTGCACAGGTTATCTGTCCCTTGTATCTGCAATATACTCCCTTTCACTTCCCTTTCTTAGTATTCCTAGCTCCCTTCAAGATCCGTTTTAAGTAAGATCTCATTTAAGATGACTTCCCTAAATCCAGAAGTTGTTAATGCCCAGTGTGCCCCCTTCCAAATTCCTTAGTATTTATTCTGTCCATATATTGTATTTACTTCTCTGTTTACATGTTATTCTCTCCAGTGGAATGTACAGCCAAACACAGAGGCTGTTTCCTCTTTTTTTTTTTTGGTATTTGTACATACCCAGTGCCTCCTATAATGTTTGGTAGATAGTAATCAGTTCAATTAAACGGAATTTTAGAGAGAAGTTGTGTGATGTAGTAGATAGAGGGCAGGCCTTGGAAAAAGAAAGACCTGGGTTCAAACCCTGTCTGTGACTGATAATGGTTGTGTGATCACTGAGAACAAGATGCTTAATATCTCAATCCCTCCAGACAACTATCGGCAACAGTAAGATGAATTACTGATAGATGAAGTTTCCACTGTGGGAATTTCTTATGCCAACAAAATCACAAGTCTGAACATACGTACATACATATATACATACATACATGAGAAGGGTAGCATTTTAGGGCTGGGAAGGGACTTTAGATATCTTATCTTCTAATCCTCCCAACCCACCTTTTAATAAATGAGAATACTGAGACCCAGGGAAATGAAGTTAGTAGCCCAAGTTTTATAAGTAGAGCCCAGATTCAAATTCAAGTCTTTTCTCTCTAAACGTAGTGCTCTTTCCACTAAACCCAGATGTCTTTTTGCAGTATTGTGCCTTAGGCACATGACATTGAAAGTGACCCAAGGAAAAACAGAATACCTGACTTAGACTTGGATTTTTGGAAGTTCACATCTGAATGAAGAGCAGAGTTAGATCCATATACCATGCCTACAAAGAAATGGGTACAGAGATACTCCTTCTTTCCCAATCCCTATAAATCCTTATAAATAAAACAAACAATTGATGTACTGATACACACTGCAGAAATTAGAGTAGACATTTTGCCTTTAAAAAAACAAACAAACCTCTGCCTCCCACATTAAAATAAATTGAATGGCACTAACTCTCGACTGTGTGTAACAACGCCCAGGTTCAAGTCTCACTCTCTGACTCCTACTAGCTGCTTGACCCTGAGCTAAACCTCTTTAACCTTGTCAATTCAACTTTAAAATGGGGATAGTATTTTCAATGGTTCCCTCAAAAGCCTGTTTTGAAGAAAGTGCTTTTGTAAAACACAAAGCATCAGAGAAATGTAAGCTGTTATTATTGATAGCAATTTTTTGAAGTCTTCTCATGCTGAGACAACATAAAAGGGTAAATGGAAGAGCCATTAAGAAGACAAAGAAAATACCTTGATTCAGAATAAGCAGATTCCTCCAACCTTCAGGAGAAAGTTATCATAGTAATGATTTTCAGTCACACCAGTGGCCCTGGTTGCTGTCTAATTCAAAAATAGGCAATTTCTCCTCTTTCTTCCCGACCTCTTCTATACTTCCAGGGATGGGGAACCTGCGGTCTCGAGGCCACATGTGGCCCTCTAGGTCCTCAAGTGCGGCCCTTTGATGGAATCCAAACTTCACAGAATATTCACATTCAAATATTAAAATTAAGAATATTAATCAAATTTTAATATAAATATAATTTAAAATAATATAAATAAAATATTAATCAAAATTAAAATTAAGAATATTAAAAATATTCTGTGAAGTTTGGAGTCTGTCAAAGGGCCACACTTGAGGACCTAGAGGGCCACATGTGGCCTTGAGGCCGCAGGTTCCCCATTCCTATTAGGCACTGATATAGCTTTATGTTGCCTCCAGGGTCCAAATACTCTACCCTACAAAATAACTCCATCCTCTCCTCTGACCTCAATGGGGAAAACTTCAACTATGTTTTAAGAGAAAAGAGTAATCTATCCCAAAGGGAAATAAATGACTCATAGGCACAAGCCCCAATACCTAAACAATTTCTAGTCTTTAGAAGATTAGATGGAAATGTTCTTTGTTTCTATTTGCATTTTAAAGTCATTGTAACACTATGTTATAGGGAGTAAACTCATATTTTCCTCTGTGTGTGTGTGTGTGTGTGCATGTGTGTATCCATGAAAAAGTAAGATTCTATAGGGCAGCGAATGTTTTGCTCTTGTCTCTGTGTCTACAGTGCCAGACAAATAGTAGGCACTTGATAATGTTATTAATGATTGATTTGTCTAGAACTGAAACTTTGTGGGGGAACATACCTAAATACCAAACCCTAACCCATGTTGTAGAGTGAATTGATTGCAGATCCCCTGGCTGCAGGAAGCATGAAACTAATTTACCTTGTTCATATTGATATTCTATTGTGTTTATCCAATCTCATAATTTTCAGCTCAGGCAAATCAGCCCGTACTATTTCTTTATCATCTTCTATTCTTACCAGTATTTCTTCTCCCCAGGCCCTCTTCAATACAGTTCACTCGTCACCCAGCCCCAAACCAAAATGCTTTCCACCTTCTTACATCGACAGATACACCATTGGCCACTTCTTTCAACTGTCTATTCAATGACTCACAGGGCCAGGAAGAGTGTTCATATATGTTCCCCATTGTTGCTTTCAAACCATCCCACTATGAGAGCCAGAGAAACGTGTCAGCTTGCAGGGCAGGTCCCACAGAGAAGACTACCCCAGGTTCAATGTACTCTAGGCTCATACAACCTAAAAACACAGCTCCCAAGCACTCATTAATGCATTTACCTTTAACAGTCATCCAAAGGACACAATTAGGTCAAAGCAAAGGCATTCCATGAAATAATATGCTAAGAAAAGAATTTTTAAAATATTTCCCAAAAAAACCTGGAAAATAGATCTTATATGGTAGAGTAGAAACAAAAACATAGCTGTGTTACTTTCTTTGTGGGTCACAACTAAATTCTAGGGAAAAAAGTAATGGTTATAGCTACATCACAGATTTTATTGTTTCTCCTGATCTTCAGACCAATATCTCCAGTTGACTAAAGGGCAACTTGACCTGGTCTTCTTTTTGAGATCTTATGCTCAACACATCCAAAACAAAGAGTACTAACTTTTCCCCCAAAATTTTCTCTAAATCCTGATTTATAACCCACAACACTAGTCTCCCATGTCTGCCACCTTGGAATTATCTTTAAAAAATACTTTAATTTGACCCTTCCAATTCTTCAAGCTATCATCTTCTATCTTTCTCTGCCAATGTCCTAGAAAGAAGAGTCTATATTTGCTGCCTCCGTATCTTCATACTTCTTTCACTACCCAATCCCTTGTGATCTGGCTAATGATCTCAACCTCCTATTAAAATTGCTTTCTTAAATGTCACCAATGAGGGGCAGCTAGGTGGGGCAGTGGATAGAGCACCGGCCCTGAAGTCAGGAGTACATGAGTTCAAATCCCGCCTCAGACCAAACACTTGACACTTACTAGATGTGTGACCCTGGGCAAGTCACTTAACCCCAAGTGCCTCACCCCCCCCCCCCCCAAAAATGTCACCAATGGATTCTTAATGGCTAAATCCTATGGCATTTTCTAGTGTTCATCCTTCTTGACCTTTCTGCATCATTCAACAGTGTTGAACATTTATTTCTATTACTTATAGGTAAGCACACATGGGTCTCTATACTAGAAGAGACTGGAAGGCTAGAGCTTTGAACCTTTTATGGAGTTCTGATCCTTTTTCTGTGCCATGGACTCTACTTTGGTAGTTTGGTAAAGTCTATGGACTCCTTATTAGATAATATTTATAAAGTATTAAGTAAAATGCCTATCTTATAGTAGGTGACACATAAATATTCAATATTATTGTTATTCTCAGAATAATTTAAAATGCATAAAATGAAATATGTACGATTACAACAGAAACCAATCATATTGAATGCAGTTATTGAAATAAGCAGTTCAGAACCAAGCACACATCTCTGAGGCATTCTACTGGAGACCTTTCAAGTCAACACCAAACCATTAATGATTGCTCCTGGATCTGGCCAGTCAATTCTCAATCCATCCAAACATGATATTGCCTTTCATACATTTCTCCATAAAAATATCATGAAAGGTTTTCTAATATCTACTAAAACTAAGCCAATTACACCTATATCATCTTAGTCTCTTTTGCTGGTTCATCATCTTACTTTTGTCCAATAACATTGGGCACATTCCAAGCCCCTCTCTTTTCTCTATTTTCTTTTCTCTTTTAATTCTCTTCTTTGGTAATCTCAAATGCTTAGAATGGATCATTTATTAACTCTACATATATGACTCTGGATCTATATATCTAGTGCATATATACTTTGGACTCTAGTGCAGCATTTCTTGCTACTTACTGGACCTCTCCACTTGGATGATCTATTGACAATCCAAACTTAATATGTATAAAACATAAGTTATCTTCCCCCTTAGACCTCTGGCATTTCTTCCTACTTCCCTATTTATGCTAATAGAACCTCCCTACTCAGTGCACTAAGGCTTGAAATTTGTCATGTTTGATTCTTCCCTTTCCTACCCTTCCCACATTTAATTAGTTTCTACCCCTACAATAGCTTTCACATTTGTCTCCCTCTCTATTCATTAGGGGCATCTAGGTGGTAGAATAGAAAGAGTACCAAACCTGGCTTCAGGAAAACCCATCTCTCTAAATTCAAATCTGGTCTCAAACACTTACTAGCTATGTGACCCTGGGCAGTTCACTTAACCCCATTTGCCTAAGTTTCTTCATTTTTAAAATAAGCTGGAGAAGGAAATGGCAATTATTCCAGTACCTCTGCCAAGAAAACCCAAAAAAGGGGTGAGAAAGAGTTGAACACAATTGAAACAACTGAACAGCAACAAAAATTCTACAACTCCATTCATTAAAACAGCCGATTTCATAGCCGTAAATTACAAGTAGTCAAAGCCGGAGGAGCTGTGTGAAGACTAACTAATATATACAGTTGGTAGAAATGTGAATTCAACTATTCTGAAAAGTAATTTGGAATTACATCAGAAATTGTTTTTACTCTTTGATCCAATGATCTCATTACTGAATTTATACCCCAAGGAAGTTAACGACAGACATACTTGCTAAGGTATTCATAGCAACACTAGTTGTAATAGCAAAACACTTGAGGTCTTCTTTAATTATGAGCCTAGGGACTGGGGAAGTGGTGGTGACTGAACAAACTGTGGCATATGACAAAGGTGAAGAATTTAGAGAAACCAAGGAAGACTTATATGAACTGATTCAGAGACAAGAAACCAAATATCAACATACACAATGACTAAAACAATGTAAATGAAGACAACACTAAAAGAAAATAGAATTCATGTCAAATACTATAGTCAATGTTGGTGCCAGATGGTTGAGGTTAAAACAACTTTACTTTCTTTAAAAAAATCATCGATTATGAAAATAGAAATTCACATGTGTTTTTGATTATGTTCACTCTATTAAATGGTCATGCTTAACTCTTCTTTAATAGGTTCTGTACAAAGTATGTTTATTTGGAAGTGGTCAATATATCAAAATTGACCAATATGTCAATTAATCAATAAATATTTATGAAGCACCAACTAAATGCCAGGCACTGTTTGTCAAAGCTGAATGAGACCCTAAAAGTCATCTAGTTCAGCCCCTTCATTTATAGCTATGAAAACAGAGGTCCAGAAAGATTTCATAACTTGTTAAACATGCTAGAGACAGAGACTTGGATTCAAATCTTATCTGCCATTTATTACCTGTGTGACCATGAGCAAGTCACCTAACCTCTCTGGGTCTCAGTTCCTCATTTATAAAATGAATAAAGGGGGTGGAGCCAAGATGGTACAGTAAAAGCAGCGACTTGATTGAGCTCTCCCCCAAATCCCTCCAAATACCATAAAAAAATAAAATGAATAAGGGGGACTAACTGTCCCTTAAGGTCTTTTTCAGCTCTAGATCTATGATTTAATGACCCTGTGATCTTATGATCCCACCATTATACAGATAGTAAGGAGAAGAGATGGGATTCAAACCAAGGTCTTCTGATCCTCTCTGGTCCCTCCTCTGGTTCCAGTGTACATCACGTCTACATTACCTAAAATGTGAGGTTCCCCCAAAGTGTAAAATAATACTAGTGACTTCTAGTACTGCTGAGAGATGTTATATATTGTACTGGGATTTTCCCCATCTTAAAGTATTTTTTTTTCTTTTAATAGTCAAAGATTCAAATGGGTATGTGATCTCATCAGTTTGAATATTCACTACAATGATGCGGATTATAACCCATCTATATTACTCCATCCTATGAGACTCTTATCCACGCTCTCCCATAAACTTTCCAATGGGAGAACCACCCGATATGCTGGAAGCTTTCCTCACTTTCTTCTGGCATCATAAGGATGCCAATAGAATACTTAGCCTGCCATCCATCATCCTTGTCATATGACTGACCCGTCTTTTTTCACTGTCATGAATTTCCCTGATAACATTTTTGGCTCCTGTTCTTTGAGGTTGGGTATTTATTATATGTTGCAGCCTGCTCATACCTACCGTGCATCTCTCCACTGCCCTCTGTGTGAGGCTCTTTCAATTCTTTAGTGACTATGGTCCTTTCAGTGTCCTATGTGCTTCAATCATATGATGATACTGTGCAAAAGTATAGACACAAGTTTGTAAAAAAGTGGCCCCTGATACAACTAAATAATAAAATAAAATAAAATAAAATAAAAGGAGTTTATGGCAGCAGATTAGTCAAATAGCTCTTGAACTGAATACGAGGGGAAATAATCATGTTTATATTTTAGCTTTAGTCACTAAATGATTGGGATGACTAAGCTAAAACACATCTGTACTTACACAATCTATAAAGCACCAATTAGCAACACATCTCAAAGTTCCCTGATAAAACACAAACCTCCTAGTTATTTCAGTGTTCTAGCAAAGCTATCTCCCAAGTGTGGTTCCTGGACTCATCCCTTCCCTTCTATGCTAGGAAGTTAAGCTAACATCTGGCACAACTCTGCCATCTAGTGGTACTGTAGCAATAATAAATTACAGTGCTGGACCACGCTTTGAATTTTCCTGCTGGAATTAAGAACAAGTGGGTGGCACTCAATGCAGCTGTTTTCTGCATTACAGGAAGTAACATGGGAGTGAAAGGCCAAGGATAAATCAAATCCACATCATACAAAAGCCCAATTTCAAATCACTAATTTCAAAAACATCATCAAGTATTTATTAATACCTGCTGTGCATCAGGCACTATGCTAAGCACTGGGGATAAAAAGAAAGGCGAACCAGAACAATATAAATGAGCAACAACAGTCCTTGTTCTCAGGATGCTCATAGTCTAAAGTGGGAGACAACCCAACCATCTACAAACAAGATATAGACAGGATAAAATGGAGATTTATCAACAGAGGGAAGGCTCTAAGGTAAAGGAGGATCAGGAAAGTCTAAAAGCTTTTATTAAATATATATTTGTGTATCATGGCCATGTACAAAGACCACTATCTAAAATGGTCCTTGGCCTCTAGATGTATGTCATCTGGCACAGCAGTTACAGTTTATGTCCTAGCAGAACAATTGGAATCATCCCTACCCAGCAATAAAGCTGACTGATCTGAGTCTGTTTCTGCCTCCCCTTTCTTTTCACTCTTGTCCTTTTCTAAGGGGGCACCTAGAAGGAAGGAGGCTACAGGAGAAGAAGCTGGGAAGCCTAGATAACACTGGATAACCAGCCTCTGATTCTGGGAGTGCATCACATTTTAAGCACAAATTGAAATGGTCATTCATTCAGTCAACAGGCATTTATTAAGTGCTTACTAAGTTCCAAGAACTATGCTGAGGGCTAGAAATACAAAGAAAGTCTAAAACAATTTCTGTCTTCCAGGAATTCTAGTGTGGGAAATAACATGGAAAAAAATGTTTATAAAAGATAGACAGTATAAATGGAAAGCAATCTTAGAAGGAATTGGAGAGAAACAAGAAAAGGCTTCCTGCTGAAGTAATATTAGAGGTGGATCGTGAAGAGTGAAAGAAACAAGGAGGCAAAGGAGAGAAGGGAGAATATTCCAGGCATAAGACAGAGTGTTATGTGTGAGGAAGAGCATGATGACCAGTGCTGATGGATCATAGAGAAATTCCGATTGCAGCCTGGCATTTGAGAGGTCCTTGGTACCTTCCACTTCAAGACTGTAACAAATAGCCTAGTCAACCCAACTCCTGGTCTTATCCTCATTCGCTCGGCAGCTCTGTATTCCAAAGCGTTGTGTAGATGGATCTACAACCTTGCATGGCCTGGCTAAGGTTTCTAGTAGCCATTATCATTTCCCCCTCACACTTCTTATAGCTGGGTAGGTGGTGAACTTTTGTTTCATTTTGTCATTTGAGACTTTGTCTCTTTATCTTGCCCAGGCTGGAAAGACACTGGCTACTCATAATCCCAATCCCAAAGGTGATAGGCATGGGAGCTTTGACCTATTCTGTTTCTGATTAGGGCTAGTTTGCCCCTCCTTGGGCAGTCTGGCCCCAATCCCAAAGGCCCACCATGTTAGTGTCAGATTTAGTGTGGACATTCAATCAGCTTTAACCCAACTGTAGCTTAGAATTCCTGAGTTTTACCGATCCACCAGTCTTGGCCTCCCCAACAGGGACTACAGGACTGCAATACAACCATGTCCAGTCATGGTATCCTTTTTGGACGAATCTCTTCTACCAGTAGAGCTTTATGTCAATCGCAAACAATAGGCAAGCCAAAAAGCAACATTTTTAAAAAATAGTCTTTCGGGAGGGAATAATCATAGTTTTAACTGAAGAGTGGCTTGAAAATAAGACTAAACAATCCATTGCTGACATACTGAATGCACACACACTTGTAAACAAGATTGTTCCTAGAGTCTAGAAATTTAGGTTGGTGGAAAGGAACAAGATCAACCTGAGCCCTAGCTTGGGGGCCCCTCTGAACTGCCAGAGCAGAAGGGAGGGAGCAAGGCTCTCCCTGAGGCCACAGGAGGTTTGAAAGGAATGATTATTTTGAAGTTACAATGTTGCTGTCAGGTTAGAGGTCTAAGACATTTGAGTAGCCTGTCAGTGAAAAACAGCACTGAATTTGGGGGTGGGGTAGGGGAAGATCTAAGTTCAAGTTCCAGATTTGACATTTACTTATCATATGCCTCTGGGTTAATTACATAGCTTCTCTGAGGCTTGCTTTCCTCAATTTTAAAATGGGGAGAATAATACTTTATTGGTCCACATACATTCTATGTCTTTTCCTTAAACTTGGACTATGTAATACTTTACAGCAGCCTATGAGCTATGTTATTGTTCATTGTAAACATAAACATTTGCACATGCATATACACTCAGTCAATAAGCATTTATTAAGCATTTCCTATGTGCCAGGCACTTAGCTAGGGACTGAGAATACAAAGAAAGGTCCCAAACAGAAAGAAAAACAAAAACTACACCACAGTCCCTGCTCTCAGGGAGTTCACAGTATAACGCATGGATATAGATATATGCATATATTTCTTTTTAAAGAATCAAATTTTCAGGGTACAATTTATACTTGGGTATAGCCCATAGTGAACCAATATGGGCTACATTTGAGCCTCTTGTAACATAATATTTCCAGTATTCCAATATGTTTAACACTCAAATGGAAGTTGACCTTGGCTGGGATACAGGGATTTAAGACCATGTAGATGAAGATTATAACAAATGTGGAGGAGACATCCATATTTACTTTGACCAAAAAAGTTCCCTTTTGTCTTCTGTAATAATGGCAGAATGGAAGAAAATGGGTCAAAGGGTGCTGATCACAAAGTTTTTGGAACATTTATAAACTTTAAAGCAGTTATTAGTACTCTAAGTGTGAACTCTTTGTTAAACATCCAGTAACAGGATAAACTCCCAGAAGAACTGAATCATGTCAATCCTGACATTCTTCCTATACATGAAACCAGAAGTCAGGAGAAAATAGCAGCTAGATGGAAGGATGGTTCATTGATTCTCTTTGTAGAGATAAATAAAAGAGGTGGAAGAGTTGGTTTCATTGTGTGTACAATGCCAATAAGAAACATCATTAAATGTCATCTCATTTTGCATTGCTTATGATACAAATTTGCAAAAAGATCATCATGGAAGTAATTGCCACTCATGCAGCAATATCTTTTGCAGAGGATAAAGTCATAAAGAAATTCTAACAAAATCTCAGTAAGATCCTTCACATTAGACTGAGGTGCACTTTGCTGTCCAGTGGCTTCAATCAGTACAAAGATGGTATTGGGTAAAGAGGGCAAGAAATGTATTGGAAAATATAGACTCGGAATAAGGAATGAGAGCCGCCCCCAAAGCATACTCTCATGCCTACATATCTTGAGTGCTTTTTTTTCAGAAAATATAACAAAACTAGAAAGTGCTGAACATGGCAAGAAATGAATGACATCACAAAAAATAAAATTGACTCAACTGATGTGGAAATTATTCTTGAATCAGCTGTCTGTGTAGAGGCAGTGAATTCACTTGTTAGTGTAAAGGTAAAAACTAAAACAAAGCTAGAAGAAAGATTAGAAATGAGAAAAACATATGGCATGAAGTTAAAACAATTCCATCTTGACCTACTTAAACAAGTTATGATTTATAATGGAAAAAATGAGATATAGATGAAAGACAAGGCATATATATTGACTACAATAATTTTGTTTCGAAGTGTCAACTGCCTAAAAGACCTAAAAGGTGCCTTAGGCCATAAACACTTGGATTATTTGCCAAGTGAGGAGATATAACAGCCAACAATTACAACAACCATTATAACAATGGTTATAATCTAGATTGTAAAGTGTTAAAGAGAAGGATGGTGGAAGATTACAAGTGGTATCACCTCATAATAGAGAAATGGGAAGATAAAACCAGTTTAAATAAAGATTACCAAGAGACTCAACTAAGCAGAGTCATTCTGAGAGCATTTATGGATGAAATTGAAGGAAGGAGTAAGGAATAAGCATATATTAAATGCCAGACTATGCGCCAGACACTGTGTTAACATCTTGACAAATATTATCTCATTTAGATAATAAGGAGGACAACAGAAGAGACATAGAGAAAAATGTGCAAAGACTTTTGTAACCCTTTTCATCATCAAGGACAGGGGAGCCTCTGCACTTGGACTCTAACATCCCAGTACTAGATAGGCTTATAGAAGAGACAGAAAAGTTACTAAATAGAATAAAGATGGGAAAAGATCAGTTGGATTAGCTGTAAAGGAGACAACAAAGTTCTCAGGTCATAGAGGGATTAATTTACAGTATATATAAAGAAGATGCAAATACCTCCAATAACATAGACATTATTAGCTCTCAAGCCTATGGCCTGAGAAGTCCATTTCATTTTAGTCATTTTACCCCTTCCTAAATACTTTAAGTGACAATGAAATCACTACTTCACAAGTCAGCTTGTTTCAGTGTCAAAGAAGTCCGGTTGTAAGGGTTTCCTTATATTGAAAAGAAATCTGCTTCAATGTAATTTCTATTCACTAGTCCTCTGTACTCTAGACCTACATCAAATACATCTAGTCCCTGTTCCACACGACCAGACAATCCTTCGAATGCTTCAAGAGAGTTATTATGTTGGCCTACAACCTCTCTTCACCAGGACAAATAACTGTTGGCTCCTCGAACTAGTTCTTGTGCCTTCTAGTTTTAAACTATCCTTTACCATGGTCCTTTGGGCACTCTCATAATTATCAATATCCCTTTTAAAATGTAGCTCCCAGAAATGAACTTAAGAATGCAAGCGTGCTTGACCAGCTTGCATATTCCTTTAAAGAAGCATGTTTGACATTTCTTCATAGTTAATTCAGTGCCTAACCCAGGATGCATTGCCCCAATTATTTGATTGGTTGATCGCTGTCTGTTCTTTAAAAGGACCAAAATGATGTCACTATGTTGAAGTCAAGACTCAGTGTGTTCAACTTGAATAATCTAGACCAATACGAACTCAGAAGACTCTACCACTCAGGCACTAACAGTTGATATCAAAATTTGGAGTGGAGATGTCTCTAGGCACCTAATAAATATGAATGAATGAATGATCAGGGCAGATCACAGTGAGATTATTGTTTCACTTGTTTGGAAAGCTATTCTTTTAGTAATGCAAACTAAGCCAAGGGTATGCTGGTAAATGTTTAACAATAAATTTGGGGGGGATGTATGTACTACTTCTAAATGAATCTGAGTTACTAAAATTTCTCTGTCATTTTCTTAAATCTAGATCAGTAGTGTCAAACTAAAATACAAACAGATCCCTGTGGTTATCATATTGACTTAGAAAACCACAACTTAACATTACCTATGTTGTATTGTATTTTACTTTGTTTAACATTTTCCAATTACATTTCAATCTGGTTCAGGCCAGTGAATATCCAGTTTGACACCTCTGGCCTAGATAATCGATAAGATAATAATCTAGTCTTGATTTATAGCATTTGTTAGTTTCCAAGGTGTAAATGCTCATGCTGAAAATTTAACAATCTGCTCTCATGAGCTGGTTCAAGCTGGCTCCAGCACATCTCTGATCTAAGTTTATACTAGCTTTTTAACAACCACATCATGCTTTTGATTGATATTTAGCTTGCCATTAACTAAACCCCACAAATCTTCTCTACGTGACCTGATACGGGTCAATCAATGTCTCTCTCAACATGCATCTCTGCTGCTTATTTTTAAAAATGTGTGAATAAGATAATAAGGTACATGAAGTGTTTCCCTAACACTGAAGTTCTATAGAAATATTAATTATTATTATTTTCATAGAATTTTACCTAAGAGGTAAAGGTGAAGAGGCAACGTATTCCATTCATGGGGACAGCCAAGTGCAAAGATGAGACAGAGATGGAATGTCATGTTTACGAAACTTCATTATAGTTGGATCATAGAATGTGAGGTGGGTAGTGTAGTATATGGAGCCTGGAAAGTTAGAAAGGGCAAGATTATGTAGAGCTTTAAACACCAAACGGAGGACTTCATATTTGGTTGTGGAGGTAATAGGAAGTCACTTGAGTTCGCTGCATAAAGTTAGAAGAATCACTTTGGCAGCTGAGTGGAGAATGGATTTGGAGTGGGGAGAGACTTAAGGCAGGGAAACCAGTTCAAAATATTGCAACAGACTAGGCAAGAGGGGTAAGGGCCTGAAATAGGATTGTAGCTGTATGAGTGGAGGTAAGAGGACATATCAAAGACATTGTGAAGGTAATAACGGGAAGATTTGGCAATGGACTTGATATGTTGGGTGAGAGGATGAGGTGTCAAAGATGACATGAAACTTATGAGTTTCAGAGACTGAGAGGATGGTAGAGACCTTGATAATGAAGTTGAGAAGAGGGAAAGGTTTTGGGAAATATGATGAGTTCTATTTTGGACATGTTGGGTTTGAGATGTCTAAGGGACTAGTTGTAAGAAACAGTAGGAGATGCATGACTAGCTCAGCAGAGAGACTAGAGCTAAAAATATAAATCTGGGAATCATCCTAATAAAAATGGTAATTGAACCCATGGGAGTTAACGAAATCACCAAGTGAGATAGCATAAAGTGAAAGAAGAAGTTTCACCTCTGAAACTTTTTGGCGTTCTCTTTTTCCTCCTGAATTAATGTTACTTTGTTACTTTCTAGGAAGTTTTGATTATATATATATGTATGTATGTATGTGTGTGTATACATAATACATATTATACATATGTATATACTATATATATATATATATATATATCAGTGTAACAAATGTTTTGTATCAAGTAGATAAACATGTAATTGACCTACATTTAGAGGGGTTGTTGGTGTTCTCATTTCGTAATCCATACAGGATCAAGCTTGTATCAGAGAGGAAGCCAGTAAGATACCTTGCTAGTCATTTATGCCACTGCAAAACCATAGTAAATTATGTGAGCTAACGATTATGGGTTTTATTCACATGGAGCAATTTCCAATTTTATATAGAGGTAAGAGTTTCAAACACCTCATTTCTCACCTGGCTGCACTCTTTTGGATTTCTTTGGAATTCACCATTTTCTTTCTCCTCTCCACACCTTTTTCAGCTTTCTTTTCTGTGTTGTCTCTTCCGCCCCCTCATTAGATTGTAAGCTCCTTGAGGGCAGAAACTGTCTTTTTCTTTTTTTGTATCCATAGCACTTAGCTCAATGCCTGACACATCATAGGTGCTTAATGTTTAGGGCAGCTAGGTGGTAAAGTAGATAGAGCACTGGGCTTAGAATCTGGGAGATTCATCCTCATGAGTGCAAATCTGGCCTCAGGCAGTGACTAGCTATGTGACCCTGGGACAATCACTTAACCCTGTTTGCCTCAGTTTCCTCATCTTTAAAATGAGCTGGAGAAGGAAATGGCAAACCAATCCTGTGTCTTTGCCAAGAAAACCCAAATTCAGTCACAAAGAGTAATACACAACTGAAACAACTCAACAACAAATACATGTTTATTGACTGGAACATTTTCCTTGATGTCATTACTTGGTCCTTCATCACATTGACTAGGAGTAAGATTTCTCTTTTTCATATGATCCAACTTGCATTTTTATTATGTTGAATGTCTTGCAACCATATAATTGGCCAGAAATTTTCCGCTTCCTTCTTCTTCAGGGATTCTCCCTCACCTCTGGTTTTTTTTTTTTTTTTGCTTCTCAAGCATCTGCAATAAAGTGTTTGATTGATGTTGAACTGTTTTTTTTCCTTTGAGCTGCTTTAATTCTTTCTATCATCTCAACCTTTTGACTTTTATTTTCAAATCTAATTAAAGGAATCTAAAATTTCTGATATGCTTTTGTTTTCTGAATTCCTTTCCCCATTTCTTTTTTCATTGCCTTTAACGGGGCAATATGGCATTCAAGTTTTTTACTGAGCAAATCAGATAATTTTTTTTGTTCTCTTCCAACACCTTTCCAGAGATATTTAATAGTTCTCTCAAGTCAATTCTATCATGGTGGTGTTTGATGCCCATCTTTAGGATTATTCATTCATAGTTCTATTTTATATTTCTCATTATGGCAATGATTACTGTATATACTGAAATGTCTTTAAACTTTCTGTCAAATGTTATGGGAAAAGTGCTCTGGCATAATTGGTCCACTGCCTGGATTCATGTCATCAAGCTCCAAAAAATCACTTGAGACTTTGGTGCTGGTTTTCTCTTCTATTTGGTCATGAATTAAAATTTTTGGAGGACAGCAAGTGAAGACTTTCAATAATCTCAGGGTCCTCAACTTTTACCTCTTCAGACTTAGTAGCTCCTTGATTTAATCTAGTTCAACTAATCTATACTTAGGAATGTGAGGTGTGTGTGATTGCTCAAAACTGATCAGCAATATGTTGTATGACTTGGAGTGGAGAATATCATTGATTAAAAAGCAGAGTGAACAACAAAAGGACAGATTTGTATTGTATGGTACTGTATTCAAGGAGTGGGATAAAAGGATCATCCACAAAATTTATGATTAGAAAAAGAGTAAGGCTAGTCATATAGTGGGAGTAGAAGATGTTCAGTGGTCAATCTGTGGCTACAATGATGGAGAAAAAGGGAGGGGAAGAGAGGAAATATTCAAATAACACCTACTATGTGTCATTGATGTTGTCCAGTCATTTCAGTCATGTCCGACTCTGACCTATTTGGGATTTTCTTGGCAAAGATACCTGAGTGGTTTGCCATTTCCTTCTCCAATTCATTTTACAGTTGAGGAAACTGAGGCAAACAGGGTGAAGTGACTTGCCCAAGGTCACACAGCTAGTAAGTGTCTGAGGCCAGATTTGAACAGAGTAAACCTGGCACTCTATCTACCCAGCCACCTAGCTGCCCACTATGTGTTAAGCACTCTCCTGACCTGTGATCTTCTAGGTGTAGGAAGCTCCACAGAGAGGAAACTGTCTCCATCAAGACAAATCAGCAATTGTTCTGCAACTTACAGTCTTGCAGGAGGCTTTCTTCATGTCCCACCTTCTACAGGAAACCTTTTTCAATCCTTTGTAATGCTAAAGCCTTCTCCTATTGATCTTTTCCAATTTGTCCTGTATATAGCTTGTTTGTACACAGTTGTTTGCATGTTGTCTCCCCCAGCTTCTTGAGAATAAGATCTACCCTTTACCTTCCTTTGTATACTCAGACTTGCTGGGCCCATGGTAGGCACTTAATAAATGCTTATTGACTGACTAACATCAACAGTGTGTGTCAGAGGCAGCTCTCCAAACCAGGTTATCTGAAGCCTGTCTTTTGTCCACCATGCTGCTTCTTACTGAAATTTAATCCTGCTATATTCTGCCCATTTTCCCAGTCTGTGCAGGTATTTCACCATCTTACTTCTCCTATCCTAAGAATTAGTTACACCCTTCAACATGGTATCATCCATGAATTTAATCAGCACAATGCCTGTTTCTCTCTTTTCTCCCAGTTCATTACTACTGATCTGGCCTCACTTTCCTCCCTTCATAATCTTGGCCCTACAGACACCAAGTTCAACTATTTACTGTCATCCACCCTTGAATTCTCTGCCCTCTTCTTGTCATGCTGCCATTTACACTCTGCCAGTCTTTTATCATGGGTCACTACCACTTTCCATCTGCTTTGTTCTTACTCTTGTGCTGCTAGATGTAACTGAAAGAATTAGTCTTGTCTATAATACATGCCTAATAAATATTGACTGACTCAAATTGCTGCTGATTTATTTCTTGGGCCCATTCTTATGTCCTGTCTAGGAATTCTTTATCCCCTCTAATGAGCTAGAATATGTAAGATTCTTTAGATCTTTTCTCATCTTCTATCAGGGAGGCCAATTTGGAATTTTTAGATCCTAGTTGATGAATGCTTATGGTAGGAAAGCTAATATAACCCTATATATGACTGGAAGTTGCCTTAACTTATATGCCCTGAAAATTCCCATTGCTAAATGCTCTAACTAGGCCTGTTTGCTGCTACCAGGCATCAATTAACTTAAGACACCTACTTCCAGTTCCTGGAATAGGACACTATCTCCCATTTCAGTACCTTTACATTGCCTGCCCCTTGTGCTTGGTTGCCCTACTCCCCTCACCTCCATCTCTTAGTTTTTTCTGGCTTCCTTATGAGCCAGCTTAAATACTACCTTCTGCAGGAGGCCTTTCCTGGTTACCCCAGTTATTACTGCATTTCCCACCAGATTACCTTCATATGCTCTGTACATATCTTGTATGTATCTAAATATTTACACATTGCTCTCCCCTTTGGAATATATACTCTTTGAGAAAAAGGACTATGGACTGTTTTGTTTTGGTTGTTTATTTTTGCCTTTATTTGTATTCCCAGGGCTTAGCATAGTACTTGGAACATAGTCTTCCAGTAAAAAAAAAATCACATTGACTATTGTTGTTGCCTAACTTCCAGGACAAAACTCTTATAACTAGTCCTTTAATACGTTTCCATGTTATCTGGAATTAATTTTGCTGGGTAATAATAATAATGATAATAATAAGCATTTAGATACTGCATTAAGGTATATAAAGCACTTTGCAAATAATAATTGCATTTTATCCTTACAACAAGTGTAGGAGATCAGTGTACTTATTAGTCACATTTTACAGATGAGGAAACTGAGGCAGAAAGCAGTTAAGTGACTTGACCAGAGTCACCTATCTAGTAAGGGTCTTTAGGCTAGATTTTAACTATAGCCTTCTTGACTTCAGCACTCTATTCACTGTGCCAACTAGCTAGGTAGGAGCAATTAGTAATGCTTTGCTAATGTATTAAATGAAAATATTAATCAGAGAGACTATTATGAGAATATATGAAAGTCATTCCACATTTTCTGCTCCTTTTCATCTCCTCTGTGGCTTTCTGTCAAAACTATCTTTTTTTTCTTTCTAGTCTTTGTGAGATGATTTCCACCCCTTGTCAAGAGCCTGCCATTCTGTTATCATAAGTCATAGTGCAGGAAATAAAATCAAATTCTTCAACACCATTTATGTAGCCAGCTGTTAACGTCCCATGTCCTCCCTTCTCTTCCAAAGTCATGACCTTCAGCTTGAAGGACTGATGAAAACACCATCTGTACTTCCAAGTTTTTTCAATAACCTTCCTGGGACTTCAAAGTTGCTAGAGGAGGATTCCAAGTTTCTTTTAGTTATATATTCCAGTCTTATGTGAATTAGTAGAAGTGCACTGAAGTTTCAAAGCAGAATAACAATCTTTGACTAAGCAAAAATTAAATAGACTAGGAGGTATGTAATTAACACTACAAATTCAATATAAGGCAGCTGAAAGTGAATGAAAAATCATATGTCATGGTGGTTTGAAATAGCCTCAAAAATATAAATAAGGAACTGGGTGTCTGATCTGATTTCAATAAGGTTATCAACTCAGTTTACAAACCAAGGGGAAAAATAACGTAGAACCATTTTGGCTCTGGTGACACCAACATGGCTCCGTATTGGACAATGGGCCTTTATTCAAGAAGACAAACAAGACTGCAGGTGGATGAATGGGTCACATTTTTTTTTTTGTTTATTTGTTCATTCATTCATTCTTTTATTTGGAGGCAATTGGGGTTAAGTGACTTGCCCAAGGTAACACAGCTAGTAAGTGTCTGGGGCCAGATTTGAACTCAGGTCCTCTGGACTTCAGGTCCAGTGCTATATCCACTGCACTACCCAGCTGCCCCCACTTTTTTTTTTCCATTTTTGTTAAAGTCTTCTTTTAGCTTTCTGCAAACTTTTGTATTGATATCTTTTGTCTTTACCCATACTAATTTCTGAAAAGGTCACCTCCTCCTCTACCTGGTGAGCTTTCCCTCACATCCAAGATTAAAAAAGAAAAAATCAGTTCAGCAAAGTTAATGAACACTTTGACAGCATTTAACATCATATGTAACACTCCACACCCATGAATCCCAATGAAGGGAAGAAGGTTTGTTTTCTTATGTCTTCTTTGGAGCTAATTTGGTTTTCATAATAATACAACGTAGAGTCAGGAAGACTCATCTTCCTGAGGTCAAATCTGGCCTCAGACACTTACTAGCTGAGAGACCCTGGGCAAGTCACTTAACCCTATTTACCTCAGTTCCTGATCTGTAAAATGATCTAGAGAAGGAAATAGCAAGCCACTCCAATATCTCTGCCAAGAAAACCCTAAATGGGGTCACAAAAAGTCAGACATGACTGAAAACAACAAAATCACAACCCATGACCAAACAACAAAATTAAAATTTGTTTAATCATTACTCAATTGAAAGGCACTTACTTTATTTCTGAACTGCTCACATTTAGAACATTTATCTTTCATCATTGGGGGATGAAGTAGTCCACATCTGTGAATTTTCCAGATAACTAAAACATACTATTTCAAGTGCTAACATTTTTAAAAATCTATAATAAAAATTTTCTAAAATAAAATTCAACTCAATAAATATTTAATCAAATATCTTCTATATACAAGATATCTGAGACTGTAACACAAGTTTGTATGAGGCACTTAAGAAGAATACTTCTCTGCCTTTTTAGAAGAAGATTCAACATAGGTGATGAGTTGGAAGGAAGTCAAGATGCCATTTGGTTCAACTACCTCATTTGACAGATAAAGAAAGCGAGGTCCAGAAAGGTCAACTTTCCCAGACAGAGCCAAGATTCCAATTCTCAAATCTTCAAACCCAGCATTCTTTCCACTGAACCATGATGATAATCTACTATTTCTTTGGTGAATTATTCATTATTGCATTGTGCTCTATTAAAGTTAAGCAAAAAAATGTAATAGGATGAGTGCTAGCATAGGGTTCAAATTCTGGATTTGCTTCCTGCGTGACATTGGGCAAAATACCTCACCTCTCACAACTTCCATTTTCTTATCTGTAAAATGACAAGGTAGGACAAGACCAGTAAAGCTTCCTTTGAGCTCTGAAATTTTATGATCCTAAGGTGATTAGGGAGAATTCAATAGGATGTTTCAAGATGAAACCTTCAAGATAAACTATATCTCAATAGGGTCACTCACCAAAGATCCAGAGTCTGGTATTTAACTTTGTAGGGTCAGAAAACCAATTTTTCAGCCCATCTAGGGAGGTCAAATTATTGGGGAAGGAGATGACTTATGCTAAACCAGGGGTTCATAACCTGAGGTCTGTGATTATGAGGTCTTTTTTAATATTTTGATAACTATATTTGGATGGAATTTGTTTCTCTTATAATCCTACATACTTTATTTTATGCACTTAAAAACATTCTGAGAAGGGATTCATAGGCTTCCCCTGACTGCCACTGGTGTCCATGACACAAAAACGTAAAGAAAATTCATTAAACAAACTCTTGAGGTACTATCTGATAAATCATAATGCAATAACTAATTGACAATTTATCTAGTCGAAGGCCCAGGACCAATTATTTTCACAGGGCTCTTCCTCCAGATGTTAGAAAAAAATCAAACCGGAAAACCAAATGCAAAATCAGAAGATTGCCGGGTTAGCAGAGACTTGGAGGAAAGGGAAATGGAACTAGAGAGAGTACACTCAAGTGAATTTAGATGGATGAATTCCTCCACATTAGGGATAGTTCTGTTTATAGGCCAGGAAGCAGTGTTCTAGAAACAAAAGATTGTCTCTAACCCGCTGTACCAGAGATCCTGATACTCAAATGGATCTGGGATACAATTAATCAATCAATATTTATTAATCCCCTATTAGCACCTATGACATCTAGGTAGCACAGTGGATGCTCTTCTTTTCACAAAATAATTGTCAGGCCTGTTTGACTGTAGAAATATTACCCTGATTCTAGGGCTAATTCTCTCCAATTGCCTACCCAGAAGAGAAAGATGTCATGTGCTTACCTCTTCATTAATGGACATGAACAGTGGGCTCGTTCCCTATCTTATCCCCAGACACAGCATCATGTTTTATGTGAAGCTACTCAAACATGACTAGAAGCTCAGCCTTAACTAAGCTAGGTGGTTCAGCGGATAGAGCACTGGGCCTGGAGTCAAGAAGACTCCTCTTCCCGAGTTCAAATCTGGCCTCAGACACGTACTAACTGTATGACCCTGGGTAAGTCACTTAACCCTGTTTGCCTCAGTTTCCTCATCTGTAAAATGAGCTAGAGAAGGAAATGGAAAACCAGTATCTTTGCCAACCAAACCTCAAATGGGATCACAAAGAATCTGATACAACTGAAAGGACCTAACAACAAAATCTCTTACCACATGCCAAGCCTTGTACTAAGCACTGAGGATACAAAAGAAGGCAAAAGACACACCTTGCCCTTGAGGAGCTTACAATCTAATGGAATTAATGATAGCATCAATTTGGAAATTCCCTCCAACGATGCTGAATTTCTTTTTTTTTTTTTACTTTATTTTTCTTTACTTTTTTGGTATGTTTTCTTTGACAACATGACTAATATGGAAATGTTTTGCATAGCTACACATGTATAACCTATATCAAATTGCTTGCCTTCTCAATGATGGGGGGGAAGGCAGAGAATTTGGAGCTCAAAGTTTTTTAAATGAATATTAAAATTGTTTTTACATAAAACTGGGGAAGATAAAATACTGAAGAAATTTCTAAAAAGAATTAAGGAAAAAAGAGAAGCAAAATTTTAAAAAACTAAAAAAAATTAGCTTTGAGCTCCTTGGGGAAAGGGGGCCATCGTCATCTGAGACTGGTACTCTAATAATCACAGCAAGAGATATAGAGAAATAAAATTATAGTTATAATGGCTAAGAAGGGGATAATCTTAATACTATCATTAAAAATAATATAATGGTACTGTTGAAAGAAGACCAGGTTAGAAGTCAGAAGATCCAAATTCTTAGTCCAGACTCCCTATGCTTAGGTAACTATGGGCAATATCCCTAGATTTGTTTAAGATGAAAGAATCATGTATTTAGGGCTGGATATGACCCTAGAGATCATTTAGTTTAGCCCCCATCATTTTACAGATTATGAAACTGAGAACTAGAAAAGTTAAGTGACTTGCCCAAGGCCACAAAAGCAGCAAGTAGAAGAGTTGAAATTTGATCCCAGGTCTTATTACAATAAATATAGCGCTCTTTCTACTGAAACCAAACTGGAAAAGAACAGAAATCACTCCTTTTTACAAATGAGTAAACTGAGGCCTCTGGATATTAAATGACTTGCCCAAGGTCTTTCACACATAATAACTAGCATTGATATAGTGTTTTGAATTGATGCTGAATTTCAACCTCTTCCTGCCTAACCATTCTATTAGACTCTTGTCTGTGCCCACCATCAATTTCTTCACTTTCAATAAAGCCACTGTTTTGTTGTTGTTCTTTTCTTTTTTTTTTCTCTATACTTGTAATTGCATTGGTATAGGGAACTTTGAATGAGGAATCTCATTCTACTAATGCAGCTCTACAACCATGTGTACCTTGTCATCTTAGAAAGGAGTTTGGGGCACTGAGGCATTAAGTGATCTACCCAGAATCACACAGCCAGTAAGTGTCAGAGGTGGAACATGAACCTAGGTCTTCCTGGCTCAGAGGTCAGCCCTCTCTACTTCCACACCTTGCCTCTCAGGTGTCTGTTAGTAGTTGTTTTGCTATTGATGGGTTTGCAATGACCCTTCAATATGCCTACCCTGCTTATGACTGCCATCATTCACTTTCCAGATGCTTCTCCAGACTAAAGGATTCAATCTCTGGCCAAAGAGCAGATTTTTCCCTCTGTGGAATAAGAATTGTCCAATAACTGTCCATAACTAATTGCCTATAAGCAAATAATAATAGTTGATTTTTTCAGTCATGTATATTTACAAAAATGACTCTTTGTTATATTATTTTATATTCAATTATTCTAAAATTATTTATTGGACAGTTAGGTGGCACAGCCCTAGAGTCAGGAAGAGTTCATGAGTTCAAATACAGCCTCAGGCAGTGACTAGCTGTGTGACTGGGAAAGTTACTTAACCCTCTTTGCTTCAGTTCTTCATCTGTAAAATAAGCTGGAGAAGAAAATGGCAAACCACTCCAGTATCTTTGCCAATAAAACCCCAAATAGGGTCATGAAGAGTCAGAATAACTAAATCAAAACAACAAGAGTATTTATTAGATACCTATTATCACTAGGCACTGTGCTAGATACTAGTGACACAAAGACAAAAATAAAAGTTGCCCCTTCGCTCAAGGAACTCACATTTTCTGGGGTGGGGGGGGAGGGAGGAGAACAACATGGATGCAAATAAGTATACAAAATGTATTTAACGTAAATACAAATTAAATGCAAATGGGGCATGTGTGTTGCCCACATATTTATGTTTGTGTCCACCCGTGATGTCTATATGAAGTTCATAGGGAGGTTTTGATAGTTATTTCTGGATCTTGTCCACACTTCTTCAAGAGAGAATTTGATTCCAGCTTTAAGAAAAGTAGAAGTGACCATGAGGTTGGCCCACTTTGCTCTCCACAAGGAGGAAGGTGCCAGATTAGAATATCTATCTGTTCCCCTAAATATTGCTAATCTAATGAAATGATTTTTTTTTCCTCCTTAGGTCTGAGCTGCTTTCCTGGCTAATATCCCTTAAAGAGGAAAGGATGCGGCTGGTTTATAACTGAAGACTTCAACCCTTCCCACCAAATGCTAATTACACACACACACACACACACACACACACACACACACACACACCCCACAAATAGTTAATATTATGTAAACCCATTTATCTAAGTAGATAGAAAATAGGAGAAGTTATACGAAGAATATTTCAGAAAATAAAATAAATGAGCTCTCCCACTAGGAGTGAGATATCTCAGTTTAACCAAGAGGGTCCTTGATCTTAGCCATAGGGAAATTCTCCCAAAGGTTCTAGAGAGGCTGTTCTCTGGCTATTTAGGGTAGTAGCCATTGCTGAATCAAGTTAGAAATCAGGGACATGTTGAGGAACAAATTTTCCCCTATATGTCCACTTTCCAAAGTCTCTTCTCTAGCTGCTTGTAGTCTCTCCCCAAGCATCTGACTCCTCTCTCTCAAAACAGGAAGGAAGAAAGAATATGTCCTCTCTGAAGATCTAATGGCACCTCCAAACCTCAGGCAGACCTGCATTATTGAATCACCCCTCTCTCCAATAAAGAAAGTCTTATACAAATATTCCAGGCTTGAGGCCTGGGTTACACAAAAAACACAGGCCAGGTGGGGGTGGGGAGTGGGAGAAAACAACCAGGGACAGGGGCAAGAAATGTCTCATGTAAGTGATAGCACTCGAAATAAATGGAGTTAGAAGCTAATAGGCAAATGAGAAGAAAGAGTGGGCTTAATCAACACCTGAACTGAATTGAAGTGAATTGATTTCATTCTAGGCATAGGGGACAGATGGCCTATGCCAAGGCACAGAGAGAGAAGATAGAATATTATGTATGGGAAAAAGATAAGTAGGCCAGGGGGTCTAAAATGTAGACTGTGAAATAATACAAATTCAAAAAAAAATCCACAATATGTAAAATGCACTATATATAAATTTGCTGCCAAAAATGTACTTTTCGATAAACTTTGCTTTAAAAATGGTCAGGCTGATAAGTAACTAGACTATATTACAGCTTATTTTTTCCCCAAGATCTGTCAAAGAAGTCCTAATGGTAAAGGAAAAATATGACATTTAAAATCACTTTTTTTCTTCTACATAGGACCTGGAATCATTTTCATATCTCATAATGATTTATCCCTTTGAAACAGAGCTATTTCTCTACATGGCTATATTGCTTTTATAGCTGTTACTATAAAAGCTAGTGCCCACCCCATCTTTTAAAAGCTGAGCCTGCAGCAAAATGTAGGGGCTCAGCAGGTATTCCAGCATCTCCTAGAAAAACATTTTAAGATCCATCTTGTTTTCAAAAGGTCTGACATATAGAATGAGTGCAGCTTCACACCCATCTCTTAGGACAGTTTTCTACAATCAACCATTGAATCCATGGACATTTCTTAAGTATTTACTCTATTCCATCTATCTGTTCACGAGTTATCTAGGAGCCTCTATCACACCTCCATGTCATGGTAAATTGAAGTAAGAGAAAGCCTAATGTAATTAAATTGAACCCAACAAGCATTTATTAAATGCCTATTATGTGTCAGGCTCTGGGAATTTGAGTCAGGACCTATGCAAGGCACTAGGGGTTTAAAGACAAAAATAATAATGTCCCTGCCATCAGGGAATTTACATTCTACTAGGTGAAGGATGTGAAATAAGAGAAGAAAACAAATATTTATTAAGCACCACTATAGGCCACACACTGTGCAAAGTGCTTTGCAAATATTTTATTTGATTCCCCACAACAAGGTAAGGCATTATTATTATCCCTATTTTATAGATGAGAAAACTGAGGCAGACACGGACTGGTCCAAGGTCACAGAGCTAGTGTCTGAGATTTGAACTTGTCTTTCTGACTCCAAGCCCAGTGCTCTATCTACTGCAATTTCCAAATCCTTTACAAATATAATCTCTTGTGATTCTTGCAGTAATCCTAGGAAGTAGGTGCTGTTATTATCCCCTTTTATAAATGAGGAAATTGGGGCATATAATGACTGGTTCAGGGTCACATAGCTAGTAAGTGTCTGAGGCCAGATTTGAACTTGACTTCCTGACTCCAGGTCCAGTGCTCTATCCACTGCGCCACCTAGCTGCCAACAGACAAACAAATGTAATACATATATATGTATATATATAATTTATTTATAACAATTTAATATATTACATATAACTTAATATATTATATATAATTTAATATAGTATAATAAATTATATTATATTAAATTTTATATCACACACATTACATTTATATATAATTATTAAATTATATATTATTTATATTATATGCTACACACACACACACATTTGTCTGTAAACAAATGATAAAGTCCTTGCTTTCAAGTACATTCTACAAGATTGAGGAACTAGGGAAGGGAACAACCATTTATTAAGTATCTACTTTGTCTCAGGCACTTATATGTGTGTACATACATATATAACATACATGTGTGTATTTATCTAGATATAGATATAAATAAACTGGCATACACATATATATATATGCATACATACGTACATACATACAAGAAACATAATTTCCAAAATCCACAGTTTAGGGAAGAGACCCTAACAACTGGGGACTCAAGAAAGGCTCCTTACTAAAGTAGCATCATTGGAAGAGCTAGAGATTCCAAGAGGAAGAAAAGGGAAAGCATATTAGACATGGGGTACAGCCTCTGTAAGAGCATGGAGGCTAGAGATAGAATATTATACACAGGTGAAAGGAAGAAGTCCACATTGGCTAGAATGTACAGTGAACGAAAGGGAACAAAGCAACCTGGAAAGAGAAGTAGGAGCCAGATTTTCCCATGGCAACAACACCAGCTTTGCTGTAGTCCCCAGCAAAGTGTGATATTCAATCTGTTTCTAAGCTCTCTGAAGAAAATAGTTCGAATGACTGCCATCTGGTGATGGTTTCCATTGTGAGACTCTACGTAAAGCATAGTATTTTGCAGGATTTACTCAGAGGAATCTTTTCATCAGGTTTTGTTTTAGTGACTGTCCACTATAAATGTTCAATGAGTGACCTGAGCCCACATACTAATGATTCAAAATAATGGCAGACACCCACTAGAGAAATAATAAAAAAAAAATTTTAAGCATCTACTAAATAAGCCTTTAATTTTCCAGTTTTAACGAATTAAAGCTACCATCTCTTTGCTTTGATTGTCATGTACAGAGTTAACTTTAATTCTTATTTGCAGTACTTTAATTGAACTTTCTGTTTTCTTTTCGGCTCCATGTCTCTCATTACCCCTCCCTTGCTCCCCACATGCTCAAAGGCTTCCCTTTAGAGGTCAGTGCCAGGATTTATTTTAGCTCTGCCTAAGATTGAGTTTCTGCCTCTAAGCTAGGAAACTCTATAAGTCTTTCCTTCTCTCTGGAAAAAAATATTTCATGGGTGCTAATTGGCAGAAGTTAAGTCATTTCATTCCCTTAGATCATAATTATATGAATTGCAGAAGGGTTCGTTTAATTACTTTTAAACACTTAACTGAAATACAGTATGCCTCTAGTTTCTAGGGTCACAAACCTGCACTTCAGTGTCAGTGATCACAAAGTATCTTCTGGTTATTGCCGGCATTTGTAAACTGCTCTGCTGCTAGGATGGCAGTCACTGATGGAGCAAGGATTATATATGCTTTCAAGTGTTACCTGAATCAAGGAGGCAGCACAGGTGCGCAGTGGCGGAGTAGAGGTGGGAGGTGGAGTGGGGAGAGCGGCAGCTATTGTCAATTGCCCAAACGAGGAGTCTGGTCCGCTTTCCACTCTGGGGCTATCAGCAAGGTAATAATTGCCAGCAGCCGAATTTCTATCTGATGTTTCTAAATTGGCCCTTATATTGTAACTGAAAGTCTGATGGTCTTCAGACAGTGAGTTTTAGCAGAGAGGGCTAGATTTAGAATCAGGAGACATGAGTTGAAGTTCTAGCTTGATCAAGAACAAGAGCATGTTACAGCTCATTCTGGAAGCCTCCATTTTCTCACATGTAGATTGGGGATTGTAATACTTGTCCTATTATCTTACTATTGTTGTGAGAAAAAATGTCTTATGAGTCTGAAAGCACTATATAAATGTGTTCCCTGATGATGTGTTATTTCAGTTCATAAACATTCACTCAACTCACATTCTGGAAGGTTGGATCCCCAGAAAAACTACAGGCTACATTTCCCCTCAGGGTGCTAGGGATAACCTAGGGCAGGGGAGGGCAACCTGTAGCTTCCTTTTGTTCTGTGAAGTTTGGATTCAGTCAAAGGGCTGCACTTGAAGACCTAGAGGGTCACAGGTAGCCTTGAGGCTGCAGGTTCCCCACCCTTGATCTAGGGATGGTACTACTGCTCATAAGCCCCCAGCTGACATATTCCCCCAATATAATCAATCACTTATTTAGCCAATTATTGCTAATTACCTTTTTACAAAGGGACATTTTCTGAGAGGATACAGTAAAGACCAAAACACAGCTACATCCCAAGGGAGGAACACGCTATTCTTTACCATCCTGGTCCTTGAGAAGAGCAAACTAAAATGTAGAGTGGTCTCACTAATAGCCTCACAAAATAGTCTCACTACCAAGTTCACTTCAGGGTGTGGCATAGCAAACGAATGCTCCCTTGCTTTCAGGACCCAGAACCTTAGAAGCTAGGCCAACTCATTTCTGGGTGGTGTAAAGCAGGTAACTCCTCAAGGCTGGCTCCTCACTGGATACAGCTACTGCTGCTATCAGCTCCCATTGCTACAGGGACTTTGGATGACTCTTCTGCCCTTATGAAGCTCTCGAGGCTATACCCTGGTTCATTATGACTCCAACACTCATCAACTTGAGATCCAGAAAGAATGAAACACAATAGATGGGAAAAAGATGGTGGTATGCATACAACAATAAGAAGCTATTGCTTCGAGTAACTCTACCTCCTATGTGGAGGTCAATAGGATTTCTTCTTCTTCCTCCTCACTTGCAGTTATCAAGAAAAAGACTCCCTCTGTTCACACCTTTTGCATGCAATTTAGTTCTAGCTCAGTAGCCAATTAAAAAACTTTTCACCACACAGTAAGCAGACAGGGGTTCTTAGGCTGGGGTCTGTAAATTTTTTAAAAATTATAATTGTATTTCAATATAATAGTTTTCTTTATAATTCTATGCATTTAAAAACATTATTATGAGAAGGGGTCCATAGGCTTCATAAGACTACCTAAGGGAGTGATAACACAAAACAATGTTAAGAATTATTGAATTAGAGAGTACCTTGCATACTTTAAAGCAGAGAGGAAAAGGGTTCTTCTATCACGTACCTCTGGAAGCAGGTTCACCAAACTTTTTTACATGCTGGGCCCCCAGTGGCCATACCTCCCATTCAGTAGTTCAGTTGTTTTTCGGTCATGTCTGACTCTTCATGGCCCCATTTGAGGTTTTCTTGACAAAGAAACTGGGTGGTTTGCCATTTCTTTGTCCAGCTCATTTTACAGATAAGGAAACTGAGGCAAACAGGGTGAAGTGACTTGCCCAGCGACACACAGCTAGTAAGTGTCTGATACCAGGTTTGAACTCAGGAAGAGGAGTCTTACTAACCCCAGCCCCAGAACTCTACCCACTGCGCCACCCAGCTGCCCAGACTTCCCATTACATTATGGTTATTTTTGAAGAGAGAGCAAGAAAGCCAGTTGAAACCTCTCCTTGGCAAAACAATGTCTCTCTTGGGAGACAAGCAGAATTATGCTGGTATTCTTGGGTAGTTTTCTCTGTGCCTTTATGTTCTCCTATCATGTACTATTCACCAACGACATAAAACATTACTTTGTGTTAATTCTCCGGTTGATACCACCCATTTTGAACCATTAATATTCTATTTACATACAAGATGTACATCCAATACACCAACATAAAGACAAACTAACAGCAAGTATCAAAATAACCTGGAGAAACAGGAGGCAAAACATGGACCAAACCACCGCCATCACTTTGACCTCTACTTCATAAGCTGGTGGAAGCAGCAGCTGGGACCGTGTGCTCAAGAGCTGGAGGACCATCAGTACACTGCTTCCCTAGCCCCAAACCATTGACCTGCTTCTATCCCAGCCCCCACTGTCCAGGAGAGCAACTCCCAACTCCCTAGTTGGGAGAGACCCAACTATGCTTCCGTATGTGCTATAACCATCACATGATCAGCAGCCACAGCTACTGAAGACCCAGGAAAAGACAAAAAAAGTTTTCTTCACTGAAGTCCTTAGCTGTTGTTGTTGTTCGTCCTTAGTTCTTGAAGAAGACCAGAAGTCCTTGGCTTGGCACTGTCAAATGGTTCGACATCAGGAACAGACACCATTTTATCAATGAAAATGACATTTAAGAGCATTGCTAAGGACCACTGGTTATTTCCACCTGACTCACAGCTGAAACCTCCTCCTGTAAATGTTGTCTCCTCCATTTGAATGAGAACCCTTCTGGAAGGGACCTTGTGGATTATTTTGCCTGATACTCATATTTTTACAGATGAAAATGAAGCCCAGCGATATTAAGTAAGTTCCCCCAAGGTCACACAAATAGTGTCAGAATCCAATTTTGTACTCAGACCCTCAAACTCCAAGCCCATGCTATTTCCACTATACTATGCAGCCTCCCCTTCATTAACAGTTTGTGGCATATAGTAAGTGCCTAATAAATGCTTTTCCATTCACTTCTTCAAAGACTCAAATCAGAAATTGAACATTTACATTGGACAGTCAGTAAAGAAAAACATGACTGAAACAGATTCCTCTGGGGATTATCCTAGTAAAGACCATATTTTGCAAGAAACACCACAAAGAGATTGCTGGATAGCAGCTCCTGAATCATTCCCTGTATTGTACAGAAACAGATTGAATATCAGAGTTTGTGCGTGCATTTAGGGAAGTCTTGGGCATTGGGCTGTGAGGCAAGTTGGGGGAGTTCTTGGGCACAAGAAGTCCTGAAGGGCAATGCGGATGACCCTGTTGTTACAAGGTCAGGGTCACCTGCATCTCTGACCATACTTTGAGTTGGTTCCTTTTCTCTTCGCAGTACCTGGCAGAGGCCTGCCTGGAAGAGTGTTGCAGTTAGAGATCACAGGACCCTCATAACCAGCAGTTCTGGGAAATACACTCTTCCTAGGGCTATAATTTGAGAGGTGAAGGGGAAAAAATGCCCATTATAGAATGTGGGAGGATGGAAGAATCAATATTGAGAAACCTGTTTTGACCGGTTAGCCTGACAAACAAATGACTAGATAATCAGATTCTAAAAGCGTCATTCATTTCAGGAGGGCTGGGGACAGCTGCTAGGGGGCTAATTGCTGACTAGTCTTAACTTCACTCTCCCCTGGATTTGCCAAATGTAGAATCCGGTCATTTTTATGTTTGTGTATGCCTGAGTGACCATGTTGTAAACCAGACCTTCATTGACCTAATTCTGCAGGTGCAGCATATCAACCTTGATCAATGCTGGGCATGGCAGCTGGGCTTTGAGTGACTCGTAAGCGCTTCTGTAGCCTTTGAAATCCCATGTGGAGACAAAGGGAGGGCTTATTTTTATCCTTCCCATTTCCTGCTGCTAGTTTAATTTTGTCCCAACAGGATGACATTTGGGAGGCTGCCAAAGCTGCAGTAGACAGCTCTTGACTGCTGTGGGTGGAAACCCTGTGTTTGATTAAATGCTGAAAAATAATTATATTTGATCTGCACATCCAAATATTTACATGGGAGTAGGCTGAGGACTAGGACTGATGAAACAGCCCTCCCAGCTTTGTTTTGCCTTGTTGAGGGGTGGATGGGTGTGTCCATCCTACAAAGGAGTGTTTTCAGTTACCCAAGGGACGGGATCATATGGAATCCAGTTGTTTGCAGTGTAAGGACATTGAGGTCCTGGGGGCAGAATCAATCTGATTTACTTCAGTTCTCTTCAATTCAGTTCAGTTGGATTTACCTAATTTTACATAGGATCATAGGCACTTAGTAAGTGCCAAATAAATACTTTTCCCTTTCTTCTTTGGTTCAGATCAGGAAGTAAAATTTTACACTGGACACAATTTAAAAAAAAACACACCAAAAAACCATTTATTAAATGCATAGTATGTGCTAAGTACTGTGAATACAAAGAAAAGCAAAAGACAGTCCCTACTCTCAAGGAGTTCACGTGTAATGGATATTCAGTAAAGGAAAAAAGGAGATAATCCTATGGCCAGTGAACCATCCATTTTTAACTTGAGCTATCATACTAAAGGTTCATTAAGTGCCTACATGTATTAAGTGCTTAATTCATACCAGGTACTGTGTTAGGCACTAGATATAGAAAGATAAAAAAATGAAACTATTCTTAGACTCAAAGAATATATGTTCTATTGAGTGGCTAGAACCCCTACCCAAATAAGATAAGAAATAAAGTTGGAAGGCAAGTGAGAAGCAGACTATAGAGAATCTTAAATGCATGGCTAAGGACTTTATTTTATCCTTTAGGCAATGGGGAGATCACTGATCTGGAGCCATAAGTGACTGTCTAGGTTATCTGAATTGTCCTCCTGTTTGGATAGACAAAGAAACTGACACAGTAGTATACTGATAAATGTCCAACAAAAGGCCATCTGAAAAAAAAAGTATGCACAATACAATTTTAAGTTTATTCTAAATTACTAAAATTTTCTCCATCACTTTCTTAATTCTAGAAATTTCAAAAGAAATGGTAAGTTAGTCCTAATTTGTAGCATTTGCAGATTTCTGAGGGATGAATGCTCACACAGAAAATTTAGCAATCAGTTCAAGACCCCTGAAATTCAAACCCGTGTAAGCTAAATGAGTTGTACAAGATTACATAGTTAATTGTGAAAGGAAGTAATATGGTCAGATCTTTGCATTAGGACGCTTATTTTGGGAGTTGTGTGAAGGGTGGACTACAGAGTGAAGAGACTGAAAGCAGAGACATTAATCAGAAAGTTCTCAGCATTACTGATCATTTCCAACTGGGTTATATGATGGTCACCACACAGAGGGACAGGGTTCCTATGTGCCTTCTTCCCTCACCTAGAAAGAAATATAAATTATACGACGCTTTTTGTAAAATCCCATTCCTAAAAAAAAAGTATTTTGACAAATAACTAATTTGTTTAGGCCGAGACAATAGATTTCCTCTCATTTTTTTAGGTAAACACGGCTTCCTATATAACCACTCAAACCCCCAACTCAACATTCTGCACTCTGCATCATGGTAGCATCAAAGGAAGTTGTGTTAGGAAACCTCTTGTCCTACCACCCGAGGTAGCACCTGTGCTGAGCCTTAAAGTAAAACAAAGATTCTGAAAGCTAGAGATGAGAGAGTGAGTGCATGCCAGCCATAGGTCAGAGATGGAATGGCTAGTCTGGGGAATATTAGAAGTCCAGTTTGAGTGGAACATGAGGTTCATAAAGGTAATGAGTAGGAAATAAGGTTGGAAGGCAAGTGAGAGGCAAATAACTAATTTGACAAATAACTAATACTCAATAAGCATGTGGCAAAACCAAAAACAAAATCCAAGCAGCAAAAGTCTTATATTTGGAGTCAGAAGAACTGTGTTTCCTGACTGTGTCTTTTATTGCCTATGTAACCTTGGACAAATCTCTTAACTTCACTGGGCCTCAGTTTCTTACTATACTTTTTTTTTATTTTACTTAATATAAAATGAAGGGGTTTATCAGATGACTTCTATGGTCCCTTCCAGTTCTAAATCTATGACCCTGTGATCCAGCAATGACAAAAGCCACCCCCTGCCCCCAATCATTTATGAATTGAGAATAATTCTCAGTCCAGCGGAGGCTGGAATAATTAGTATGCGACTGGATTTTTAGTCATGCAGTAGCTTATGCTAATATTTTTATTCTGAAGATGATGTTGTCTGGAAAGGTAAACAGGAGATCTAAGTCACTCTGATGGGCCGGTTATAACAGATGTGAGAGGGCTCAAAAAGAGAAAGGATTATGAGGAAGCCCTCAGAGAAACCCCGGACAGAAAATATGAATAATGATTAAACAAAAGAGAGGATCCTCTCTTGGCCTTTTGTTCCTAGTTCTGTGCAAGAAAAGAATTCCAATCAGAAATTTTGTAGACAGAGTCTAGGAGAATACTGAGTTGGGGGTTTGAGTGGTTATGTAGGAAACCATCTTCACCTAAAAAATAAGGGGGAAATCTATTGCCTGGGCCTAAAAAAAATCTGATTTTATTAATAATAATACTAACAAATATATACATTTAGACATATACATATATATGTGTGTATAGTATTTTAACATTTGCAAAACAATTTGCATCTATTATCTCATTTGAGCTTTACCACAAAGTTGTGAGGTAGGTACCATCATTATCTCTTTTTTGCAAATGAAGAAAGACAGAGGAGGGGAAGTGACTTTCCCTTAGCTCATACAGCTAAAAAGTAGCAATGGTAGGATTTGAGATTTTTAGTAGTAGAAGTCTGTTCACTACACCAATGAGAGTAATTCCATATCTACAGCAGAACACAAGCAGAAGATCACATATGAAATTGTAAATGTGTATTCTATGCCTCTTGCTTTTATTTTAAAAAGTATATAATAAATTCAATCCATTGCTTTCAAAATTGTCCTGTTTGTGCTTCCTTTTGAATGTCTATATGTGTATTTATATGCATGCATGTATATGTATGTATGTGTGTCTATGTATGCACACACATACAAATTCTGTGCACTTTAAAAAATGATTCAATGGTCCTCCTTCCTGTTGTGCATTACCATTACTATCTTTTCTTCACAACTAAAAAAAGGGGATGGGGGAATATCCTATAACAAATAGTTACACAAAACCAGCCTGTGCAGTGGCCCTGTCCAAAATCTATAGCCCTCTGCACTTGAATCTATCACCTGTCTGGAGGTAGGGTGGGTAACATGCTTCATCATAGGTCTTTTTGGAGATTGTGGTGGGTCATTGCTTTCATCAGACGTCTTAAGTCTTCCAAAGTGGGTTTTCCTTTATATTGTTGTTGTCTTTGGGTAAACTATTTTCCTGGCTCTACACACTTCATGTTGTATCAGTTCCTACTGCTTTGCTTGTTGTTCAGTCGTTTCAGTTGTATCTGACTCTTCGTGACTCCTTTTTGGAGTTTTCTTGGCAGAGATACTGGAGTGGTTTGCCATTTCTTTCTCTAGCTCATTTTACAGATGAGGAAACTGAGGCAAATAGGATTAAGTGACTTGCCTAGGGTTACACACCTAGTAAGTGTCTGAGGCTGGATTTGAGCTCAGGTCTTCCTGACTCCAGACTCAGTGCTCTAGCCTCTGTGCCACCTAGCTGTCCCTCCTACCACCTAGGATTCTTTGAAATTGTTCCTCTGAGATTGCGTGTAACCCAATGATATTCCATTGCTTTCATAGACTTGTTCATCCATTTCCCAATTGATGGCACTTTTTTAGTTTCCGGTAGTTTTCTTCTCCTTCTTTAACCCTTGTTTCCCTTTTCTTAGGATAACCTTTTAGAAAATTAGATGATTCAAGGCTTTTTTTCCCACTCTCTGAAGAAATTGGATCCCTGGGCATGGCTGTAGCATGGGGTGGTAGTTGAATGAGTGAAATGAGCCCAGGTGTTCCATGTTGTGGTCCAGTTAATCCAATTGGTTAGGCAACTCAAATATTAGTGAACCCAATTGTCCTGGAAATAAGATTGTTTGTTGTGAGTCAGTATGAAGAAGAGTGAATGGATACAAGACAGAAGGAGCTGGTATAAAATGTGGTGGCTTGGGAGGCTCTTAAGTAAGTGGCTTCCACCTGGACTAAGAGAGCGTGGAAAGAGTAAATACTGGGGCTGGGTCTTTGAGCCCTCAAAGTATATATAGCTTTCAAACCATGCACTTTCTCAACTAGTCATATCAGCATTTGGGGAACAATTAAGAGAGAGTCCTAGCAAATATAGATTTCTTCTTGGCACAGGTCTGAGCTCCAGGAGTCTTCAAATAGGAGAAGAGTGTGCCACTGGACACAAAATTTGGACATGAGTCTTTGTGTGTAGAAGTGTGTGTGCATGTGGGTGTATGTGTGTGTCCATATCATTCCAGTGCAGAATGATGGTGTGTTGGCAGACTGTAAGGAGCTTCGGTTTCAATAGTTCACACTGCATAGACCTTTACTGACTACAAACCCCAGGAGGGAGGCAGAATTATAAGTAGGATGGGGCAACTGGGACTTCTCCCCTGGGTACCAAAATTTAAAGGGTATTGACAATACTCACATGCCTTCAACGGCATAGACACAATTAAGTCTAACACCAAGTAATTCATTCAAATGGAAAACTGTCAAATGGTGTGCATTTCCTCTCTTCTGCTGATGCACCCTAGGGGAATTCTACACTATCTACCCCAATGGGGTAGCTTCTTCTCATCTTGGGGTCTGAGTCTTCCTCCACCCTCTCAAATGAATTTGTCTTAAAAGCTGATTTGAGGGCACTCTAAGATGCTTGTTTCAGTCATGTTTTGTAAAGTTTGTTTTAGGTGTAAAAAAAAAAGTTATGGCTCTGAAGACAAGTATTGTTTCCATCTTCATTTTGTAAATGAGGTTCAAAGATGTTAGTGACTTGTTCAAGATCACAGAGCAAATGACAAAGCCAGGTCTAGGATCTTGAACTTCTGATTTTACATCCAATAGGCTTTCTCTCATGCCGCACTGTCCCTCACCTCTCTTGCTCCTTAGTGACAGTTCTGGCCAATGTAGTACCTCCTTATGAAACAGAAAAAGCACATTGCATTTGCCTGATATTCTCTTAAACTAAATTGTATTGATTTTTTAATTAATATTTCCCAATGTATTGCTTCTCTCTCCTCTCCTAGAAAACCAACGCTGTAACAAAAAAGTGGTTCAGTAAAACTAGCCAATATATAAAAAAGTCTGACATTAAATACAGTCTTCTACACCCATAGTCTCCCATCTCTGCAAAGGAGTGGGGAGAAATCTGTCTATTGTTTTTAAGAGCAAAGGTTGAACTTGACTTTAATAAAGCTCCCTTGTACCTTTTCCAACCAAAACACATATAAAAATATTTTATATGCTTGGCTTAGTCAATTCAGTTCTTGGCCAGAATGACAATTATAAAATTGAAGTGCCGGAGGAGATCTACAAGGGTCATTCAGTGTCATTCTGCTCCCAGCACTTACCCTCTTTTAATTATATGTGTCTAACTGCAGCTGGCCACCATGGATTCTTATCTAGCTATTATATCAGGTCTTGGAGCATCTCATTTTATGTTGGGTTTTGCAGTGATGATGCAAAAAAAAAAAAAAAGATATTTCAGTGAGGTCTTCCAGACATCAGCTCAAAGACTCAGATATTTTAAACTAGAAGGGACTTCCATTTGATAGTTGAGGAAACTGAGGCCCACAGAGATTGTGACATGGTCCAGCTCACATCAATATTAAGTAAAAGAGACAAGATCTGAACCCAGGTCCTACTCTGATTCCAAAGCCAGAACATCTTCCATTGTAAGAACCTGCCTCCAGGGCCCATTGTCTAGCATCTGTCTTTAGAAGCAGAGCCATTGACAGTATGGTGTTCATGCATTCTGGTTGGGAGACCTCTTCTGGTTATATCATTCATAGTTATGTCTCCTATTCAGAGGTGGAGTTAGTTCTTATCCCATTTTCTTCTTCTTCTTTTTTCTTTCTTTCTTTCTTTCTTTCTTTCTTTCTTTCTTTCTTTCTTTCTTCTTTCTTTTTTTTTTTTTGCTTTTTGGTGAGGCAATTGGGGTTGAGTGACTTGCCCATGGTCACACAGCTATTAAGTGTCAAGTGTCTGAGGTCAGATTTGAACTCAAGTCCTCCTGACTCCAAGGCCGGAGCTCTATCCACTGTGTCACCTAGCTGCTCTTATCCCATTTTCTCCACACAATGAACTCTGTAGCCCTTAGAGAACTGGGAGATTAAGAGCTGCTTAGCTCCTTAAGGGAGGTCCTCAGCTCATATCCTTGCCCTTGGATGGCCTTCCAGGCTGGGCATTTTTCCAGGCTCTGAATTAATGAACCTCCCCAGCTTCTCTTAGCCTTCCCTTTGGTGGTCTTTCTCTTTTCCTTTCCTCTTCTTCCCCTCTCTGCATCCCTCACTTCAACCCTACTTTATAAAATATATATTCACTAATTCCTGTTAAATCTTCACTGTTTCACTCAATTGTTTTTTCATCCTATTTATGGGCCCTGCTCTTTTCTGTCTCTCCTGGTCTAGTTCACATTCTAATCTGGATCCAGGAAAGTTTGGGATGGAAACCAAATGCAAATCAGTACAAAAGAGCAGCCAGAATAAACATGACCTGGAAGGAGTCACATTTTTAAATCTGTGAATATATTTGAGGGGTCCCCATCTCAGCTCCAAGTGAATTCTGGGGTCTGCCATCGGAGACACAATAGGAGGAAAAATGATCCTTGTTCTCTTCCTTTGAAGTTAAAAACTGAATGTTGGCTGAGGCCTCCCTCCCCCATCTTGAGTCTCTGCTTTGTCAGCACTGCCTTTGCCAGGCCAGAAGGCTTTTCCTTCCATTCTACCCTCCTTCCCCCTGCCTTCATCCCTCCTGGTCCCTTCTGTCCCTACCCCCAACATCCTGTAGCAATACCCTCAGCATTCCAACACCTGGCCCACCAGAACCACTTCAACAAGTTCTCAGGGGTCTTGGGAAGGTATTAGCTTCCATTTCACTTTAGCAATAGATATAAAAACTGCCCAAGGGGAACCCAGGCCATCATGAGAAAGCCCACTTTGATAGCCAAGATGAATTGATATTGAAGTTTTCTATCAGAAGGATAAGACTTTCCAAACCACTTAGTCTCATCCTTGCGACCCATTCCTGGGCAGTTCATACAGTTCAGTGATGAAAACAATGTTTTTCTAACAGTAACAGCTCATACTTTTATAGCACATCATATAATAACAATAATGATAGCTGATCCATATAGTGTTTTAAAGTTGGGTTGTTTTTTTTTTGGCTAGGCAGTAGGGTTAAGTGACTTGCCTAGGGTCACACAGCTAGTAAGTGTTATGTGTCTGAGGCTGGATTTGAACTCAGGTTCTTCTGAATCCAGAGCCAGTGCTCTATCCACTACACCACCTAGCTACCCCCTTGCTTTAAAATTTTTACACACTTCATACAGATTAGTCCTTGTAATCCTCATAACAACCCCAGGAGGTAGGTGCTATTCTTTTCCCAATTGTAGAGATGAATATTTTCTTCACAGCAATTCCCTTGAGATAAATAGTAAAAGTATCATTATCTCAATCAATCAACCAACATTTATTAAGCATCTACTTTGTGTCAGGCTGTATGCTAAGTGCTAGGGATACAAAAAAAGGCAAAAGTCCCTCACCTCAAGGAGCTCACCTTCTAATGCAGAACTATTAAGGAAGAGAACTCTAGGAATATCTGCCCCAGCCAGGGGGAATAAGAACCAAGATTTAAGATGAGTTTTTTTTTAATCATAAATACGACAAGAGTTAAACTAAAGCCAGAGGATACAATAGAAGATAAAGTAATTCAAAGAACTATTCAAAGAGCTGAGGTGTTGAGGAACCCCCAGCATTGAGAGGTGAGTGGTGTGCTCAAGGTCAAGTGACTGGCAAGTGTTGAAGCTAAGAGTAGATCTCAAGTCTTTTAAGACCATATCCAGATCTTTTTCTTCTACAATATGTTGTCTCAAAATGCAAATGAAATCAATTCTGAGATTCTACCTCATAAAATCGGAGTGTTAAAGATGACAAAAAAAGCAAATAAATGTGGAGGGGCTATGGGAAAATAGGCATATTGATGCACTACTGGGGGACCTGTGAATGAGTAAAATCATTCTAGAAAGCATTTTGGTATTAAACACAAAAAGTTACTACATGACCTTTGATCCATTACAGAGAGGTGTTCTTTTCGTGGTGCAGAATTTTACACACACACACACACACATACATATGTATATATACACATGTGTATATATACATATATAATTTTGATAAATACACACATATGTATATATAACCATTGAGAAAATTTGTTTTGCTTGGCTATACATATTTATTACAAGAAATTTTTTTTCAACACTTCAATATAGTAGAGGGTGAGAAGGAAAGAATATGTGAGTTCAGTCATTTTTCAGTCATGTTCAACTCTTCATGACCCCATTTTGGGTTTTCTTGGCAAGACACTGGAGTGGTTTGCCTGAAGAGGGTTATAACTGTACTCTGAAAGGGAGAAGTTTATTAACAACAACTCTATCCACTGAGTGCAGGGTGAATGTAGTAGTAGGTGGCCCTGAAAATAGGCCTTCCTTTGAAGACTGTAGTTGAGGTCTAGGAGGAGTCTAAAAGATGTAGCTAAAACTGTTATTGAAAGGGTTCTCCAAATCCACATGCATGGCAAACGTTGTCCTACAACAGATAATAAATGTTGACAAAAGAGCTGTAAGCCCTCCTATTAAGGGAGAAGCTTACTAGACATAACACCATGAATGGATGGTGGACAGAGTATTAAATCACCCCAAAGACAACTGGATAGATGAAAACCAACTAAAGCCAAGCATAATTCCTGAAAGGGACCAACAAAGCAACTGAGGTCTGATTCCATCAGGAAGCACCTGAGATATGACAGCTGGTAGAGAGCAGATCCAGAAGACAGCAGCGCTAAGGTATCGTCAGAAGACACTGAAGGCTCTATAACATTAGAGGTATAAGTCAATCCTCATGTGTGCACCCTGGTCACATATATTCCTTTTGTAGGTACCCTTCATGTGGGCACCCTAACCAAACATATTTCCCATGCATATATGCTTATTGTGTGGTCCTTATGCAGAATTACTCTTCCCAATGTGTGTGTGTGTATGGATATATATGTGTGTGTGTGTGTGTGTGTGTGTGTGTGTATGTGTGTATTTGTAGAAGAGTGAACTCAAAGTTTATGGGTGAAATGTTCTGTTATTTTTTTATTATGCTAGATAGAGCATTTATTAAGTGCTTATTTTAAGCTAGATATGATGTTAAAGGCTAGACACACAAATACAAACAAGCAAGACAGTCTCTGCTCTCAAGAGGCTTATATTCTAATTGGAGAAGACATAAAGGGGAGCTAGAAAGGGGAAAGATGGAAACAGTAGCCACAAAGGGGCAAGGTGATTTGCAAGAAGAAGAAGAAAAATGCAGAGAATTGAGCTGTAGGTGAGGTGAAGCATGGCTGGAGCCATACCTGAAATAGTTGTTAGGTTAAAGGAGTTACCAGTCAGAAGAACAGGACCTCAAAACAGAGATTTCTCCAGGGTGGGAAGGTAATTGGCAAAAGAAGAGGAGGAGAAACCTGGAGAGATGAGTTGTAAATACCACTTCACTAATATCTTTACTTTAAACTGGATATCCTTTGACTTAAAAGTAAAATTACATACATTACTTGGGGTGTGTGAGTTATCATTTGGAGGATATTCTGTCCCACAAAGTACCTTGATCCTGGAGTATTTTCAGGGAAAGTCAATGTTGGGGTGGGGGTACTATATGTAATTTTATTACTTTACACTCCTCCCACTGATGCAGATTATAACCTCTCTAATTAGATGGTCTTTAAGAGTTGCCTTAGCTGAAAAATAATAATTATTATAACAACAATAGCTAGAGTTCATTACAGCACTTTAAGGTTTGCAAAGGGCTTTACAAATATTATCTCATTTGCTTTTCACAAAAATTCTTGGGGTAGGTGCTATATTATCCCCGTTTTACAGATGAGAAAACTGAAGCAAATGGAAATTAAGTTATTTGTCCTGGATCACAAAGCTAGTATGAGTCGGAGACCAGTTATAAACTCAAGTCTTCTTGACTGTAGGCCCATCGCTCTGTCTGCTGCTCCATGTAGCTGTCTTTATCAGCCTGCAGTCAAAGTTTAGAAGACTGAACCTAAGACAGAAGACATACCGTTGGATATTGGCCTGGACTTTTCCAGCTTAGTAGGTTCTTCCAGAGCTTGTGCTACACTGGGTTAGTCTTTGGGAACCCTGAGTCAGCTCCACACTACAACGAGGTATTGGAAGATGACATAAGTGTAAGTACAGATTGATAATGTTATTACTTAATAGTTAAGTTGGAAGGAGGGGTAATATAGTGACAGGATTATAACTTTAGAGCTAAAAGGGATCATATAATCCAACCCTCTCATTTTACGGATAGAGAAACAGGCACCCAGAGAGGTTAAGTGACTCTCATGAAAGGATATTGAAATCTTCAACTATTAGACCCTTCCTGAAGTACTGAAGAGTTCAAGAGAAGATGTAATGATCCTTACTACATAGAGAAAGATCCTTTCATGTAATTAGTGCATGATGGTAATTGTGCTATTTGTTATTTGTTGATTGAGAAAACATATAATGACAAAGTGACAATGCTTGCCATGCATGTGGATTTGGAGAACCCTTTCAATAATTCCACAGCCCCCTGAAGGTCCATGGTCCACAGGCTGGGAGCCACTATTCTGATAGTAAGCGTTGACAAGTTATAGTTTCAAAATGGATCCTAACTCATGAGTTCCAATTTCTAGTTATTGAGGTAGTCTTATGCTTAAAATATAGTTCAAATTCTTAAGCAAAGTCTATCTTCTGCAATCTTTTAGTTGTTTTTTGTAGTCCCTCCTCCCCTTAACATATTCCTTTCCATTTTCTCTTTCCCCTCCAGGGTCTCAATTATTTTGTTCCACTCAAGCTTGCTTTTTTGAGCAATACCCACTGCCTTGGATATTTCCAAATACTTCCTCCTTTCCTACCCCAAACTTGCCAGTCTGGGATCTCATTCTCCCAAAGCCCCATTAAGTGATTGGATAGCAAATCCGATAAACAAATTTGAGCTAACAAGTTAATGGCTTTTTGCATCATTGGTCCTCTGGAGACATACATGGCTGATCAGATCACTGTGTTGACTGGAATTCTTTTGTTTTTCAAAATCCTTCATTTCTACAATATTGTTATTATTGTATAAATTGTTCAGATTCAACTCACTTCATTGTGTATTTTGGTTTGTTTGACTCTGCATATTCATTACAAGGGTTTCCTTTTTCTTTTTCCTTTTTTTTCCAGTGGGGGGATAGGAGATGAAAAGGAGAGAAAATAAATACTTGTTGAATGAAAAAAATAATTTAAAAAGAGTTAATAGCTAATAAGGGTTTAACGTGTTACCATTGCCAGTTTGCAATTGCATTTTAACTGAGACCTCCCATTATATTCTGGGTTTCCTCATGACAATGCCTTAACTCTAAAGAGACAAGAAGAAACATTTTTGGTAAGGGGAAGGTGCCTTTAGTGATTCTCAGATCTCCATACAGATGTAGCATGAGTTGCTCCATTTTTTAAAGAAAGTTATATTTTTAATTTCTCTAGTTATCTGTGTGAATTCAGAGTATCCCATTACTAGCTCCATTATAGTCCCATGAGTGAGGTAGAGGAGAGCTGAGGAAGCAACAATTACAGATTGGTGTAATTGAAAGAACATTGGATTTGGAGTTAGAGGACCCAGGTCCAAGTACTAGTTTTGCTACTTACTATCTGTGCAACCTCTTTAGGCATCAATAACTTCATCTATAAAATAAAGGAATTGGACTAGCTCAAGAGTTCTTAACTTGGGATCCATAGAATTCTGGATGGGAAAAGAAATTACGACGTTTATTTTAACTAATGTGCAACTGAAATTTAGCCATTTCTTCAATTAGGGATTATTTTTAGCATTCTTCTGAAAAGGGATCCATAGACCTCACTAGATTGCCAAGAGTCCATGACCCTAAAGATTAAGAACTCCTGGACTAGAAGATCTCTAAATTCCTTTCAGTTCCTACCATGGGAACTCAAATGTGCGGGTCTCACCAGAGACTATCTAATCTAACTTGTACCATACTTGAAGAGTGCAACATCACCGACAAATGGTAATCAAGCCTTTGTTTGAAGACCCCAGGTCAAAGGGAAACCACGATCATCCAAGGCACCCCCTTCCGTCTGGGGATAGCTCTGCTGGGAAGTTTCCTTTTCCAATAAACCTGAGTTTGCCACTTAGTAACTTTCACCCATTGCTCCTAAGGTGGCTCTCTAGGCCCAAGAAGAACCTCTTGCTTCCCTCTTCCACATAACAACTTTTAAAATACTTGAATACTGCTATCATGCATCTCCCACTCCAAGTCTGCTCTTCTCCAGGTTAAACAGGCAAAGCTTCTTTAATGAACCCAAACTTCTCCTGGAAAAAAAAAGCCCACTTGTTTAATACTAATATTCTACCAGTATTGTTGAGGAGCTTTATCGTGGAACATTATGATCTCTGAGTAATTAAAAATATAAATCCCCCAAAGGGCAGTGTTAAGGCACATGGGCATGAGGAGATAAGACATATTACCAACAAGGAGTTATTCAGCTGAATCAGAGAAAATGATGTCATAAAAAAACAGATGAACAACGAAGTAAAAGGCTGGTTGCAAGGGATAACAGAAATATAATTGATAGACAGCCTGGTATCTACTCAAGTTCAAGTGAATTCAAGGATGGATGGACCCTTTATGCTGAACTTATGGGAAGATATGTTTCTCACAGGATGGATAGGAATAGACGATTTATGATGGCATATAACTAAGTTCACAGATCCATTGGCATATCCCAGTATCTTGTTTCATATATTCAATGTATTTTTAAAAATTAGTTATTTAATATGGATTTTTTAAAATTAAATTTTATTTTTTCAATTATCTTTTCTTTCCTTCCTCTCACTTGGGAAAAAGAAAAATATGTCACAAATATATGTCTTATTGTGTGCCCTGAATCCAGCACCTTTCTGTCAAGTGGTAAGTAGTAGGCTTTATTTGTTCCTCTGATATCATGGTCAGTCATTGTATTGATCAGAGTTCTTAAGTCTTTCAAAGTTATAACTTTTTTTGTAAATCTCCAAAGATTTGTTGTTTTTGTGGTACAGTCACTCTTTCCACTGAGACAGTTCACAAACCCATTAACAACTGGTCTTCAGGAATAGCTGTGGCCAGAAAAATCCATGAGGTGCTAAGCCAACCATTGTGAGCCTCTCAGAAACTAGTCAGGCTGGTCCTTAGATGTACTACAAAGTCAATCCCTGGCCCATAATTGAAGCCATTTCAGTTTGTTGGCCCTGTCAGGGCTTGTATTAGGCAGGCATAGCATTTAAAAATCCAATATCACCCCTGGGTCATGATAAGGCATTGGAAGATGACCTCATTGAGACCATTAATTGTTATCACATTTTAAATGTAATTGTTTAAGAGGTTATTATTGAAGCAGTAGTTCCAAGCCCAGGCACAAAGGATTTGGGAAGAGAGGAATGGAGTTTATAAGGGGTCTCCAAATCCTTATAAATGCTAACCATTGTTATGTATTCAAAACATTTTCTTAATTAATGGATACTACAAAAATAACTACTATCAAAGGAGTGGGTCTACAAAATGTTTTTCTATTTAAAAATAGGTTCTAGTGTTTTAAAAGGTTGGGAACCACTGATTTGGAGCATTCTATTGGTGAGTCCTATTGCAAAGTTAATAACCATTCCCTGACTTAAGAACTTATCAGTTTTAATTAAAGTAGAGGTAGGCCTACATATTAATTTTCCATATTATTAGGCAACACCATAATGAAGTCACATCAGATGAATCAGTACTTCTCAAACTGTGGTCCAGAGACCTTGGGAGTCTGTGAAACCCATGTAGGGAGTCTACAAGGCCAAAACTATTTTTTTATTTGATATGAGCTGAAAATGGGTTGAATTCAAAAGATGCTATCTAGCCAAAGTGAGTCTCTGGCTACTATTTGAAATAGCAATATATATATATATATATAAATATATATAAATATATATATATAAAATTATATATAAAAATATATAATAATATATATAATTATATATATATAATATAAACTAAGATGATTTAATTTCTAATATGGTTAATTTCAATACATATAACCCACATAAACAAAATCTCATTGGGAATTCTCAATAATTTTTAAGAATATAAAAGGAGTACTAGTATCAAAAAGTCTGAGAACCATTGAGATGGATAATAACCTAATCAGCATTGGGATGACCTATGATTCCATTGGCAGAGAGGGTGTGGACGCTGTCCATGTTATAACTTCCTGGAGCCACAGTGGGAGTTGGGTGACAGGTGGACACCAAAGATGGATGAGCAACCTTGAGAAGGTCTTAGCAAGCCCTTACACCAGAGGAATCCTCCCTGACACTGAGGAGTTAAATGACTCTCCTAAAGTCACATAGCCAGTATTTGTGAAAAGCAAGATTTGAATCCTGATCTCCTGGCTTCATGGTTGACTCTCAAGAGTCAGCTGTGTGGTACAGTGGAAAGAACTTTTCCTTTGCAATAAAAGAACCAGGGTTCAAATCTGGCCTCTGATGTTTACTGACTATTGGTTATTTCTCATAACTAAAAGACAAAAGGCCAAGGTGCCCTGCTGCATCTGGGGCCATCTCTAGCCGTCCTGATCTGTATCTCAACACTGGACCCAAATGGCTCCAGAAGAGAGAGTGGGGCTGGTAACTTTGCACAGCCTTCCCTCACTTAAATCCAATTCATTTGCAGGTCATGGCATCACTTTCCTGATGTCATAGTCCTCTTCCAGAATGAAGGACAAACAAAACAATGACAATTAAAAGAAGAAAACTTCCTGAGAAAGATAGTTAGAACCCCATCCAAGTTTACTAAACTTTCATTGGAATGAAATGGGAGAAAATTTATTAAATGCCAGTCATTGGGAAAACAAATTTTTGACAAGATTTTTAAAAGTAGATTTATTTAAGTAGACTAATTTTTAATTAAGTAGACTCATTTTCTTTGCCAAATTCAGTGCAAATTATGCACCCCTAACTAATTTTTCCTTTTCTTCCTGTCATCTGCACACTTCAATTGAGTCCCAGCATTTCAACACAAATTGTTTCCAGTGCTTTTAATTAATTATTCCCTTCAGTTATGAAACTACTCAATTGTTTCCCTTGTTTTCAGGGCACTGAAACTGCATGAGGATATATCTTCAAGGCCCCAGACTATCTCTAACCTCAAAGGCATCAGATTAACAGCTGTGTTTTTTAAATACTCCAGTAAGACATGAAAGTAAGTTAATTGGAGCTCGAGTCTGCAGAGAAGAGCAAAAGACTTCCCTTTAGTTTACCTGGCATAGGTGCTGCCTGGGGACTGCCAGGGTCTGCCCAGATCATGCATTAGCTACAGCAGTAAGTCTGACACATGCCTAAGGGGGCAAGAACTATCGGGAATTTACCAAGTTACACGAAAGGACTGTCCTTTGAGCCTCGGGAATAATTTTGTTTATATTTATTGTCAGAGCTCCCCCTGCCTCGTTTATGTAGAAATACACAGCCGGCTCTGTCAGTAAGGGGCTCTCTGTTCATGTGCCTTCTGAAGACTTCATAGGATGTTATGAGATCATAGTTCTCGAGCTGGAAGGCACCTTGGAAAACATCTAGTCTAATTCTCTAATTTTACAGATGAGGTCACTGATGCCAGGAGAGATTAATTGACTTTTTTCAATTATATACCAGTAGCAAACCACAATTTGATTTCAGATCCATTGACTCCAAGCTCTATACTCTTTCCAAAGGACAATACTGGCTCGCATAAGAACTGAAAGGAACCTAGGAAATAACCAGTCTATCTCTCCTAATTAATCGTTCCCCTTCAGTGATGAAGAGGTCTATGATAATTTGGGTCATAGATGTAGAGCTGGAATCAATTAATCAATCAATCAACAAACAGTTCTTAAAATGCCTGCTACATGCCAGGCACTGTGCCAAGTACTGGGAATACAAAAAGAGGCAAAAGAGTCCCTGCCCTCATGGAGCTTACAATCTAATGGTGGAGACAAGATTTAAACAAATATGTACAAAGCCAAACGATTTTCAGGATAAATTGGAAATAACAGAGGGAAGGCACTGAAATTGAGAAGTTGGGGAAGGCTTCGAGTAGAAGGTGGGATTTTAGTTGGAACTTAAAGGACGGCAAGGAGGTCAGTGGTTGATGGGGGGGAAGGAGAGTGTTCTAGGCATGGGTGAGAGCCAGAGAAAATGCCCTGGAAGGGATTTTAGAGACCATCTAGTCTAATTTCTTTAATTCATAGATGAGGAAACTGAGACTCGGAAAGAGAAAGTGACTTGCCCATCATCCCTAAACTAAGTAGTGTTCAAACTGAGGTTGGAAAAGAGGGTTCCTCACTCCTAACCCAATACTCAGTTCTCCGTGCATGCTGCTTCCAAACTATAAACAGGCCTATTTCATAACCTTGGATGCTTCCGAGCTCAATTCAAGCCTGTCTAAACCCAATGAATTTGGTCATTGGCCCCTTCAGCTCCCAGGCACCAGTACTAAACTTAAGTGAAATGTTGCCAGTCAACATTATTCCATCACTGGAAGTGAGCAGAACCAGAGAATATTGTATACAGTACAGCAATATTGTTTTAAGAATGACTTTGAGAGACAAAGTCATTTTGATTATTATAAATACACAAATTAAAGATAAGGGACATAAAGAGCGATGCTATCTGTATCCAGAGAAAGAACTGATAAATAGAAGTTCGTATAGGATAATTTTACATATACATAACTATTTGTGTCTAATGGTTGCCATTTCTAGGGCAGGGCAGGGGGAGGGAAGAAAAAAAGAAAAAAAGACACTTACATGAAAACTTTGTTGTAAATTTGGAGGAAATAGCAAGTTGTACATGGTAGATTTGCAGTTTCATGTGCAATCATCTTTTTTATTGTACTGCTATGGAAACGCTTGTTTTGTTCCCTGATTTGAAAATAAAATAAATTTTAAAAAGACATTACTCCATCACTGGAAGAAACATTTTTTTGTCCATGTAATGAGGGACTAACCAAGACCAGCCCTTGTGAGCATGCATTCTTGGCTTATGCAGTCCACATGTGGAAGAGGCTGGGGAGCTTGCTTCAATAAAGGCTTGATGAGATGGAACAGATGAGCTGTGTTACATGATTCAACCTATGCATAGACATTCCGTAATGATGAAGAGATGGGCTTTTGGTTGAGTGCTGAGCTGAAAACAGGTTGAATTCAAAAGATGCTATCTAGCCAAAGTGAGTCTCTGGCTACGATTTGAGTGATAGAGATAAGCAATAAACCTCTGGAGGGGGAAAGACTTCAGGCCTTCACACCTGGAGACAACAGGTAGATCATAAATGTGGGTTTCTGTTCTCAGTCTCTTTAAATTGGTTCTTTCTAGTTTATAAGCAAAGAAATACTGGAGATGGATAAACCTTATGAGCTTCAAAAAGTAAGAATAATAAATGTCAGAAGTATGGGATTTATGGCCAAATACAATGGTTTAGAACAACATTGTGAGCAACTTGTTTGACCCATCATAGATGTGGGATTCAGGGTATTTCATGACAGCAATTCATCTATTGTCTAATGACTTTAAACCAAATTTTGAAGTGGGCAAATGCTATAAAAACACCTTTAAGTGTGAGCCTACTGTCCCCAAGGACTGAGTTGTTATAGGGGAGAGAGTGCCCTAAGTGATGGAAGGAAACATTTGTACATAACTTCATAGCAAATATACTTTTGTATAGTTTATGTCACTGTTAAATTAGGATGCTACTAACTGGTAACTGACATTGAGGATAACACACCAGAATGGAGGGGCTCAAACCAATAGCATTAGGGAGTCACCCAAACCCTTCAGGATCAACCTAAAACCCTGCAGTGTAAATAGCAATTGTTTTCTGTTCTGGCCAGAAACTCTGAGGGCCTTCCCCTCCCAGACTGATATCTTTGTGATGGTAAATTGAACCATCTGTTGTCTCAGTCCCTACCCAGTCCTTAGTCATTGAATGAGTGTGGTCTCAGGCAAACTGAGAACTGGGAAAGACCTTAATTTAGAAAGGCCAGGGTCAACCACGCATCTTGGGCCATCTCCCCAGTCATCTTGATCTTTGTTTTGCCACTGGACATCAATGACTCTGGAGAAGAGAATGAGGCCGATGACTTTGCAGCAGCTCTGCCCCAATCATATACAATTCACGTACAAGTCAAGACATCACCCTGTTGATGTCATTGGTTCTCTCTGAGAAGGAAGAAACAGTAACAACAGCAGCAGCAATCCCTCTGAGATTATCTCCAATTTATCCTGGGTGTGTATGTGCATAATTGTCTGAATGTCATTTCCCCATTAGAATGTAATCTCCTTAAGGAGTGGTTGTCTTTCTTGGTAGCCCTAGCATTTAGCACAGTGCCTAGCACACAGTAGGTACTCAATAAATACTAGTTGACTTGATGAGGAATGCATGATCCTCACTTTTCCCCAAATGAATTTGGGTGCCTACTTCTAGAGGGGATTGATGATGAGACTAGCTGAAGCCTTTCTGGAGATGATGAGATTAACATTTGCCCTCTGCCCTGGGCAAATGGCTTGACAATGGAATCAAAACTCTGAGCTACCTCCCCTTTCCTGCATCCCTGATTACCTCATCTCCCTGCCCACAGGGCACCTTTCCTTAGTCTCCCTTAGCAGTCCTTTAAGGATCTACCTCCCTTAAGCTTCTGCCTCCATTAAGGGGCTGATGGGGCATGTTACCCCAAATAAATGCCTTTACTTGATTTGGAAACAGCCTGAATGAATTCTTTTGAGAGCAATGCGACACACACACTCTTTCCATAACCTACTGACTGCTACTTACTACCTGTGTAACCTTTGAGAAGTCATTCCCTTACCTCTCTTGTCCTCAAATTCCTCAGCTGTGGAGCTGGGCAGGACCTCAGAGGTTATCTAGTCAAACCTCCTCATTTAACAAATGAGAAAACCTATGCCAAGGAAGGAGGTTACTTGACTTGCCCAGAGGCAGGAAACATATTTAAATGCAAGATCTCTGACTTAAGAGACAACACTTGTTTCTACTGTACCTCACTGGCACTTTAGGACCAGATGATCTCCAAGGTCCTGGTTAACTGAGTGGTGCAATGGATAAAGTGTAGGGCATAGAATTAGGAAGACCTCAGTTCAAATCTGGATTTACACACTAGCTGTTGGAACCTGGGCAAGTCACTTAACCTCCGTCTGCTTCACTTTCCTCAGTTGTAAAATGAGGATAATAATAGCACCTGCCTCTCATGGTTGCTCTCATGGATCAAATGAGATAATATTTTTAAAAGTCCTGTGCTTGATACACAGTAGACACTTAATAAGTGATTGTTCCCTCCCTCTCCCCGCTGTCGAACTCTACGTCTATGATCCCAGACACCTCCACCCCCCATGCTAGCCAATGACAACACTTTTGAAGCGGGGAACAAGCCGGGACACTGTCCCAAACTGTGGCCCACAAAAGTGGCCCTGGAATAAGGGCACCCAGAAGGCAAGGTGGGAAGGGGGAGTGCTGGATATTTCACTGTATCTTGTTTGTGTGTACCCATGTCAGATCTAGAGGTTCCTATAAGCTGCTATAGAAGTCCCAGAAACACCATAAGCAGCCAGATCCCTCCACTCACCAGTTCTATTCCAAACCTTTTAACTTAGCAAATGACTCACTTTGAGAACATGGAAAGCGATGGAGAAGCAGGAAGGATTTTTTCATGTTTTCCTACCATTTACATGATGTTCCAACTAGTAAAATATCTTATGCCAAAAATCTAAAAGCCAATTTTTTGGAATTCAAGGCACATTTTCTATTCCATTTTATTCAAGAGGTAGTATAGAACAGTGGAAAGATCATAAGAGATTGAATCACATGGTATTTACTGTGTGATTTTTGAGCCAATCACTCAACCACCCCAGGTCTCAGTTTTGGTTTTTTTGGCTTTCTTTTCTTTGTACAATAAGGGGACCGGGTTCCAAGATCTCCAAGAACTTTTTAGCTCTAAATTCTATGATAATTCAACTTAAGAATTATTGAGTACCTAATTATATTTAAGTGTTTTATATGGATGGTGGTTAGGTTCCTATTAACATGATTAAAGCAAGATAGAACCTCATCTTGTGTATTTTTGTAATAAAAGACTGTAAGTACAGTACTGTTAATATCAACTGATCTGCGAGCTGCCTGAGGTGTATATTCCCTCCAAGGATGCAAATCACATCCCACCCACACCTTCTTACCATGTGCACTCCTTGTATCTTCCTATATATATTCCTTAACGTGTCCAGAATGTTAGAGGAGCTGGAGGCCTTCTAGACCTATTACCATTTCTTGGGTACCCACATAGCACTTGGACTATCTGTCATCCCTAGCTCTCAGTACATGCCAGGTCAATCTCCTTTTTCCAATCATACATTTCCTAGGTGACATCTTTATGCTACTTCTTGTACACAAATCATCACTGGGAATATGATCCAACCTTCTTAGGGCCACCATAACTCTTCCTATTGTCCTTTGGGTGACCCGCAATTTTGATTCATTGGAGATAGTGATGTTTCATGATTTGCAGCCAAGAGAATACGGGTGTTAAAAATGTGGGGTTTTATTTCATGAAGCAGCTTGGGATCCATGAAAGCACCATGCAATTTCTCAAATGCAATCCAACCTTCTCTCTTCTTTTTATTCATGTATGGATCAAGCTCCTTGCTCACTTTCAGTTCTTGTATAGAGTATGCATGGGGCAGCTAGGTGGTGCAGTAGACAGAGTGTCAGACCTGGAGTCAGGAAGATTCATCTTCCTGAGTTCAAATGTGGCCTCAAACACTTACTAGCTGTGTGACCCTGGGCAGGTCACTTAACCCTGTTTGCCTCAGTTTCCTCATCTGTAAAATGAGCTGGAGAAGGAAATGGCAAACCACCCCAGTATCTTTGTCTTGATAACCCCAAATGGGGTCACAAAGAGTCAGACATGATTGAAAAACTACTGAACAACATAAAGTATGCATACTGATGGATAACTTGATGGGTTGTCCATTTACCTTGAAATAGTCTTCACCGTAAGTATTCTTCATTGCCTTGGATTTTACCTGTGAGAATTGTTAAGCTAAAATTTTCTGAGTTGTCATAGAATTCATTAATGAGGCTTGAGGCACTGTAGAATTTTACCTGCAAACAGTCACATCCTGAGGCCTTCCTCACTTATGGAGAATACCTCCTATATTTGGACTTCAAACTGGACCTTCTCCATGATAGTGGTAAGTATTTTTGTGGAAAACTGGATTTGGGGTCCATGTTTTATGCTTCACCCATTAGAATATAAGCGTTTTGGGGGCAGAGACTATTTCTCTTTTGTATCTCTAGCACCAAACAAAGTACCTGGCATGTGATAGGCCCTCAATAAAGGCTTATTGATTATTGACAGTCTGATAATCATCCAACAAAATTATTTCTATTGTTGTCTCTACTAAGGAATCTCATATGATTGTAACACAAGCATGAGACATTTTGTTGAAGAACTTTTAAACTTGCCTTTTACTCTGTCATATCAAATACTTTTTTATAATCTGCAAGTAAATAAACACAGAAGATGGCAGCTAGGAGGTTTGCAAAGCCCTAGATACATCTTCACATTTGATCCTCCCAACCACCCTGTGAGGTAAATACTACAGATATTATCCTCATTTTACAGATGAGGAAACTAAGGTTCAGAGAGATATGAACATCTCATATTCTTGCTATGGAGAACTGATTTACTTTGATTTTCTTATTCAGAGTTCAATTGTCCCTATATATTAGGATCTGCCCAGTTTTTTCCCATTCTACCATAATGTATAAGTCATAGAGACTATGTAATAACACCATTCATTTCCTTCAAGATTCCTAAGATCCTCTGTTTCTGCAAGGGCAATTTTCTGAGACCATCCTCAAAAAGGACAGTCGTTGCTTAAATGGATTTTGTGCACTTCTCCTTCTGTACATCCCACATCCCACTCATGCTGTGAGATCACTTGGCTCTTATACTGAATTTCTTCCTCAGACAATCCTCCCACTCTTCAGTCTCTAGAAAGCCTCCAAAGCCAAACTTCTCAGCATCCATTCTAGAGGTGGAGGGTTGGGTGTGTCTTTAATTCTCCCTGCCAACACTCTCCTTCTTCTTCCCTAAACTTCTACATGGAAGGCTTGGACTGTCAGGGTGTTCAGACATCGCCTGCAATTCTCTTACCAGTGATTTGAACAGGCTAGAATTAGTCCCAATCAGAAACAAGACTTTGGAGATGTTTGAGGGTCTATGTTAAGGCTAGTCTATCTTGTCATACCTCTTCCCTGAGGCTGCCTTATTGATCCTGTGCCTGCTAATGAAATCTCTACATCCAGGAATCACTGAATTCTGACATCCTGGGGCTTCCCCTATGAAAGGTAGACCCTTTGTTTCAGCCATTATGGGCAGGAAGTGGAATGGGAGCCAGCCATCATGGGCAACTAATATCACACATGGAAGGCATTTTTCTATTGTAAATCTGTACTGGATGGGTCTCCTTAGGAAAGGGATCATAAGCTACAAAGAATCTAAAGCTAGGAGAGACCTCGGAATTCATATAGACCAACCTCTTGAAACTGAAGCCCAGAAAGGTTAAGCAACTAGCCCAAGGTCACAGAAGAAGTGTTAGAAGAGAGATGTCCTCTGACTCCACGGTCAGTATTTGCTGTATTGCACCACACAGATTCCCAAGAACATGGGCAAATACTCATGCCTAAGACAACAGATTTAGAGGTAGGAAGGACCTTAGAGGTCATCTAGCTCAACCTCTTTATTTTACAAATAAGGAAACTGAGGCCCAAGAAAGTTAAGTGACTTGCCCAAGGACATATAGGGAGTGTCAGAAGTGAGATTTCAACCAAGGTTCTCTGACTTCATGGTCAGCGTTTGCTTGATAGTACCATACGGATTGGGCAGCTTGGTAGCACGGTGGATAGAGTGGCTGGCCTGGAGGCAGGAAGATGAGTCTTCCTGAGTTCAAAGATGGCCTCAGACACTTATAGCTGTGTGACCCTGGGCAAGTCATTTAACCCTGATTGCCTCAGTGTCCTCATCTGTCAAATGAACTGGAAAGGGAAATTGCAAACCGCTCCAGCATCATTGCCAAGAAAACCCCAAATGGGGTCACAAAAACTCAGACACAATCCAACAACAACAATAACAACAAAAGTTCTTTTCCAGCTCTAAATTCTATGATCTCATTCTATCTATTAAAATACAACCTCCTTGGGAGCAAAGACTGTGTATTATTATCTTTATAACACTCTAAGCACCTGGAACTATTTTTTGCATGTAGTAGACAATTAAGAAATCTTAATGAACTGAATTAGACGTCATACAAGTCCAGTGTCCGGACAGGTGTCACAGTGAATAGAGCACTGGACCTGGAGTCAGGAAGACTTGAGATCCCATCTGGCCTTGGACACTAGTAGCTGTATGACCCTGGGCAAATCATTTAATCCCTGTTTGCCTCCATTTCTTCATGTATAAAACAGGAATAATAATAACATGTACTTTCCTCGTTGTTGTGAGGATCAAATGAGAAAATAGTTGTAAATCACTTAGCACAGTGCCTGGCACATACTAAATGCTATATAAATGTTAGCCGTTAGCTATTATTACTTGTTAAATAGATATTTCTACCTCACTGAATACCTGTGTCCTATTTTTATGTGCAGTCATCAAGAAAAGAATGGATGAAAAATGCTACCAACTCCATAGAGCACATTAAAAACTGTGTATCCCAGAGGTACCATTTCCTAATAGCAAAGCTCTGAATGGCATGTGGCAAGAATAGAAAAGAAAAGAAAAACCTCCACGTAAATAAAAGCTATGGGAATTTGAGGGGAAAGGCTGCGTGACTAGTCTGAATTTATTTCAGTTTGAAAGCTAAATTTCCTAGAAACTCATTGAATTATCTGGTATTTCTTTGCTTTCTCTCTAGCCAACAAAACTGCTGGTGATTTCATAAAATAAACAGGGAAATTTAAGGCAGACTTGAATTCCATTCTGAAGCAGGGATGGGAAATGTGACAGCCAACGGCTGTTTAAATGGAATGTTGTCTGTTCACCTCATCAGACTGTCCATTGCCTTAGGAGTCATCAGATCCAAAATGCTGGGGAGGTTAGGACCATTTATTATCCCTTGGGGCTATCACCCCTGAGAAACGGAGTGCTATGGGGCCTCTCAGCATCTGCAGTGAGTGACTGCTGAGCTTAGGGGAAAGGGAGGAAAGAAAGAGCAGGAAAGACAGGGAGGCAACGGAGAAGCTCCCAGTCTACACAACCACCATGATCTCCTCCAGGGTTTTTCGCTTTAAGTCGGGAACTGTGGCATCCTTCCTGGGATACCCAACAGGGAGGAGCATCAGCAACTTTTCGTTGGCAGGGCGGTCCAGCAGTGTCCTCAGGCGAGGCCCACAGTTGAGAGGGGTAGTTGTGACAGTCACAAGGCCTGTGTTCTAAAAGAAGAGAAGCCATATGCTCAAGTCAGCAGGGAAAGTCTCTCTTCTGGGGTCCTCTCAAATCTTGACTTTGGGGGGCAGCTAGGTGGCCAGTGGATAGAGCACTGGCCCTGGATTCAGGGAACCTGAGTTCAAATCTGTCCTCAGATACATAATACTTACTAGCCGTGTGACCCTGGGCAAGTCGCTTAACCCCCATTGCCCAAAAACAACAACAACAAAAAATCTTGACTTCAGATCTTCAAGTCTTGGATTTTTGAATCTAGTGTTTATCATTCCCCAGAAGTTACATGGCAAAAAAAAAAAAAAAAAAAAAAAAGAACAAAAGTTGCCAGCTGTAGATAATTAGCCCCTTCTCTATCCCCAGATCCCAGCTACACGCTTCCTACACATGACAGGCTCAAAAATGTAGAACTTTAGAGATGGAAGGACCTTGGAAGCCAATGAGTCTAATACCTCATTTTATGGACGGGGAAACTGAGGTACAAAGAGGTTAAATGACTTACCCCTAGGATTACACGGTTAATAACTATCTGAGGTGGTATTTGAACCCAGCTGTTCCCAATTTATATTTTGTAGGAATGGAAAAGCTAGTTTTATTTGATATTTTTGCCTAAGAAAAAGAAAGGTATAATTTTCCAAGGTTGGATGTTTGGGAAGTCCAACTCAGGCGAAAGAAATGATGACAATGCCATATGGCTAAAATCATATGTTTGTCTAAAATTATCTGCTCTCAACTATATATCCAACAGGATCAAATAGACCTCATGGCCACCTGAAAATGCTTAAGTCCAATGACAGATGGAGTCACTGAGATGCTATTATCCCATGCGGCTCCAAAGCCTATAGGCAGTAAATACACAGTTTGTCCAGGTGGGGGCTGTATGGAACCATTTTTTCTTTCTTCCCTTCCTCATAAACCCTGGTTGTCATGTGTAGAAAAGGGTGAGAGTAGGACCATTCATAACGTGGCTTGTTGAAAGCTAGAGGGCAGCAAATTCAACAGCAAAATAAAATGGGGAGAGGAAGAACGTGTCTGTGGTTGCTGGGTTCTTCATTGGTCTGTGCAAGGACTGGTGACTAAAGGTCTACCTGTAGACCGAGAAAGCAGAATAATTCTTATATTGCTCTATTAGAGTCAGGCGTGGGGTGCAAAGCTATGTTAGAACACATGGAAATGGCTAATTTGGAACTTTTTTAAAAAGAATAAAATATACAAGTTTCTCTTGTATTATCATGGTATAGTAGGAAGGGTCCTAGATTAGAGTTTGAATCCCAGCTCTGAGATTCATTACCTGGATGACATTAAGTAAGGCACTTAATTCTCTGGGCCTCAGTTTCCTCATTTTTAAAATGAAGGATTGGATTAGATGACTTCCATCCAAGGTCCATTACAGCTTGAAATGTTATGAAGGAAAATTTTATGAACATATTTTTATTTCTAAATCATCTACATTTTGCAACATATGTCCTCCCTGCCCTCCCAGAGAGCCAATTTAAGCTTATAACAAAGAATAAAAAAGAGGGTTTGAAAAGCAGTTCAGCAAAACTAACTAACATGTCAACCAAGTTTGGCATTAATGCAATGTCAATGCAATAGTCCTCCTCCTCAAAGAATAGAGGAAGGTTCATTCTTATGTGTCTTCTTTGAGGCCAGCCAGTTTGAAAGCTTTGATGATGATATTAGAGGAAATACTGGGGAAGGATGAAGAGGGAAATGGTAGATGGGCTCGTTGGGTTGGCTGGTATAACAAAGTACCACAGTGAGAAAATCCCAGCTAGATTTCTGATCCATTCTGCTCCAAGAATTACCAAGTTCTACTGTGCATATGATTTAAAAAACATCCTTCTAATTGAAATGTAACTCAAACTAATCTCTCCAGCTATGATCTCTTACAGAACCCCTTTACTGTGATCTCTCAAAAACATCCATCCAATCATTTAGTCTGATCCAATGGCAATAATGAATCCAGGTACGAGGGGAAGGAAGAACTTCAATTAAAACTCCAACATTCTTCAGGCGTGTCTATCAGAGAGGTTGAAGGATTTGTTTGGGTCCCCCCTGATGCTAGTGTTCCTCCTTCCTGAGATGACCACCAATTTACCCTGAATATACTTTGTATGTACACAGTCATTTGAATGTCATTTCCCCATCAAAATGTCCTCCCTGAGGACTGGAACTGTGTATTATCTTTCTTTGCATCCTCAGCTCAGGACAGCATTCAATACATAGTAAATACCTAATAAATGTTTATTGACTGACACAAAATGCTATAATTTCTCTGATCCAGTAACTAATCTGGAAATGACTTACTACCAAAAATTCCCAGCTATGTTTTTGAGTCATAACAATCACCAAAGCAATTTTTCTGAATATATTTTCTACTTGAGCTACCTTGCTTAGAAATGCAGAGACAGGTTTTTTTTTTTTTTTAATGAATAAAACACTTGCAAATCTCTATAGAGTTTGAAGTTCAGTAGGAATTTTTAAGTAAAGCCTTCAATTGTATCCTCAGAAGACCTCTTCGTTTCCACCACCAAATACCGTATCTCCCCTTTATTGGCCTACTGGGTTAGTAACATACCTGCAAGGCAGCAAGGAGAATGCCACATGCAATGGAAACACTGATCTCATTGTAGTAATGAGTCTTTTTCCTGCCACTCGAAGTTATGCCATAGATTTTTTTGAAAATGAGAATCAGAAAAGGGGCTGTGTCCAGGTATTCTTTGATCCAGTTGGTTCTAAAAGAAAAAAAAAGTGGTTTTTCTTTTATTCTTTTATTGCCCTCAAAAGATCAGATAATTAAAATTTTAGAAATAAATTTACTAGGGGCAGCTAGGTGGTGCAGCAGATAGAGCTCCGGCCTTGGAGTCAGGAGGACCTGAGTTCAAATCTGGCCTCAGACACTTGACACTTACTAGCTGTGTGACCCTGGGCAAGTCACTTAACCCCATTGCCTAGCCAAAAAAAGCAAAAGAAAGAAAGAAATTTACCTTTTGTTTTGTCTGTTCAGGTATGAAAGGATAAAAGAAATAAAGGCCCTAGATTATTGTTTTTCTATTTCTCATATTATAATAATATAAATACTCTATTTCTTAGATACCCCCTTCTTTGGTTACTACCACCACTCTTTATGTTCTTTTACCTCTGCCCAATGTTAATAATATAGCAGATTGTTCAAAGGAAAATTGTCCAGTGTAATCTTAGTGCTTTTGAGGATTTTCTATTACAGAATATTATACAGTCTCTGCCTATCAAAACCTTAACCATCCTTCACAATCTAGCCCCCAAATCACCTCCTCCATAGAGCCTTAACTGATAATCTCAGCCAGAAACATTCCTTCCTAATCCCATTCTGCTAAGTCAGTATCAAAAGCAAGCAAGAGGCAAGCAAGCCTTATTTAGTTAGTTTGGCTAGTTTGGTTAGCCATTTTTCAGTGATGTCTGATTCTTTGTGACCCCATTTGGGGTATTTTCTTAGCAAAGTGCTTTGCCATTTCCTTCCTCATTTTACAGATGAGGAAACTGAGGCAAACAGGGTTAAGTGACTTGCCCAGGGTCACACAGCTAGGAAGTGTCTGAGGCCAAATTTGAACTCAGGAATTGAGTCTTCCTGACTTCAAGCCTGGCACTCTACCCATTTTGCCACCTAACTGCCCACTGTGCTAAATGCTTTACAAATAGTATCTTTTGATCCTTACAAAAACCCTGAAAAGTAGGTGCTGTTATTATACCCATTTTATAGTTAAGGAAACCCAGGCCAAAGAGGTTAAGTAACTTGGCCAAGATCATACAGTTACTAAGTTTCTGAAGCTAGATTTTGTAGGTGCTGTTATTATACCCATTTATTATATTATCATGGACCATTATTATACTCATGTACCCATTATGTACCCATTATTATCCTGACTCCAGGTCCAATAGTCTATCCATTGTACCACCTAGCTGCCGAGGTACAATTTTGTGTTCCTTGCATGGTTATTTTCTAGACCAAGAAGGCAGTGGTGAGAGATAATGTTCTAGAAATGGAGAAGAGTCCAGTTGAATGCTCAGAGGTAAGAGAATTAGGAGAGCAGCTAGCAGCCTAGATTGGCTAGAAGGTAGAGTACATGAAAGGGAGAAATGGAAGGAAATAAGGCTAGAAAAGAGCATGGATGTGGGATCTCTGCCTTTAGGAAGTTTGTGGGCGTCAACAACTTAGGTTAAAAACCAGACTACTGCATTCAACTCTGTAACTCAAAAGGTATAAAACATGGGAGAAAATATGAGGTTTTCTCTTCTGTGCCTATGCTAAACTTGGCCAGGATGTCAGATCTCTTCACTGGGACTGGAAAAAAAAAATATTACACTTGATTTTCAGCATGTTTTTCACAAATAGTCCAATAATGATGCACACTATTAGCACACTCACCAACTCATTTCAGAATCTCATAACACAGTACAGTTTTGTAAGCCTTATGTTTTTAGAGAGTATTTTGATGTCTTTAGAGAATAAAGCAAAAGTAGACCCAACTGAGTCAACATGGGCCTCTGACCTCTGCAGTACTCTGAGAGCTGAGGGAGGAAAGGCCGGAAGTACTTTGTTTCTAAGCATGGAGAAAGTGAGAAGGTCCCAGTACTTCAAATATTTGTTTCTTGTTCTTATTTCTACTTTCCATTTGGGGAGAAGTAGTTCATTTAAGTCTGTGGTAAGGAATGTATATGGACTCATTAGTGGAGGAAACGTACTTGTAAATGGGTAAGAATCATAGTAACTTCTGGTATGAGGTCAATGTTTAAGGATCTCTGTACGGAAGAACAAAGCAATTAATTCCCCTGCCAGACACTGTTAAGTGCTTCACATACTTCTGCTCAAGATCCAAAGAAAAGAGAAGTTTAATTGCCCTGAATCATATCACTGGTTCAAAGGTAGAAAGGAAAATTCCCTAATTCCCTCCCTGAATTACAGGAAGGGAGCACACACTAATTACCACCAATGAAAAGGAAAAGTGAATTAGAATAAATGAACCAAAGAATTCTGAGGGGGACCTAAAGGGAGTGACTGAAAAATGATAATACTTTATGCATTGAAATTAATTTAAATGTAAACATTACTAAATAAGTTTAATTCTTTATATTGATATTTAATGTTCAATTTTCCCCAAACTTTTAATTTTATCACCTTTATTTTCTATATGTCTCTCCTTTCTCCCCCATCCAATGAATTATCTTTTGTTACAGTAAAAGAAGAAAGGTAGAAAAGAAGGAAGGAAGGAGGAGAGGAACAGAGGTAAGAAGTGAGGAAGAGAGGAGAGGAAGGGAGGGAATAAGGAAGGGAGGTAAGGAGGTGAAGGATGAATGGAAGGAAGGAAGGAAGAAAGGAAAGGAGGGGGAAGAAGGGAGGGAACAAGATTGGAGAGGGAGGGAGGAGGGAAGGAAGAAAGGAAAGAAGGGAGGAAGGAAGAAAGGAAAGGGGGGAGGGAAAAGGGAAAGGAAGTGAAGAGAGAGCGAAAGAGAGAGAGAAAGAAGGAGAAAAGAAAGGCAATTTAGCAACACTAACCAACACACCAGCCAAGTGTACAGTATATACGATGTTCCATATCCATGGACACCAAGCACTACAAAAAAGGGAAGGAGTAGCATTTTCTCACTTTACCTTCTGTAACAGTCAATGTTAAGCTGGGTCTATGTTAAATTCTCAGTAATGCACTTGAAAGACAGACAGAGAGAAATAAAGACAGAGACAGACAGAGACATAGAGACAGAGATACACAGAAATGGACAGAAAGACCAAGGCAGAGAGACAGAGACCAATAGGAATAGAGAGACAGAGAGTTCCCTGACCTGATGCTCACAATTCTTTCCCAAATCAGACTCAAACAATTTTTATAAAGTAAACTCACTTTTGTAAACTCACTCAGCATCCTCAGGAATCCTATGGTTACCATCGTCTTAAGTTTTAAAAACCTAATATTGATTCTACTGGATTTCTTACCTTAGTTTCTTTAGGTCATTAACCCATCTGTCTCCCATTCTTTTCTTGTAATTTATTTCCTCTTCATCCTCAATGATCACTCGAATCTTGTGTTTCACTTCTTCATCTTGCACAACCACAAAGGACCAAGGCTCTGTGTGTGCCCCACTTGGTGCTGTTCCTTTGAACCAGTAAATTAAAATAAATTAATTAAAACCAGAAGAGGAATGTGAAGGGAGATTAGAGAGGAATTTTGTTGTTCAGTCACACTGTCATGTCCAACTCTTCATGACTCCATTTGGGGTTTTATTGGCAAGACACTAGAGTGGTTTGCCATTTCCTTCTCCAACTCATTTTATAGATAAGGAAACTGAGGCAAACTTGCCCAAGGTCACACAGCCAGCAAGTGTCTGAGGCCAGATTTGAACTCAGGAAGATGAGTCTTCCTCACTTCAGGCCCAGCACTCTACCCATTTCATCACCTAGCTGCCCCAAATACACTTTCCTGACTAGGAATTGAACCTGGGCAGAGGGAGTGAAAGTGCTAGATCCTAACCATTAGATCACCAGAGAGGAAAGAAGGTAATAAAATCATGTTCTGAAAACCCAAACCAAGCACTATGACCTGAAATACAAAGTGGCAGGACAAATTTATGCCTTTGCCTGCTTCTTCAGTCCATTTTACTCAGCACCATTTTCTTTAATTTAACTTCATGTTTAAAGTTTTATTGATGCTTTTTAAAATTGGATGCTTTATTTTTTTTTTATTGATGCTTTTGCATCATGGTCATTTTTAGATATCTTGCTTCTCACTTCCACACCCACGTGAACTTTCCATTGGAACAAAGAAAGCACATTAAGCAAAACCCAACCATCTGACAGCATATATTAACATTCCATACACCAGTTTCTCATCTTTCAAATAAATGGAGAAAGATGTAAACCCTCATCTCTTCTCTGAAGCTGATTTATCATTTTAATTACCTGAGTTTGTCTTCTTATGGAGGTTCTTTTCACTTAACATTATTGAAGTCATTGTGTATATTGTTTTCCTGGTTCTGCTTACTTCACTCTGTATCAGTTCATAAAAGGCTTCCCATGTGTTCTGAATGTCTAAAATCAGTCTCATTTTAAGTACCTCTACAATAACCAGTTGGAAACAATACCACTGCTTCTAGAGATTGCAATGATTCACCACCACCTTTCTAATTATTTAGGGCAAGGCTGCCTGATTTGCTGATATTATCACAGCTCCAAAAGTCCCTTCATTTTGACAACCAATAAAAAAAATAATAAAGTTATGAAGTTCACCAGAGAGGTATAAATTCAATTCAAAGGCAGAGTCAAAAAAAAGTGTCCCTCTAAGACATTGAAGCACATGAAAATCAAGCCAATAGCTCAGTAAATTTTTATAGATTTCCTCCTATGTGCAAAGCACTGGGCTATGTGCTGTATGGTATAGGACCCTTTCCTTTAGGGAAATTATAATCTAGTTAGGGAGATGACATCAACACAGGAAAGACTAAATAACTGTTACTGCTTTGTGCTGGTGCATGAGATGCAGTAGGTTGGTTGTCTACGGTGCCTTAGTATCCAGCATTGATGGGCTTCAATAGGTCACTGGCTCATGACCTTAACCAGCTTGGGAGTTCCACAGTTACTCTGAAGACTTAAGGTCAGGCCAGAAGACTGCAGGAGTGTCCCCATCTCCTCCTATTCCAAGAGTTAATAAGTATTTGCTGAATGAGTAAATACTGAAGAACGGGTAGGGACTCCTGTTAAGAACCTGTCTCATAGATGTTCAGACAGGAGATAGGTAATTTTACTCTTGGTAAGAGTGCTTAGCTTGGGCAAGAGTTTTACGTTGGAAATGCATATTAGTACAAACACCATGAATTTCAGGTCATCCCAGCTTTGAATTCCCTTTGTTTCTAAAGCTCTTCACTTTTCTTTTTTTTCCCAAATATAGAAAGAAAACTATTTTTCTTTTCATTTCTTTTCATTTCATTTCAGCCCAATTTCCCTCAAATTTGAAAGACAATTGCATCTGTAACAAAGAGAAACTCAACATGTGTGATTTCAAAGAGATATGTTTCATATTATGGAGAAAAATGCACTTGGAGTCAAAAAATTAAGGTTTCGGCTTCTGGATCTGCTGCTTCCTGTGCAGCTGTAGACAAGTCTCCGGGCCTCAGTTTCCTTAGCTATAAATTGGGCATAACAATACTGACACTACCTACCTCAGAACAACACCATGAAAATCAATGAGATAATGTAACAGAAAGAATTTTGAAAGTATAAAAACCTCTGTGGATATGTTTTATAACTTTTAGATTGAAAGACCATCAAGGGCAGGGATTATATTATTTCATCTTTAGCCTTGCACATAGTAAGTACTTAATACTCCTTTTTGAATTTAATTTAATTCAAACCAAGCATTTGGCTGGCAGGCCCAGCAGCCTGCAGTACAGCTAGGGTAAGGCAACTGTGTGCCCTCAGTAAGGTTTGAAAATTACACCAGATATCTATGACCATTCAGAAAACTCTTTGAGCCACTACATAATTTTTTTTTTTTTGGCTAGGCAATTAGGGTTAAGTGACTTGCCCATAGTCATACAGCTAGTAAGTGTTGTATGTCTGAGGTCAGATTTGAACTCAGGTCCTCCTGATTCCAGGGCTGGGGTTCTATCCACTGTGTCACCTAGCTGCCCCTACTATACAATTATATTGAAGGACTCTGACTCCAGGCAAAATAAAAACCTATGTGAAAGATCCGTCCATTTTAAACTGAAACTAAATTTATTCTTTCTCGTTTGTTTTTTCTTAGAGAGACAATGAATCCAGATATGTACTACATTAATCTCTCTTTAATCTTTAAATGAGAGATTATATAGTACATATAATTATATATTATATAATACTTATTATATTTTATATATATATAATATATATTATATATATTATATCTATATAGTTCATATAGGAACAAAACACCATCAGATGAAAAAATAAAAGAAGGACTATTAGTAATCTTCCTCTTTCTGTAATTCAAATCATTTTCTTCTTTGGACAGACTTTCACACTAAAAATTAGTTTTCTGATTTTTTAAAAAATTATTATTTGTTCATTCATATAGGCATGCTAACTAATCAGTGTTTGTAACAGAGAATCATGGCATATAGCTGGATAACATTAATTCCAGGAGGAGAAAAGAGGAAAAAATGACTCCCTGTGTGTCTGGGTCTTTTGGCATTTTTCTTTTTTAACAAGCACTTGTTGGCTAGGATACTTTGGATTTATCAGAAGTCTATGAGTTGTTGCTCCATCTGTGTTCAAGCCACATGAAAGATGTGTGTCACTTCTTCAGAGATAGTCAAGTGGTTGACAATAGAAAGCACAGAATTCCAGAAACGGTGCTTCAATGGCAGAAAAGGATCTATGCAGCCTTAAAGACAGAGTGTTATGCTTCACAAGCCAAGCTTGAAAATCATCAGTTCTTCAATAAGTCGCATCAGTCATGCAGCTGACAGCCTCAAGAGACCCAGCTGCATAGTCTCATACCTGCTGTTTTGATGACATTGTCAATAACCTGCCTTGGGACAGGCTCATCACTAATGAACCTGACAGACCGCCTCTGATTGAGAAGCTCATAAAATTCCTGGGACCTCCTAATCATTTCATGCTCAGGAAAGCGTGGGCTGGAGAATGGGACATGTTCAAGGTTTTCTTCTGATTCATGGAACTCATCCACATCTGCAAATAAAGGTAGTGACAACAGTAATGAGAATTACAATTATATCATGTCTTACAGCTTATGGAGCTGGTCCACATATAGGATCTTATTTTATCTTCACAAAGGTAGAAAGGCAAGCACTGTTTTTCCCGTATCATAGCTGAAAAAACTGAAGCTGGGAAAAGTTAAATGACTCATCCTAGGTCATATAGCTAGTATTGGCCTAGGTGATATTACCTGAATTTGGCATTCCATTTCCTGATTCTGGTTTTTATTTTTGTTTTGTTTTGTTTTTTTTTGCATGAACTCATGTCTAGAATGTATTCTCTCAGTTCTTTTTCTTAAAGGCTTCCTTCAAGGCTCAACTCAAATGTCACCTCCTACAGGAAGCCTTCACTGAAGCTCCCTAGTTGCTAGTGCCTTTTTCCTCAAATTATGCGGTGTAAAGGATATTGGATTTTGTGCCGGTCGCGCCGTGCACTCTCCTTCTAACAGGAGCAGGCTGCCAAGGTCATACTTACCAGTCTTCGGAGCCCACCCAGATAAACACAGAGACAAGCCGATCAGGAGGTGCAAGCACTCGAACTTTATTCAGAGACCATCACAGCAAGGCCAAGCAGGAAAGCAAGAGCAGGAGCAAGAGAGCGAGCTCCGATCCCTATCGCCCCTTATATACCTTCCTAGCCCCTCCTCCTCAGCCTGCCTACCAGTGAATGATTGTAGGATCAGATACTGGAAGGGGATGTCTGGGGTTAGCACTGCACCAAGGGAGAGGACGTGACAAAGGAAGCTAGGCTCGGATACCAGAAGGAGGCGTCTGGGGTTAGCGCTGCACAAAGGGAGAGTACATGACACAGGAAGCTAGGCCTGGATACAGGAAGGAGACGTCTGGGGTTAGCGCTGCACAAAAGGAGAGTATGTGACACAGGAAGCTAGGCCCGGATACCGGAAGGAGACGTCTGGGGTTAGCGCTGCACCTAGGGAGAGGACTAGACAAAGGGAGCTCGTTCTCTGCCGTCCCACTCCCACGTGGCACAGCCCCCTGCCTCAGGAGCACATGCTCCGGCTACTTCCCCGTATCCTGTTCCTACCCCAGTTCACCACAACTCCACATGGCACAGCCCCCTGCCTCGGGAGCATAAGCTCCAGTTACTTCCTAATATCTTGTCCCTGCCCCATCTTGCCTCAACCCCCACGTGGCAGGTAGCCAACCTCAGACAATCCCTCACAGGATTTGATGTCAAAGGACCGGCTATCATGACCACCCTGAGTCTTCTCTTAGCAAAGCTAAAGTTTGGAGTTCTTTCAACCAATCATATAATATGGACTCAAGCCTCTTCACCATCCTAGTGGTCTTCCCCTTCCTCCCCACTTCTTCCTTTCTGTCTCTCTGACTCTCTGTCTCTATCTCTCTCTGTCTCTCTCTCTCTGTCTCTCTCTCTCTTATTATCTTTCATTTTGAACTATTTTTATTACTCTTGCTGTCCCCCACACCTGGAATGGACTCCCTCCTCATCTCTGCCTGCTGGCTTCCTTCAAGTCTCAGCTAAAAGCCCACCCTCTACAGAAAGCCTTTTCCAACCCCTCTTTAATTCTGATGCCTTCCCTCTGTTGTCTATTTCCAATTTATCCTGTCTATAGTTTGTTTGTACATAACTGTCTGCATGTTGTCTCTTCCATTAGACTGTAGGCTTCTTGAGGGCAGGTACTGTCTTCTGTCCTTTTTAATATCCTCAGTACTTAGCACAGTGCTTGGCACATAGAAGGTAGTTAAATAATATTTATTAACTGAGTTATTGACTTAAACTGTGGTGTTCACAACTGAACACAACACTCCAGATATAGTCTTACCAGAGGAGAGTACAGAGAAACTAGTGCCTTATCATACCTAGAAGTTATGACTTCTAGGAATAATAATATAGCCCACTAACATTATTTCTGTCTTCACCATTCCTCTTCTAGCTTATCTCTGAGAAGGTGAGACTTGGACCCCAAGTGTAAGACTCCATTTATCTCTATTGAAATTCCTCTTCCTGGATTTAGCTCAATGTCATAGTCTGCTGACGATTGCTTAGTTCCTGACTCTGTCTAATTTAGAGCCAGTGTGTTAACCATCCCTCCCAGTTTTGTGTCATTTGCAAATTTGATAAACATGCCATCTGTGCCTTATGCCAACCTTTTGCCACTAAGCCCTTCTTGTATGCCAAAGGAATAGCTGATTTTAACTGTAAAGTAATGAAAGAGAATCTACAAAATCTTCCTTCCTGCAAAACCAAGGGGATCAAAGTAGAAATTCAAATCTGTAGTACTAGACAAAAAAACTTCTGAAAGAGTTGATAAGACCCTTAGTTTTGGTAAAACAAGCAAACAAAAGAAAGCAAAAATCCAAACAAAATCAGTCATATCATAACATGTCCATGAGGCAATTAACTGACTTCTGTGATGAAATGGAAGCCAAGCCTGTCAAATACTGGCAGGCTGGCAATTGTAAGTATTTTTTAAAATATAATAAAGCTTCTAATAAGCAAAGTCCAAATGGAATGGGACTTTAATCCTTTAGAGATGGGTGACTACCTTGTTTTCCTAGCTCTCCCAACTTTGATTGCAAAATCAATTAAAAAAACAGTCCTGTTTCTTCCTAATAAGTAATCCATATAGTGATAAGCATAATAATTTGAAAGAGTTGTGGATAAAATGAGATTGAATTAGTTGGACTCACATGGACACCTAAAGATTTCAGGAAAGAGATTTACTATTTGGAAAAAAAAAGAGGCAAATTACTTGTTTCAGGCATTACATATTAACCAGTTATCATGCAGCAGGGAAAAAATAAGGAAAAAAAAATCTTAAATTAGCTCTTATTTTGGAGGGACATTGTATGATAGCTACAGACTCTCCATTTTAAAGATTCCTCTATGGGAATATAGCTTTCCCTTTCTTAAGCTTCAACTCTCTAACTAAGGAACCTGAAATGTTATTGGGGCAGCAGACTCTGCTAACTTATGTGAAAAAGAAAGCACTTATTTTACATTTGGATGCCAATGGAACCCTTGGCATGGACCCTTCACATTCAATTTCAAGATAGATTACTAAATTACAAGGGTATATAGGTGTGATAGGGGAATGCTAATGAGAACCTATTCCCTTTCCAGCTACTAATTTTGAGCCAGCCTTGGGTCAACAATAGACTTGTAAACAGAAAACCCCTGACCCTTGTCAGCTATGTAAACAGATTTTCAGTATCTAGAGAAAGCAACACTAGAGACCTTCCTTATTTTTTTAGGGTTGAAGGACTGTCTGAAAATCAAATGTATGTAACAAGAGATACATTAACAAACCCACCAAATACTTTCTTAAGTGAGTTTTGACATATACATGTCTATAAATGACACTAACCTGTAGAATAGTTGTACAGTGTAAGGAAGTCATACACCTAACTAAAACAGGTAGACACATGTGACTTCCACATTATATATGTCTGTTATAAAGGAAAACTTAAGGACTTGGTGTTGGATCCTGGTTTTGTAGCTCAAAGGAATGTTAGAGGCCATTGTCTGGAAGCAGTCTGAGTGATGTTTGAGACTCTAAAGCATAGTACAAGGAAGCATAGAACACAAGACAGAATCTGCAGAAAGTGAAGCAAATCAATGTGATTGAGGGGAAATATTAAAAAATAAGAAGGGCCAGTAAGGGAAGATGGACACAGGTCAGGTCCACTGGGATCCCTGGTGGAATCAAGCACCCAAACTGGTCAAATCCAGTGGGTTTTTTTACAGTGTTCTTGTGTGGGTCAGGTAGGACCAGGCATTGAGGAGAGGGAGCACAGAGCCTGCACCTAGTGGGCAGGTCAAGGTTAGTGCCCTGGTACTCATTCATGAAAGGGAGTAAGGGAAGGAGATAATTGAGGAATTAGTAGCTAGCTTTTTTCTCCAGTATATTTTTATTTATTTCATTAAATATTTCTCAATTCAATGTAAAAAGACTTTTTAATATTCTTTTTTAAATTTTGAGTTCCAACTTCTCTCCCTCCCATCCATCTCCCCTCCTTGAGAAGGCAAGCAATTTAATTTCAATTATACACGTGAAATCACGCAAAACATATTTCTGTATTAGCCGTATTGCAAAAGAAAGCACAGATGAAGGAAAGAAAGAAAGAGAGAAAGAAATGGAAAGAAAGAAAGAGAGAAAGGAAGGAAGGAAGAGAAGGGAAGGGAAGGAAAGAAAGAAAGTTTAAAAAAAGGAGGCTTTGAACTGCATTCAAATTCCATAGTTCTTTTTCTGGAGGTGGATAGCATTTTTCATCATAAGTCCTTCAGATTTGTCATGGATCATGTTGTATTGCTAAGTCATTCATCATACAATATTGTTGTGACTGTGTACGATGTTCTCCTGGTTCTGCTCACTTTACTTTATATCAATTCATATAATTCTTCCCAGGTTTTTTGGGGAGGGGAAAATCATCCTGCTCAACATGTCTTATAGCATAAAAGTGTTCCGTCACAATCATATACCATAACTTGTTCAGCCATTCCCCGCCCCCCCATGGACATTCCTTCAATTTCCATCACAAAAAGAGTTGCTATAAATATTTTTGTACATATAGATCCTTTTCCTTTATCTTTGATCTCTTTGGGATACACAGACCTAGTAGTGGTTAGTAGCTAGTTGATATTCAAACTTTCAGCCCAAGGGTTTTTTTGGCTATTATTATAAGACTTACTTTAATAGTGTAACTTGAGGGATTTAAACTTTGTCTAATAGGGTGCAGAGGCTACTGAATTACTTATAGTCATCTAGTCATAGAACCATAAAGATGGACCTGGAAGTAATTTTAGAGGCTACCTAAGCCAACCCCTTCATTTTACAGATAAGGAAACTGAGTCCCAAAGAGGTTAAGTAATTTGCCCAAGGTTATACAAGTAGTAAAGAAGAGGCTAAATGGTTCAGTGGATAAAGTGCTGGACCTGGAGTCAAGAAGACCTGAGTTCAAATCCACCCTCAGACATGTACTAGTTGTGTGACCTTGGGCAAGTCACTTAAATTCTGTTTGCCTTAATCTGGAGGAGGAAATGGCGAACCACTCCAGTATCTTTGCCAAGAAAACTCCACAGACATTATGGTCCAAGAGTCACAAAGAGTCAAACACAACTGAACAACAACATACAAGCAGCAAGCAGAAGTCAGAATTTGAACCCAGGTCCTCTGACTCAAACCTAACACTGTCCCATACCTTTTCTTGCATGACTAGGACAAGGTAGTGCCAAAAGCTTGCAGTATTAGGAGTCACACATTACTAAGATATTCCCAAAGGGGAGAGTAAAGACAGAGAGTGGATTTATAGACGTTTTTGACTGACAAATTTGAGCCTTCCTCTGAAGTGATAGCTCACCTCTATATGGTGTTTTAGAGCTCATAAACTTGACATCAACCTGAGTTCATTTCCTTGACAAGAGGCAGGCTGGTATAGCGGCTACAGTGCTGGGCTACAAGTCAAGAGACCTAGATTCAAATCACAATGGGACGCTTATGAGCCGTGATTAAAGGCAAGTGGCTTAATCAGTCAAGAAGCATCGATGCTTCTGCTATGTGCCAGTCAATGTACTAAGCACTAGAGATACAAAGAAAGTCAAAAGACAAAACAAAACGAAAAACATGGTCCCTCACCTCAAAGAGCTCACATTCTCATAGTGAAGACAACACGCTAACGACGATGCACGTACAAGATATATGCTATGTAAATATAAGATAATCTCAGAGGTAGGCCTCAGTGGGGGAACCTGGAAAGGCCACCAGCAGAAAGTGGGATTTTAGGTGAGGTACGGTTGAAGAGGAAGAGCATTTCGGGAGGCAAAGGGGAAAGCAACCACTCCCAGAGCCCGTTTCCTTATTGTAAAGCAAGGATCAATAATGCTTGTATGACTGCCTTGGAGGTTTGCTGTGACAAAATCACTTTGCAAGCCTTAAAATTCAATGTAAATGTAAAACATTATCCCTGTTTTACAGATGAGGGAACAAGACTCACAGGGGTTAAGCTACTTGCCAACAGTCACACGGCTAGGTAAGTTTCCAAGGAAGGAAGTGAATCCTGGTCTCTGGTTTCAAGACCAATCCTCTTTCTATTTACTGCTCCTTGCTGCAACAACACTTTGGGTAGGGGCTGCCCACTTAAAGGCTGCCTACCCAGCACATTGCCTGGGGACTCATCATTGCTGCCTGGAGAATGGTGTTCAGGTTTAAAATAGCAATGCAACCGGGGCAAAGAAGGCAACTCCCAGGCAAAAACTGCAGGGCAGGGGGGAACCAAGACAAAAGGTGTCCCACTATTGGGCTCCTGAGAGCAACAAAGCTCAGCTCTATTCCGGGAGGAAAGCTCAGGAATTTCATTGTTTCCCAGTCTTCAGATCCCATTGGTTATGCCAATATGCCACTGGGATGGGGGGTCAGAGGTGGGAGAAATCATTAAGGTAGCAAAGACTATTCGATCCAAAGTCATTGTGCATAACCGTGCCTCTTTTTCCGTGTGATACCAGTCCTGTAGGTGTAAGCATGACAGTTTGCTTTTAATATAAAGAGCAAAGCTCCTTTCATCAAGGTTTTAATTCTAAGGAATCCTAACTTCTCTGTTTCCAGGGGTGATTGGTGTTCAACCACACCTACTCAAATGTTTCTCCTTCAGTAATTCAAGCATCCATGATTCCATTGATTTGGAATGTCCCATCCTGATCATTAGTCAGAATTAAGCTATTCTGGTTACGGTATTTTTCTCATTTTTTGGCATTTTCCCATTCCCCAGTTCTACTTTAAAGGTCTTATTGTGCTCTTGGAGTAATAAAGTACTTCTCCCCACTCCCATCTCCTTTATGGCAGCAACCTTTGACTAAGACAGAGGGACAATCTTCTTCCCTTCAAAGCTAGCAGCACAGATCTGGAACCAGAAAAGACTTCAGAAACCAACTAATACAGTTTCCTTCAATTTACAGATGAGAAAGCTGAGGTCAAGGGAAATTAAGTGACTTTCCCAAAATCACACATACAGCAAGCACCAAAGGCAGGATCTGAACCTGGATTCTCTGGCAATAAAGAGATTTCTATTTCAACTGCACCAAAAAAAGCCTATTTGTTGTTGTTCAGTCATTTTAGTCATGTCCATTTGGGGTTTTCTTTCCTTCCTTCTCCAGCTCATTTTACAGATGAGGAAAAACTGAGGCAATAGCACTTGGTATTCTCTAGCATTCTCCTGCCTAGATCAGATGAATTCAGTCATATTCAGGGTGAACAAAACCCAGCCCCTTCTAGTGCCCATGCACATATATACAAATGTACATATATACACATATACACATGTATAAACACACCACTCATATAGCATAATACTCACTAATCACACACAATGCATGCATGATACATACAGCAATACACTTGAAGTTCATACTCATTTCTTTGCCTCATTCTGCAGTCAAGTCCTAAGATAAGTTGCTGACTCCCTTTTCTCCCTCCTCATTTTTCTTTATTCCCTGTGCCTCCTGCACCAAGGCTCAAAAAGTACTTTATTTCACATTGTTGGATTGCACCTTGAGCTCGTCCCCCCTCCCATATTTGCACAGACATTGAGAACTTTTTTGACTCAGCCACAGCCTCTTAGTAAGCCTACAAGAGAAACAGCTCAGATCCTTGACCCTTTGCCTCAGAGGCTACTTTTCTGATTGCCTGAGACCTTGATTTCATTATTCTGAAGCCTCAGTTCTTCCCTCCCCTTCCCCCCCACCCCGGGCTGATCTGTCAAAGCCAGACTCCTCAACCTGGTATTCAAAAACTGCTACATTCTAGGTTCAGCCCAGATTTTCTGTCTTTATCTTGCCTGACATTCCTTCATATACTCTTTTATATCAAAGTGATTTATGAAGCTATCATATCCAACCCAAGCTTTCAATGCATCAATTCAACAAACATTAAGTACCTACTTTTTATAAGGGGCTATGCCTAGTTGCAGGGTTACAACTCTAAAACTGAATCTTCCTTCACTCAAGGAGGTTACATTCTATGGGGAGATACAACACAAACACAGAAAAGTAAACTGAGGCAACTTCAAGAAGGAGGAAGCACTCACTGGTGGGAAGCAGGAAAGACATCACATAGAAGATGGCACCTTGCCTCCTTTAGTGCAGAGTGTCAAAGCTATCTCTCTTAGTACCTAATAGATCGCAGTGCCTATAGTAAGCATTGAATAGCTATTGGCTGAATACTTTGCAGCCAAACTAAATTATTCACTCATTTTGGAATATGCCCTCTGCTTCGTCCTCCATATCTTTGTTCACATATTTCACTATACCTGGAATGTCCTCTTCTGCCATGTCTGCCTGTTGAAATTCTATCTAGACTTTGAGGTAATATGCACCACCAACTTCAACAGCTTCTCCTGAAGAAACTATAGATAGCATTATTGCATCTTAAAGAGCCAGTGAAATCTTGGAGTTTAAGTATACTCATCCTTCTTTGAGGAGTCTGTGAGGAAACTAAGTTTAATTGTTGTATAGGAGAAACTGTCAACTACAATTGCTGAAGAGAGGACAGAGAAAAAAGAAAAAAGTAATTTCCTAAGAGAGCTAGGTTTGAATCTTATCTTGCAAAGCAACATGAAACAAATTCTTGAGGAAAGATTTTAATTAGTATCCTGAGAAAACTAATTGGCGAAACTGTGCTTCCAGAATGGAGAAGTCAACAGTTACAGTAAAATTTAAAGATGATTTAGGCTATACTCTTAATCATCCCATCTGGCTTATTGTAAATATCTTCCTTTTATTATTGATTGCACTGTCAATAGATAGTATACCTATAGCTTTGATATTTATTTACACCTAGAAGATTAGAGAGGTTTACAGAGAGATAGAGAGATGAACAAAAGCTTATGGGAAAAGAGGCTTTACCAGTTTCTTAAATAAGTAGTATTTAATATACTGGGCTGGGAACCTAGTGCTAATTGAAAGAGAGATGTTGACATTTTAGTAACTTATAAGGAAATAGTAAAACACATTCCTTGAATGCCTTGAATCTGGGATAAGACTGAAGGAAAATGAGTTAGTAGCAGGTAGAAAAAGAGGAGATCACCTCTTTCCCTGCCCCCTACCATGCACACAAAAACAGAGGCTACACACGAGGATGATTGGCTTCAAAATGTTCTTTAGCTGAAAGATCTTGGGACTTGTGTCTAGGTGACCTAAGTTCAAATCACGGCCATGGCACTTTTTTCCTGTGTAATAATGGTAATTGCTTATTATTTCCTCATCTCTGAAATAGAGATAATAACACTTACACTGCTGCCCCACAGGTTTTGTATGAGAAAAACGCTTTGTAAGCTTAAAGCACCATAAAGACATGAATTATAATTAACTTCTCTGAGCCTCAATTTACTCATAACATCTCAGGAGCTCAGTTTTCTCATCTGGATAAGATAAAGTCTCTATCCGTTTTAAGTTCCAAGATCCTCTGATTATCCCCTTCCCTCAATCCTCATCTTTTTCTGGACTGGTGCCAACCATCAAGAGTGATGCTTATATGTGGCATCTTGAATCACACAGCAATTTCTATGGGGCCAACAGAGTCTCAAAGTCACCACATAACTGAGGATCTGGCTTAATAACTCATTCATTTTCCAGTGACACCCTACAATGCTATGCCTCAAATTCTTGTCAGGGCCTGTTTCCAGCTCTCCCTAGGGTGTCCTCTCCTTGTCACACTAATTATGCCATTTTAAGCAAATGAAAACAGAGGGGAAGAAGACAATCCTGTTTGAGGAAGGAACCCTTCCATCCTCTTTCAGCACACTCTTTCTTGGCCATGTTGTCCCTAGCTTTCTCAAGCCATCTTCTGGTCTGAGAAAACCAAAGGACTTAACACTAATTTAATTCATAAACTGTGCGAAAAGATTAACTAAATAAAAACATAAGATCATAGAAAGAGAGGTATGTAGGACCTTAGAAACTATCTAGAACTACCCCCCTCATTTTATAGATGAGGAATCTTAGTACCAAGATCACATAGGTAGTAAGGGCCCTCTGCTGTGGCACCCTACCCATGCCTTTGATACCTAGGTAGGATTCCATATTTTATGCTTCATAAAGTTTGGACTAAATGATCCCCAATGTCTCTTTAAAGTCTTCAATTCTATTGTGACTCCGCTGAACTTCTTACCTTCTTTATTAATTTACTTTTCCATTGTCCTGTACCTAGGGAACCAGCTAGCTAATCTGATAAAACTCATTGGGCTATTCGATCCATAGATCAAATGGATGCCAATAGCTTAAATGTTACTCCTACTAGGTATCATAGGTGACATTTAACAAGAGCTCTCATTGGCATAGGTTGTATAACTGTCCATGGAACGGTGACTTCAAGGATGTGGTTACTTCCTTTAATGGTATAGACCACAACCTCTCCATGCCTTTCATCCCTTCCATGCCTTTCTGTAAATACTTCACAAGGGATCCATCCAACATCCTGGAAGCCTTACTCTAGACCTCTTGAAATGTCATAGATACCAGTGGGATACTCAGTCTATCCAATGGTTATCCCTCATTCTCACCACAAGACTGACCCACTTCCGTTTTCATTTGATCGTCTCTCTGACGACATCCTTTACACCATTTCTCCTGCACAATTTCTCATTGGCAATGAGTTTCAGAATACATTCACTCAGAGTGCACTTCTCCATTGACCTTTGAGTGACCTGCAATTTTAATTCTTTGGAGATTGCAGTATTCTATCACTCATAACCATACATCACCACTGGAAGAATATTGATGTTAGAAAAATGATCCTTTGTTTCAAGAAGATTGAGATCATTAAAAGCCTGGCACAGTTTCCAAAAAGTAAGTCAACCCTGTCCAACTCTGAGCCCAGTTCATTGTCCATTCACAGTATTTATCCAACATACATGTACTGATGAACTATTTCTTTTTTTTTTTTAAGGCAATTGGGGTTGAGTGACTTGCCCAGGGTCACACAGCTAGTAAGTGGTCTGAGGCCAGATTTGAACTCAGGTCCTCCTAACTTCAGGGCCAGTGTTCTATCCACTGCACCACCTAGCTGCCCTGAAATTCTAGGTTTGTTTTTTTTTTGTTGTTGTTGTTGTTTTTGCTTTTTTTTTTTTGGTGAGGCAATCAGGTTAAGTGACTTGCCCAGGGTCACACAGCTAGTGTCAAGTGTCTGAGGTTAGATTTGAACTCAGGTCCTCCTGACTCCAAGGCTGGAGCTCTATCCACTGAGCCACCTAGCTGTCCCTGATGGACTATTTCTATGGGTTGACCACCCAACTATATATTATAGTCTGGGCAATAGGCATTCTTCATTCTCTTTATTTTTTCCTGAATGTATAGTTAGAGCAACCTCTTTGGAGTGATTTTGGATCTCAACTAGGAGGCTCTGCAATGTTCCGTGGCTTATTGCAATCAGCACAGTGCCATAAAGAGGAGAATCTAGGGGACATCAAATCTTGAGAATCCATCATCCATAGGAAATTCCTTCTTCCATTTGGACTTGGAGCTGAACATCTTTGGTGATAATAAGTAATATCTTTGGCAAAATTATCTCTCACTGTTTTATGGCTTGTTATATATTAATAATCAGAGTCATCTAACAAAATTATTCCTGTTGCTACAACTTTCAAGGAATTATATGGTTTTCATATACAGGAAACACTGGATGAGATTAAGGAAATGCTTTGCTATAATGGGTCAAATTTTTTTATCCTAGTCAACAAATTAGCACAGTGGGATTTTGTATTCACAAAAACACAAATACAATCAGTCATGTAACTATAAATGTATTATCTGCTGCAGAGTATCATTTGAAAAAGTCTATCTGTTCCCTTCTTCAAAACTTCACCATCAAATATTCCCAAATATTCCATTAATACATATTTAGATTGTCTTCAAAAAGATTTTGTAGTGATAGGAAAATAGTTACATGGAATCTCAATTAGTCAACAAGTATTTATTAAGCATTTTGCTATATGCCAGGTATTGTGCAGGGTTCTGGTGACACAAGGAAAAGCAAAACTGTTCCTGCCCTCAAGGAGTTTACATTCTATAGGGCAATAGGCAATATATAAATATAAAAAGAATTTTATGCAAAATAAACACAAAGTAATTTGGAGACCAAGGCACTAGCAACTAAGGGAATCAGGAAAGACTCATTTAGGGGGTGACATTTGACCTGAGCTTTGAAAAATCTTAAGGAGTCTAAGAGATGATGGAGTATATCCAAGCATGGGAGACAGCTTGCACAAGGGCACAGGGGTGAGAGATTATGAAATGGTATGCATGAAGAGCTGCAAAAAAGTCCAGTTTTGTTGGATTCAAGAGTATGTGAAGGAGAATAACACATTTTAAGGCTGGAAATCAGGCTATAAAGGACTTTAAATGCCAAAGAGAGGAGATGGTATTTGACCTGTGGTCAATAGGGAGCCACTGGAGTTTACCGAGCAGAGAGATTACCTGTTCAGACATTTACTTCAGGTATATCACTTTGGCACCTTGTTTGGAGGATGGTTTAGAGAAGGGATGCTGGAACTAGATTATGAAGGCCTTTAAATGGGAAACTGAAGAACTTGTATTTGATCCTAGAAGCAAATGGAAATTCACTGGAACTTTTGGGACAAGGTGTAAAATTGTTAGGCCTGTGCTTTAAGAATATCAGTTTGGCAGCTATATGGAAGATGGATTGGAGGGGAGCATCAGGGACACCAATTAGAATTCTATTACAATAGTCCAGGTGAGAGTTAATGAGAACATTAAATAGGGATAATGACTATGTGACTGGAGAGAAGGTCCAAGGAACGTTGGGGAGGTAGAATCAATAAGACCTGGCAACTGATTGGATATATGGGCTGAGAGAAAGTGAAGAGTTAAAAATCCCTCTGAGGACAAGAATCTGCATTAACAGACTGAAAGTGGTTCCTTCTGCAGGAATAGGGAATTTTGGAGGAAAAGTGAGTTTTGAGGGAAAAGATAATGAGTTCTGTTTGAGGCATGTTATATTTGAGATGCCTATGAGACATCATAGAAAATGTCCAATAGGCAATTGGAGATAGATAACTGGAGCTCAAGAGACAGACTACGGCTAAATATACAGATCTGGGAGTCCTCCAAATAGAGATGACAACAGAACCCACCAGAGCTATATCTAGAGATAGCACAGAGAGAGAATAAAAAGGGGCCCAGGACTGGGCTTTGGAATAAACTCACCTCTAGAATGCAGGAATGAAAGCAAAGAAACCAGTAGGAGAGAGGTGACAGAGAGCATTCCAGGTATGGAGCATAGCCATGGTACAGACTCAGGAGATGGAGTGTTGGTAGGTATTGCCTGGATCATAAAGCACATGGAGGGAAGTAAAGTGTAAGAAAACTGGAAAGATAGGAATGGGACATATTATGAAGGATTTTAAAGACCAAAAAGATCATCTTATATTTGATCCTGGAGGTGATAGGGAGCTGGTGGAATTTGAGTGGTGGGTGGGGTGACATGTTTAGATCTTGCTTTAGGAAGTTAATTTTGGCAGCTGAGTAGAGGATATAGTGGAATGGAGAAACACTAGAGGGAAGGAGACCATCCAGAAGAAAGGCTACTGTAATAGTCCAGACAAGAGGCAATGAGAGCCTGAATCAAAGTGATGACTGTGTAAGTGGAAAGAAAGGGATCATATGAGAAATGTTGTAAAAATCCAAAGGATTCTGGGAAAAAAGAACCCCCACTATATCACACCCAACAGATCCAAAGTTTGTTCAATATGTCCAATAAAAGGAATCCTAAGGCAGTCCATTCCACTTTGAGAGAGCTTTGCTAGGCAAGTTTCCCTGATGTCAAGCCTAAATTGTCTTTGAAAATTCCACCCATTGCTTCTGGTTCTACCCACTAGGGCCACATAGAACAAATCAAGTACCACTGACAGTCCTTCAAATATTTGAACATAGCTTTCATGTCCTCCCATGAGGCTTCTCTCCTCTAGGCTAAAACATCCTCAGTTCTTTCCACCTATGCCCATATAGCAAGGACTCATGGATCTTCATAATCCTGTTTGCCTGTGGAAAAATCTCTATTTTGTCAATGTTCTTCCTTAATTCTGGCACTCAGAACCAGGAATGACCAGAGTTGGAGTCTGTGAAAATATCCTATCTTTTATCCATTTTCTATTATTCAAGACTATTGTTAAAATAGGTCAAGTAGGAGTTGGCTCATTTGTTTTCCATATTTTTTTTAAAATTTTCTTTCTTCCACTTTGCTCTTGATTTTGACCTTTCTTCAAGCTAATCACCACTCTGACTTTTCACAGATGGCTGAATTGGAAATAGTTCCCACATCAGTAAACAATCATTCCTGTTGACTAATTTCACTTTTATAAAGGCATTTAATACTCACCATATCAGCACCTCTGTCTGACTTTCTTCTTGAGGAAGATATGTGTGATGTATAATCACGAATCTTATACATATTCTGTAAGCCTTTGGTATCTCCTGTTTCTTACTTCTAAACTGTGTTTCTTAACATATTTTTAACATCCTCTGCTATGCTCATTTTGATATTGAAGGGGCTAAGTATTAAAGTGCATCTTAATTCTATTTGGAGGCCTGTTAAGTTCATTGCAGAATTTCTACATCCCTGCCCCATCTTCTGCAACAGATGTTGGTGCAGAAGCTGCAGTTATTTCATGGTAGTCTTTTTGCAGATGTTCTTCATAAGCATTGAACATGCAATGGCCAAGAGTCCTAATAATGTGATATTTCTTATCCCCTTTGAATGCACTGGAAAACCAACACTCACAACTCCTTTATTTGCTTCTCCAAAGAGAACCTGTGAGCCATATTTCCATTTAGCTGCAATATCCTTCTGTTTTCACTTAAGAATGTCAAGATAGATATAATTCAGTTTCTCCAATAGTGTGCCAACTTGTTGATCACTGGTCAAGGATCTCCCACTTCAAGTACCAACATGTAAGGTAATATTTATAGATGTCCTGAAACTGTGTGAATCTTTAGTACCCTTGCTCTCTGTTTTAACCACCCTGCCAGAATCACTGTGGGAATAGGAGCACATACAAGACTTAAGGCCATTTTGTGCTTTTCTTTGTTTCACTGGTTGCCATAGGCAAAGAATTGATCATCAAGTCTCTAACATCCTGATTCTGAGTATCTTTGTACTTACTGTTTTGCGTTGTTATTTAGCTTTAGCCAGTATGATCATATTCTAAGACTTTCCATCATGGTAGAGCCTGCCAAACACTATGCTTACCTGCCGCAAGCTTAGAGAACACAGGATCACCTCCATACCACGATGAAACATAATGATGCATCAAAGTGGAACTTTGTTGAGGATATGTATATCCATGTGTGTATCTATCTATGCATCTATCTACCTATATACATTGATACAGGAATATATATATATATATATTTCTCCCAGACTTATGATCTCACTGGTACAGGCAGTTCTCAATGAGGAACTTCCTGCATCAATGCAGATTGGCACCTTCTTTGAAACTTTTAATCTTAGAAAATTTCCCAGAACACTGAAAGATTAAGTGAGTTGCTCAGGATCATATCACCCAGATATGTCAGAGTTGGGAGCTGAATCCAGTAAATTGCTTTCTATACACTATGTCATATTTTTCCTTATATATGTGTATATATGAATATGTGTATATATGTATATATTCTGATAGATATACTATTATATCAAATAAGACCAAAAAAGGCATTTATTAAGCACCTATGACGCGCCAGGCACTGTGCTAAGCACTGGGGATACAAAGAAAGGCAAAAAACAAACCCTACTCTTAAGGAGCTCACAGTCTAATGGGGAAGACAAGCAGACTACCACCTGCCAACAAGCTATATACAGAACACATTAGAGATAACCTTAGAGGGAAGGCCCTAGCACTAAGAGGGATCAGGAGCATTTTCTTGTAGAAGATGGGATTTTAGCTGGAACTTGAGGGAAACCAGAAGGTAGAGATGAGAAGAGAGACAAATCCAGGCATGTGGAATAGCCAGTGAAAACACACAATATGGAGATGGGGTATTATATTTAAAGAACAACAAGGAGGCTGATATTGCTGTATCAATGAGTACATAGAAGAGAGGAATATGTAAGTACCCTGGAGAGGTAGGAAGGGGCCATGTTGGGCTTTAAAGGGGCTTTAAAAGTCAAAGAGAGGATTTTATACATGATCCTTAAGCTGAAAGGGAGTTGAATGGCAGAGGAGCAAGGGAAGGGGTGATACAGACAGCTTGTGCTTCAGGAAAATCACTTTGGCGGCTGAGTGGAAGATTGACTGGATTGAGATTTGAGGTGGAGAGAGCCACTGAAAGGTTATGCAATAGTCCAGGTGAGAGGTGATTAGGGTCTGACCCAGGATAGCGGCAGTATCAGAGAAGAGAAGGGGACATATTGAAGAGATGTTGCAAAGGTAAAATCAAAAAGACTTGGCAACTGAATGTATATGGAGTATGACAAAGAGTCAGGAGTTGAAGATGGCACCTAGATTATGAGCCTGGGTGACTGGGAAGATGGTAGTGCTCTCCATAGTAACAGGGACGTTTGGAAGAGGGGAAGGTTTGGGAGAAAAGGTAATGAGTTTTCTAGACCAATGATAAAAAATATTTTATACAACAGGAAAGAAGGTCCTTAAAGCTGCCTCCTTTACCCTAAATCATTCCACAGAGATATGCCTCACCCATCTCAGTCTATTTATTCTAAGTCAGTCTTCATCGTGATACAATCAGCATTGGTACAGGGTAGAAAATCACCTAATACTGACATATCCTGTAAATGTAAAGTTGCATATGAACTAGGAATCTTTAGGCTATCCAATATTGCCTACATTTCTAGGGCACAAAGGTACCAGAGAATATCCAGGAGATCTGTAGTAGCACTGCTCTCAAAGCTTGTTCTAACCACCTTCTCTTAAATAAAGTTTAGTTATATAGGAATCAGTGGCTATCTGATCATTTGTGGCCCTGAGGACTAGAGCTTTCCACTTCACTACATCCTTCTAATTACAAGCATTGGGAAGCTATAAATGAGAGGCAGTGTGGCTCAGTGGAAAGATCAATGAACTAAGATTACAAAGACATTGATTTCAAGTCCTGGTTTTCCCACTTATCACATACATGACCCTGGGCAAATCACTTAAATCTCAAAAAGCCTGAAATTCTTTATCTGTAAAATATGAATAATAATATTTGTTCTTGAGTGCTGACGATCAAAGTGGTGAGGAGATAATGTGTATGAAAGTGCTTAGCAAAAATTATACCCACAGAAGTCAGCTATAGTAAATGGTTAAATGCTAACTTTCCCACCAACTATTTTGTAACTCGATAAAAGTAATTTTGAAATTAACTATGATTATTTGGTTGTCTTTTAAAATTTTCTGGTTCCTAACTCACAGTTCTCAGCTGCCAAACAGTCTCATGTAAATAAAATGAACTAGAGACTTCAGTGGACTTGGAAACCTAATGATCACTTCAGTCAAGACTGGAGGAGTTGAGGTGGTGGGGCTGGGAGGCAAAGTTCATTCATTCCCATGGAAACAATGAGAACTCTGTGAGGGGGATTGTGAAACTTCTGACGTTCAAAACAAACATGCCTTTGGCTGTTGAGACTATTCAGTTTAGACTGCCAGGTGATGAGAGAGGTGGGGCCTATGGAGGGTGGGAGAAAGAGAGACAGGGTTGTGGGGGAGAGAGAGAGAGAGACAGAGACAGAGACAGAGAGACAGAGACAAAGACAAGAGGAGACAGACACTGACAAAATTAGAGAAAGAGATAGAAAGAGACCATAGAGAGAGTCAGAGAGAGGAGGCAAAAATGTTCTGTAAAAATGGTTGAAAGTGTAAAGAGCCAGGAAAAAGACAAGGGTCCAGGAGAAAACTAATCGACACTGAAGGAAGCATAAATTACCTCATGGATGAATTTTTCCCTACCTTAGTTTCATTCTTAATCCCCAAAGTAAATCTCTCTACCTGCCTGGCCCTCCCTCCTTACTATTTCCTCAGCCATCCCACAGAAACAAGTGTTTGTAAATCCAATGAGCTTTTCTTTTCTTTTATTACCCTTAACCACTTTTCAGTTTTTGATACCATTGATCAGTTTTTTAAAGTTTCAATAGAGGAAGCTTCTTCTGTCCACTAAAATTGAATGGGGAACTGCAAACCCACTGAGTCCATAGTGTGATGCTTCAGTCAAAGAAACATGTAATTTTGGGCTCCATTAAGAGAATCATAATGTCTAGGGTTGGAGAACTGGTGGTCCTGCTGTCCTATGCCCTAGCCAGACTGAATCTGAAGTACTGGGCTGAGCCCTTGGTGCCAAATCTTAGGAAGGATCTTCATAGGCTGGAAAGTATTCAAAGGAGGGTGACTGGTGTGCTGAAGGGCCTTGAGTTCACGTGGTATAAGATACAAGATACATTTTTTAGGAGGAGAGAGACATCATTGAGGAGGTAGTATTTAAACTGCACTGGGAAAGAAGCTAGGTATTCCAAGAGGCAGTGGTGAGCAGGGAATGAATCCTAGGCACAAAGGAGAGCCTGTGCAAAGGTACGAAGACAGAAGAATATAATGGGTAAGGAAGAGCAAGAACACAAGCTTATCTGCACCATAGAGTGCAGAAATCAGGCTGGAAAAGTAGATGTGTAGCTAGACTGGAAAGGATAATTAAGGAAGAGAACAGAACAGGGAACTAGTCCCATTTGACTGCAACATGCTGTAATATACATAGTGCTCTTGGGAGCCATAATGTGTAAAGTCATAAATGCAAGGCTAAAAAGTTTATATTTTGTTCTCAAGGCAATAGGGAGCCATCGAAGGTTTTCACAAAGACAAATGACATGGTCAGATCTGCTCCCTCTTTAGGCTTCATTACATACAGGCTCTGCCTTTGCACTGGTTTGTGTACTCCCATCCTTCCTCAGTTTAGTAGACTGTCATTGAGAGTTGCTGTGATCAAAAAGTCATCATACTATAACCAACCTGGTGATGAACTTAGCTAGACTAATGTTTTTGGAAAAAAGACTTGGAGTCTTTCATTGAACTTGTATTCAAAGTCTTTCCTGCCTGATAGGACACACCAAACTCCTTCACACCTCTAAGAGGCCTCCAGGTAGGAGTTAAGTTGGGCAGCTACATCAAGAGTAGATTGGGGAGAGAAGAGGCTGAAGGCAAAGAGAATGAAAGACTATGATAAATAGGCAAGAGGTGACAAAGGCTTAAACTAAGATGGAGACGTAGTGGGAAGGAGGGGTGAGGGACATGGAGAAATCATGGAGTTAGGAACGTATGGATGGTAAGGGTGGAAGCGAGAGGTAAGAGTCAAAGATGACTGAGATTCTGAGTCCGAGTAATCTGGACCTTCAATAGAAACTGGAGAGTTTGGCAGAGGCACAGTGTTGTTGGACAAAATGAGTTCAGTTTTATATATGCTGAGTTTGAGATGCTAATAGGATATCAGCATGCAAATAACTAATGACCGTTTTTAAATGTGGGACTGAAATTCAGGGAAAGAAAAGAGGAAGAGCATAGCTAGGTGGTTTCAGTGGATAGAGTGCCCGGCCTGGAGTCAAGAATATTCATCTCCTTGAATTCAAATTTGGCTTCTGACACTTACTAGCTATGTGACCCTAGACAAGTCACTTAACCCTGTTTGCCTCAGTTTTCTCATCTGTAAAATGAGCTGGAAAAAGAAATGGCAAACCAGTCTGGTATCTTTGCCAAGAAAACTCCAAATGGGGTCACAAAGAGTTGGACACAACTGAAACGACTGAACAACAACAAAATAGGAAGATACATAGATTTGGGAGTTGTATACAAAAGACCATTGAAACCATGGACATGGTCCAGATTGCCAGGGGAGAGAACATAGAGATAGGAGAAAAGAGAGCTAAGGACAGGGACTTTTGAGAGAATTCACTCATTTTCCTCTTCTGGTCCCTCAACTTGGGTAGTTTTCTTTTTAAGCTTTATCTTTAATCCTTTACTTTTTTTTTTTTTTTACTCTCCTCTCATGGTTTCAACTTCATCTCCAAGGAGATGACTCTCAACTCATCATCTCTAGTCCTATTCTCTCATCTGTTCTCTGATCCAAAATTTCAACTACCTTCAAGGCATATATACTTATATATCTCATTCTTCCAGTTACCCTGGTTCACAAGACAGGAGTCATCTTATACTCTTGATTCTCACTTATGCCTCTACAATCTTATTGATTCTTCCTCTCATCCCCCTCCTCTCCATTTATACAGACACCACCCTAGTTCAGGCCCTGATTATCTTTCTCTAATGCATCTTAATTGTACAACCTACAGCTAGTCTCTTCTCTCTCCAACCCATTCCCTACAAATTGGCATTACTAAAATTCAGATCATATCATGTCACTCTCCTCTTCCAGTGTTTTCCTATTGCCTCCTGGATAAAATACAAACTCTTTTGTTTGGCATTTGAATGCCAAATTTTTCCAATCTGGCTTCTCAGGCCATTACTCATCCTCACTTATTTTGGTTGTTCAATCTTTTTTTAGTCGTGTCTGTTTCTTCATGACTCCATTTGGAGTTTTCTTGGCAAAGATACTGCAATGTTTTGCCATTTCCTTCTCCAGCTCATTTTACAGATGAGGAAACTGAGGCAAACAAGGTTAAGTGACTTGCCCAGGGTCACACAGGTAATAAGTGTCTGAAGCCAGATTTGAACTCAGGAAGAGGAGTTTTCCTGACTCCAGGTCCCACACTCTATCCACTGCGCCACCCAGTTGCTCTACTCATGGACTTTACCTTCTAGTTAAATTGGTCTCTTTGCTGCTCCATGTATACAATATCCCATCACCTTCCTCCATACCTTATTACTGTTTCTCTTCATACCTCTCACTCTTGAAAGACCTACTTCCCTTCAAGGCTCAGTTCAAGTCTCACTTCCTTCAAGAAATTGTTTCGGATCCCCCCTCTCCAGCCTTAACACTCTCCACTTCCCAAAATTGCTTTATAGTGATTCTGTAATATGCCCTTTAAACTCATTTGCAGCCATGTTGCATCCATCTAGGAGAATTTAAGCTCCTTGAGTTAAAAGACTGCCTCATGCTTGTATTTGCATCCCTTGTACAGTGACGGACACATGGTAGGTGCTTAATAAAGACTTGTAAATTGACTGTTTACCACTCCAAACTCAACAAGTTTGAACTTATCATACTTTCTCCTGAATTATATCTCCTTCCCAACTATAGGGCCTACTGGGGAGGAGAAGTAGAGCCAGCAGGAATAGGGATATCTGTTTATAGGAAGAACAAACCTACTGATACACACACGGTCTATCCTGACTGTACATGATCTTAGATTTAGGTATAAATCTGGAAGAAATCTTAGAGATTTCAATTCTTACTCATGCCACCACATGCAATAAGATGCTAAGTCTTATTGATTTTTCCTGTCATCCCCCTCCTCTCTATTTATGCAGATACCACCCTAGTCAGACCCTGATTATCTTTCTCCAATGTATCCTAATTGTACACCCTACAGCTCCTCTCTTCTCTCTCCAATCCATTCCCTAGAAACTGACAATACTAAAACTAAGATCTGATCATGTTGCTCGCCTCTCCCACTTCCCCCTCACCCTACAGATGAGGAAACAGTCCTAGCAAAGTTAATTGACCTGCCCAAAGTTGAGAGCAGCCAGGTGGTGCAGTGGGTAGAGTGCTGGGCCTGGAGTCAGGAAGATTCATCTTCTTGAGTTCAAAACTGGTCACAGATACCTACTAGCTGGGTGATCCAAGACAATTCACTTAACCCTGTTTGTTTCAGTTCCTCATCGGTAAAACAAGCTGAAGAAGGAAATGTCAAACCAGTCGAGTATCTTTGCCAAGAAAACCCCAAAATGGGATCACAAACAGTCAGACACAGCTGAAATGACTGAACAATAACCAAGATCAAACAATTGGTAAACGACAGTGCTCGGAGGCCAACCTAGGTCCTTTGACTCCAATAAAAAAATTGCTTGAAATTCATTTGAACAAGAAAGAAAACTAATTAATTTCTATTAATTTGTGTCATCAACATAGATCAATATGATTAAAACTGCTAAATGCTAAAGTTAAGCAATATTCCTGTTTTCTTTACCTTCTGTTTGGTGGTTCTCCGTGCTGTCTTTTAAATCTTCATCTACCCACGGATGGTACTCTGGCTTGGTTTTAGACTCATCATCTGTTTTCTTGCCAGGGCGTTCACTTTTGAAGATCCACCCAAGCAAGACTAAGATAAACGCTATCGAGACTGGAGTCAGGAAGAAAGACATGACTCTGAGGCTTGGCCCAGAACAGTACCCAGCTCTCCGCCCTCCACTGCTCCCTTTAAATGACAGTGGTAAGAATAGGAATGGAGGGAGAGAGGGAGAAGGAGGAGGGAGAAAAGCACAGGCAAAAATATGCCCAAGTGAGTAAGTGAGTATAACAGGTTTCAGAACTTTCAAGGTCTGTCCCCTAAGTGCAAAGATCACTGGTGTGTGCTTGTGAGTGTGTGTGTGTGTGTATACACACTCATAGTCTTATTTAAACTTTTGCTGTTGCTCAGCAATAAACAGGTAGCATATTATTGCCAAGATCTGAGCAAGCATTTTTACTGCACTGGAATTTGACAGGAGTAAAAGAAAGCATTTAATTTTCTTTATAAGCATATACATTTCCCTCTGGGGTTTTGTGTTTTGTTCAATTGTTTTTTTTTTAAAAACAAGTTTTAACTAACCCTTGGAAACAGTAAATACACCCTCCTATAATTGATACCAGATGATATTTTTTTTATTTTGTTTTCACAGATAAACCACAGTGTGGCAAAGAAGCTAACAAGATAGTGAGATTAATTAGCTAACTAACACCTTTAAATAGTACTTCTACATGGGCAGGTCATAGAAAATTCAATTAAATTGAAGAAATATTTATTTTTTTAATTTCTTTTTTAATTAACAAAAATTTATTTTCTCTGTTTCCTGTATCCCCTCAGTGACAATGAACAAAAAGAAGGAAGAAAGAAAAGAAAATAAAAACAAAACCCTTGTAACAAATATGCATGGTCAAGCAAAACTAATTCCTGCATTGACTACAACTAAAAATGTATGTTTCATTCTGCACTTTGTGCCTTTCTGTCAGGAGGTGGGCAGTCTGCTTCATTATCAATCCTCTACAATCCAAAGATTATATAAGGGATGGTTCTCTGCCCCCATACTCTTGTAGAGGGATATGACACACACAAAATGATACTAATGCAAAATAATATAGGATAAATACATCAGAAAGTGTAAAGAGCTATATAGATTAAAGTGGAGAAACATCATAACTGATGAGGGGAAATAGGAAAGCTTCCTGAAGAAGGTAGTATTAGAAGGTGGGCTTTAAATGAAGGCTAGGAAATCAATAGGCAGAGGAATGGGGAGATAATTTAGGCATAAAAAAAAACAGCTTGAGCAAAGGTACGGAAGTAGTAAAGCATGAGATGTACAAAGGGACACAGTGAGTGGTCCATTTTGCCTGAAATTTGCCACTGGAGACAAGTAGCATGGTTAATAGCAGAGCCAGCAGTAGGAATCAAAGAACCACAAAATCTTAGAAGGGACTTTAGAAATAATCTAGTTCTATCATTTTACAGATAAGGAAACTGAGGCCCAAAGAGGGTAAGTGACTTGTATAAGAAGAACAGATCTCTTCCTAAGGATTCTACCAGTTCCATCCAATATTTTGACTAAACTGGCTCTCATTGGTGCAGGCACTCCCTTCAACAGTGCAGCCCAAAATCCATCCGTAGCTTCTCATTCTGTGCCACTCTTGACAACGTCATCTCATAAACCCTTCACAGGGCTTCTATTCAAGATTCTGGGGACCCTCCTCTAGATCTTTTGATATTTCTAGGATAAGAAGGTAAGACTCCAAAGCAAAGGCTTAATGGTTAGTTATTGTGAAGATGTTATAAATTAGGTTCCTGTTAGAGGTGGAGTTTGGACCTCAGAGGTCCCACCTATTTCTGAGGTCCTGTGAATTCCAAACCATTGGCTTTCTCAGTTCTCTACAGTATTTCCTTCACTTTGACTCCATCAGTCATATGTCTTATTTCTTATTTGATAAGGAAAACCAAAACAACTTCCTCTTAAATCCTCCTAAACAAAGCATTTGAGTGCTTTATCTCAATACATAAAATATTCTAATCTATTACAATTCTGGAATTTTAAGAGCAGTTTGTTAAGGATTTCCCTCACTTAAGAATAATGTCATAGTTTGAGGGAAGCACTAGAGAACATGTTATAAGCAAGGGAGACAAAAGTATAACTGAATCCTTACTCTATCCATATCAAGGTTTTAGTCAACACCCAAGTCTTTAACTTTAATGTCTTTTGCCTGAGAATGAAGTTCTTGATTACTTGTGATTTTCCATTATGGACAACATGGTCCACGGAGCATGAAGCTCTTGGGTAGAGAGCCCTTAAATCAAAACCTTGAGGGAAAGTGTTGGATAAGGTACATTTGAGTTTGCTTAAGGATGTGATGCATCAAGTGAGGTTCACTTTGCTCTACTGAACCATGAGAAATGGGATTTTAAGGATTTCTTAGATTGGTCTTGTCCTTTAGCTGTGGAGCTCCCCAAAAATGCTACTTAGTTCAGTGGTTTGGTGACCAAAGAAAGAAAAGAAAGTGAAAATCGATGTGTCACATTTTGAAAGTAATATAATTCTATGAAAAAGTTAAGTTATAGGCCAAATCTATTCAAAGTTCCTCTTAATTTGGAAGAAAGGAAGGAAGAAAGAAAAAGAAAGGAAGGAAAGAAGGAAGGAAGGCATTTCTTATTTTGTTGATTGCCTATATATAAGAAAGTGATAAATGGTAATGCAGATTAAACTTTAAAACATGTTTTGCATGCTTACCCCTAAATATTGTTAGGCTTGGAGAAATAATTTTTAGGTTCAAGCTGCACTCCTGATTGTTATTCTTCATGAAGAAGGAATGTCCCAAGCTATATATCTAAGATTTGACTCATTTCCCACTAAATGCCAGTTACACAAAAACCACACCCAACAAATAGTAAATAAACCCACTTGTCCAAATTGATGGCAAACAGAAATCAGGGAAATTACACAGATGAGAAAATATCAGACAATACATAGAATGACCTCTCCCACTAAAAGTCAGATATCCCAGCTCAAGAGAGAAGGTCCCAGATCTCTCCCAAGGGGAAATTTCCCAAAGTTTCTATCTAGTATGGGAAACTAGGATTAATGACATGATTGAGGTGCTGGCTTTTCTAAATGTCACCTTTTTTCCAGAGACTTTCTCTCCCTTCAGGAATCTTTCCCTGAAGAGAATGTAGAACCTGCTGTCTTCTGTCTTAAAGCTTTACTAAGATATCTCTTCTCCCAATCTCTTACCCAGGAGTGGGAGCATTGAGTAATCTATCTTCACCAATAAAAGAGTCTTATACAAATGGTTTTTGAACCCCTGGTTACATATATTTATCATAAATTGCCCAGCTCAATCACTTAGTAGCTGCCTAGGCAAGTTGTTTAAGTTGTCTGAGCCTCAGTTGTTTTCATCTTTTAAATGGGGATAATATTTAATCTATTTATCTTATAGGATTCTTATGAAGAGATCTTTGTAAAACTTACATGCATATGAGGGTGTTTTTTTTATTGTTGTTCACTGTCCTTTTATGTCTTATATTCCTCAGAATTCTTAGCCCAATACTTTTACATTACCAGCTCATGCTCCTTCCAATTTTATTGTCTGTATATCTAGTGCTGGGAAGCTAAGTGGCATGGTGGATAGAGTGCTGGACTTGCAGTCAGGAAGACTCATCTTCCTCAGTTCAAATCTGGCCTCAGACACTTACTAGCTGTGTGATCCTGGGCAAGCCACTTAACCCTGATTGCCTTAGTGTCCTCATCTGTCAAATGAACTAGAGAAGGAAATGGTAAACCACTCCATTATCTTTGCCAAGAAAACCCCAAATGGGGTCACAAAAAGTCAGACATGACTGAAAAACAACTAAACAACAAATATCTAGTACTTATCATAGGGAACCTTGTAGGGCTATTTTTCCTCTTGAGTATATATCCTACCATCTCAACTAGATTGTAAGCTCATCACCACCCTTGTAGTGTCTAGTAGCATAATACCATATAGTAGATTTTGAAAAAAGATTTATTACTCTTGATAAGGATAGTAAGAAATAAATAAATACTTCTTGGTTGATTTTTTGATTTTTTTGTTATTTCCCATTAAGATTGATACCAACACTATCTCTTTACAGGTGGGTCAGACTGGTTCTAGTCAAGTGTTCCAATTTAGCTCTGGGACTTTGGCCAAGTCATTCAGCTACAAAATGAGAGATCTGGGCTAGACAATACCTAAAGTCCTTTCCAGCTCTCTCTCTCTCTTTCTCTCTCTCTCCATATATAAATAGATAGATAGATACATTTATTACTAATTAGGTGATCCAAAGGTCGTAGGGTCAGTGAATTGAGCACAAGAGGACCTAAAAGACCATCTGGTCCAATCCCTCCTTTTTACAGATGAAAAAAAAATGAGAGATAAAAAGTCTTGCCCAAGGTCATATAGATAGTAAGTGGCAGAACTATAGTCCAAACCCAAGTCTTCTGACTCCAAATCCAACTTTTTTCCCACTGCAGCAAAGGCATAATTATTCATAGAGACTCTTAGTAGCCAGGATCTGATAGGCCAACAGCCAAAGGTTTTTTAATTTTTTCAGCACTCAACTATTAATACTTTTAATTCTCATGTGCTACTATAAATATGCACTATTATACCAGGCCCGCTATTGAGCACTGACTCACCCTTTATATACTGTCTTCTCTTGGAATGATTAGCGTTAGAAAGTATTTCTGGAGGCAAAGAAAAGTGATCTGTGCTTTCCTGCTAAAATGGCTTTTTTAAAAGTTCTCTTTAATAATACATGCTACAGATGAGTGCATGTAGATATCACTCCACCTACTTCATATGCTAAATGAATTATGATGCTCCTTTTTATGAATAATTAATCTAATCATTTTTACCAAATTAACCTCAAGCTGACTGCACACAATTCTTCAAATGCTGGCAGACAAAGATGTCTTCTAGGAGAAAGGCAAAAGCCCCAGGGTTTAAGCTAGATCTTAAGGTAAAATAATGCTGAATAAAAATGTGAAGTGTTCAACATAAGTAACTGGTTTACCTGAGAGTTGGGTTATTTAAAATGAATATCCCAATGCCCTTCGAATCCTGATATTCCTTTACCAATGTCTTTTTTTTTTCCAGAATTCATTTACATATTTGTGTATTTTTCTATCAGGTTAGAAACCAAACTTGAATTAATGTCAGAAAACAGGGCACAAATGTTAACCAATTCGTTTATTAGGTCTCTGTTTTAAGTATGAAAGACTTAAGATTTCTGATGAATGCTATGACCAACCATTGTTCCAGAGAATCAACAAAGAAACTACTTCCTGAATGACTAGGAGGTGATGGCTCAGAGAAAAAAATGAGGTACACACACACACACACACACATATGTATATATACACATACATATAAAATATATGTATATATTTATACATGTATAATATATTATGCATATGTATATATGTGTGGACATATATCTATAAATATTTATAAATCTATTTCCTATCAATATTCATAAATATATAATATAAACATATTTTATATAAAATATTTATATATTTATGAATATATACATATATATTTAGAAATTGACAATGTGGGAACTCATTTTGCCTAAAGATGAATGTCTGTTACAAGGGTTTCTTTGTCTATTTTTCCCCAATTGGAGGAGGTAGGATAGAAATAAAATAGGTTTTTGTTCATTGAAATAATTAAATTTAAAATAAAAATAATAAAATCTATGGTGAAGAAGAATTCTTATCATCAGTATGTTTTCTGAAGAATTGTCATCAGACCAAACTATTGATGAGACTAGGAAAAGTAAGGCAGGAGTAGTTCTTAGGCATTTTTGTAATTTAGTACTGATAATAATAAATTGAGGAGTATTAACAAAGAATCTTGAACTTACTGAATCTTGGACTTGGAAAGTACCTTTAAGGTCACCTTAGGCTTGCCTCTTAATCACTCAGAAATCCCTTTTTTGACATCCCCAACTTAAGTTAGCCAGCCCTTCTTTAAATGCTTCCCAGGAAAGAGAGCTCACTGATCATGAAGGCCATCTGTTCCATTGTTGGATAAATCAGATTGCTAAAAGTTTCTTTCTTAAGTCAAAAGCTGCCTGGCTATGCCTTCCATCCACTTACTCTACTTTGGCCCCCGAAACATGTAAAGCAAGTAAAACCTTTGATCCACCATATCACAAGACAACCAAAATATTATCCAGTCTTTGGACCAAATATTCCTAATTCATTTGACCTTTCCTCATGCGACAAAGTTTCCAGGACCTCCGTTATCCAGAGTCTACCTACTCTAAACTGAGGCAGCCAGCGGCACAGTGGATTGAGCACTAGGCCTGGAGTCAGGAAAACCTGAGGTCAAAATCTGACTTCAGACACTATTAGCTATGTGATTCTGGTCATTTCACCTCTGTTTGTCTCAATTTCTTCAACTATAAAATGGGGATAATAGTAGCACCTACCTGTCAGGATTGTTCTCAGGATCAAATGCAATAATATTTGGGGTTTTTTTTAAGTGCTTAGCACAGTGTCTGGTACCTAATAGGCACTATATAAAGGCTTCTTCTCTTCCCTTCCCCTCTAAAGACACTCCAGCTTGCTAATATGCTCTCTAAACTCTGCCTCCCAAGATTGAACACACTACTTTAAGTGTGATCTAATTAGCAAAGAATACAGAGGAATTCTTACCTCCCTCATTCTGAACATTATATCATAACATATTTCTTTTAATGCAGCCTAAGATAATATAACCTTTCTTCTTGGAAGCCATATTACACCGTTAATTCATATTGTGTTTACAGTGAACTAAAATTCCTAAATCTCTTTTCACATGAACTATTCTTGAGTTTGATCAAATATTACCTCATCAAATGTGATAATATTTATAAAGTACTCAGTACAGCACCTGACACATAGTAGGCACTATGCAAGTGCTTATTCCTTCCTTCCCTCAACCTGTACTTTCAGTATGATTATTGCTTAACCCAGGGGCAGGATTTTACAGTTATCCCTATTAAACTACAATTTGCTAAATTCTGGTCTTTATTTTATTCTGTCAAGACCTTTTTTGGAGCTCACTTCAGTCCTCCAAATGTAGTATATTAATTAGGGAGCTCATTGATGAACTTGATGAGCTTACAAGGTAGTGAGGAGGACTTTGAACGGATGGTATAGACATGCCCGTTGGCTTCTCATTGAGAGAGGTAAGGACATTTCCTGATTAAATGTCATTGACTGGGGATGACTTAGACTTAGCTGGCTTAGACTAGTGTGTAACAGATGTTGTGGGATGGGTTACCATTTGTACTGGCCTATAAAAGGGAGATTTTTCGCTGGGGATTTGGATTTTTTTATTTTACCTTTTTGTTTGAATAGATCTTGAGAGAGCAGCAGATGTAGGAGTCATTAATGGTTACCTAGGGTCAAAGACACATATGAATGAATGAATGAATGAATGAATGAATGAATGAATGAATGAAGAACCATTTTTTAAGTTCTTAGCATATACCAAGCACTAGGCAAGGAATGTGGGGATGGGGGAGAGGATACAAATGCAAAAGAAAAACAGTAGTAGATCAAAGAGCTTACATTTTAATAAAGACAACACATTTAAGGGAATGGGGCCTGGGAAAGGGGTTTACTCTTGAAAGTCATAGGGATGGTGAATGTAGCTATAGGCTAATCAGTTGACATGCCCTTTTTCAGAAGCAATGACAGTGTTGACTTGATTACTGTTCCCAAAAAAGGAGATCGAATAGGAGTGGGCAAAGTAGCAGGAAGAATATAGTAAAGTACGGTTAGGTGGTACCAGATATAGTAAGGTTTCGGCAGCCAGGACAGTATAGTGCCAAGGTAGTTCCTAGAAGGCCACTTCGAATGGCACATTTTTAGTGCAACATGTCAGGAAGATGGTGGTGAAACAGGGATGGATGTCTGTGTGGGCCTGCAAAGGGAGGCTAAATAGATTCTTGATAATGACTCAAGGGGAGAGTTACTTGACCTCAAGTTCCTGATCGCAACTTTAGAGAAACAGTAGCATAAGCCCTTATCCCTAGATATGACATTCATGGAGAGATAAATCGTGTGGTCCAAGAAGAGCAATCCCTTGCCTCCAAAACAAAGGAAAGGGAGATTTTCCAGGCAGCATAGTCCCAGAATTCAATAGACTAGTGAAAAAAAGAGATTTACTAGTCAATGCCAGCCTCAGGTGTTACCTCACTAGCAACCCCAGGTTTAAAAGTTCTAGAATCCAGCTTCCTATCAAGAGAAAAGAGAGTTCCTGGGCATTACCATCTTCCTGGGGAAAATAGGATTGAGCATGAGGCCCCAGAAACTGGAAGGCCAGCAAAGGACTAAAGTCATTGGTTAAGGGAGTAAGTTATTCACATGTATCCCTATGGAAGAAATAAGTTACCAGAATGTCAGGGTGTTGTCTGACCAGTAATACAAAGTTAATTTCTCTTCCAAGGATAATCCAAACCACAGGGTAGTAGCATGAGTCTAAGGAAACTGCATGAGTCCCTATGGAAAGTGGGATTCACTGATGGTGAAGAATTATGTCAATTATATTTGTTGCTATTGTTTAGTCATAACAGCCATGTCCCACTGTCTTCATAACCTCATTTGGGGTTTTCCTGGAGTAGTTTGCCATTTCCTTCTCTAGATCATTTTACAGATGAGGAAACTGAGGTAAACAGGGTTAAATGACTTGTCCAGGGTCACAAAGCTAGTAAGGGTCTGAGGCTAGATTTGAAATCAGGTCTTCCTGTCTCCAGACCTGGCTCTCTATCCACTTTGCCACCTAGTTGCCATCAATTATATGGGGCCTGCTATAGGTACTTAAAGTACATTCTTACTGTTTATGGTCTCTTGTAATTACTTTTTTGTGTTTTTGCATTTTTTAAGGATGAAATAAAAGCTGTCCTGTGCCTGCTGTATCCATTGCTACATTGAGTCCCAGCAAAAGATCTGGAGAACTCTTTGCCCACATCTGTAGAGACCCAGATAATTTGGGTTAGGTGATTGGATTTAATTTATGTAGGCTCAGAGACCAGAGTCACAACTTTTTCTAGCTAATTCTCTCAGCTGTGTCATTCACAAATTTTATAAATATTTTATGCTTAAAGTTTCATCTTAATTAAAAATACAAAGCATTTTAAAAATACTAAACAGGGAAGGGATGATTCACACCACTGGAGTTCTCTTTCTAGATTCACATTAATCCATTAATCAATATTCTTTGCATAAAATCAATCAGACACATCAGAAGACAAAAATGACCAAAAAAACCCACATAATAAGTGTTGTAGGAGCTGTAGGAAAACAAGTTCATTGATGAACATGTTGGTGAACATGTGAATGTGTACAACCATTTTGAAAAACAACAATTTGAAATTATATATAAAAAGTTACTAAATAGTGCATGTCCTTTGACCCAGCCATATACTACTGCTAGTCCTATACCCAAAGAATATTAAAAAATAGAGGGAAAAATCCTATATGTACAAAAATATGTATAGCACCTCTTTTTATAGCAGCAAAGAAAATTGTAAACTAAAGGGATGCATATCAGTTGAGGAATGGCTGGATAACTGGTACGTGTATGCAACGGAATATTATTTTGCTATACAAAATGAGGAAATAGATTATTTCAAACAAACAAGGAAAGACTTAAATGAATTCATGCAAATCAAAGTAAGCAGAATCAGATCAATTATATCACAGCATCCACATTCTAAAAATGAGCTATTTTAAAGACATACAAACTGATAAAGAATAGAATGAGCAAAATCAGGAGAAAAAGTAATAACACTATAAAGACAACTTTTAAAACTATAAGAACTAGGATGACCAATCATGATTCTAGATGATGAAACATACTATCTGCTGCCTGACAGAAAGGTGATAGATTGAAATGTACAGCATAAGACATATATTTTTGTATACAGTCAATGAGAGAATTTGTTTTCCTCAAGTATGCATATTTATTATAGGGAATTTGTTTATCTTTTCTGTTCCAATGGGGTGGGAAATGGGAGGGAGAAAAATAGTTTTCTGTTAGTTAAAAAAAAAAAAGATAGAGGAGGGGCAGCTAGGTGGCATAATGGATAGAATACTGGTCCTGGAGTCAGGAGGACCTGAGTTCAAATTCGGCCTCACTAGCTGTATGACTCTGCACAAGTCACTTAATCCCAACTGCCTCACCAAAAAAAAAAAAAAAAAAAAGATGGGGGGATGTTATAGATATGGAATATTGCATGCATTTTCAGATGAAGCCACTGTACTGTTAATTTTGCTTAATTGTTTTACTCTGTTATAAGAGTATTCTCATGGAGTTGGGAGTGATCTGGAATGTTTATAACAAAAACAAAGCCTGTCAATAAATTCTTTTTAAAGAAAGAAAGAAGGGGAAGCTAGGTGGCTCAGTGGATAGAGCTCTGGCCTTGGAGTCAGGAAGACCTGAGTTCAAATCTGGCCTCAGACACACGACACTTACTAACTGTGTGACCCTGGGCAAGTCACCTAACCCTGATTGCCTCACCAAAAAAAAAGGCAAAAAAAAAAAAAAGAAAGAAAGAAAGAAGGAAAAGAAGAGTGGAAAAAAGAATTAAAAGGGGTATATAGCTAAAATGAGAGGTAGTTTGGAATAGTGAATAGAGAGTCACCTTTAGAACTCGGGAAGACTTGAGCCCAAAGCTCACTTTTTACGCACCAGCCATGAGACTTTGAGAAAGTCACTTACCTTCTCAGCATTCTAGGCAATCTAACACTAAGTTCTAGAGAAAATACTGACCTGCATTGGATCAAGGAGTTTCTTTATTGGGTAACTCTCTATAACACTGAAATCACAGGTCTAGTCTCTATCCCTATATAACTAAAAAGGATATTATGAATAAAGAAAACACAAGAGAATAAGGGGAGGAGATCAGAACAGAGTAGGTTAATTCCAGGGTAAAACTCCTTTCTTTGACAAGGAAAGGGTGGGGAAAGACAAAATACAAGGAGAAGGATCAAATTATAATGATTCTTATAAGGTCAATAATATAAAATGTAATTTTGTATAGTGTTATAAGTTCAGTTAAAGAATAAATGTAGTAAAATGAGGAAAATGATGATCATTCAACCAGCTTTAAACACACCCAATTATATTACTATCCAACCCACATTTCTCCATCTTGTCCTTAAGGATACCATGAAAGAATTTGACAGATGCGTTACTGAGATCCTGACATGTTATACCTACACTATTTCCCTGGCCCATATGTCTAGTAACCCGGTTTAAAAACAAAAAAGTAAATAAGAAAATTTAGCTTGATTTGTTTTTAGTGAGGCCATTTTGGCTCCTTAGTTCTCATTACTTCTGTTTCTATGGGGCTAGAAAATATATGCTTAACTATCCACTTAAGATAGCAAATGCATGATTATATAGTATCTGAAAAACGGAGAAAATGGAGAAAATTCTGTCAATCTTCAGTTTTTCAATATCTTTCTCACTTTCCTTTAGGGAAGATGGAACATATCTCCCACAAATAGGCTTTTATTGTTCCATCGATTCTGCCGAGAAAGAAGCCAGGGATATTCACTGTCTTCTGTAGGTACATTTCCATGCCCATTTTAAACACTAGAGATGGCAAACACACACAGGATTATACTCATTTGAGTCAACTTAAAAATGACATTCCTCTATTCTACTTTAATAATTTCACTAGCTATATGATACCAATGAAATAAATTCCTATTTTCCTTGCCTTTTCCTTAAAAATAGCCTGTCTCATACCTTTACCCTAAGATTCACAGTGCCATCTGCTGGCAATAAGAGATTTGAACAGGAAATTGTTCATGGGATTGTAGCTTTAGATCTGGAAAGGACCATAAAGAGTCTAACAATTTCACTATGCAGTTAAGGAAACTGAGGCCCAAAAGAAAAAAGTGTGGCTAACCTAAGCTTGTATAGGTAGTAACTGGCAGAGCTGAGATTCGACCTACTGCCTCTTATTCCAAATCACTACCATCACCATCTCATTTTATACATGAAAAAGAGTCCTAGAGATGAGTGATTTTTCCAAGGTCACACCGAAAATTAGTGGGAGACCCAGTACCAGATCATAAGAGCATGGAATTTAGAGATGAAACTGACAATAGAGAGCCCTAGTCCAACCTCTTCATCTTACAGATGAGGACACTAAAAACCAAGACATAGAAGTGATTTGTCCAAAGTCTGCTAGTAAGTATTAGAGCCTAAATTAAGACTCGTATCCTCTGACTAAATCCAACTCTCTTTCTTCTGTTCTATCCTGTCACAGAAGTCCAACTCTAATCAAGTTAAAGGCCATCCACCGCATTCCAGGTCATTGTCAGTCATCTTGATTTTTGTCTTGCCACTGGACTTTGATGACTCTGGAGGAGAGAGTGAGGCTGACTACTTTGCACAGCTCAGCCTCACTTAAGTCCAATTCACATGCAAGTCAAGACATCAGCCTCATGATGTCATTAGTCCTTCTCATGAATGAAGGACTAACAACATACCACACCCAAACAAGACCAATTCAATTCATCCTTCTAGTAAAGTCATGCTAATATGGGCAAACCTTACAAAGGGCACAGAATACTTACTAGTAATTCTTCTAAGGGAAAATAATTACAATCACTACCTTTCTTTCCTTGGCCCCAAGTGCAGAAATTCTTGGGAGTTTTATTTCAGGCTGGATTCCGTGGAGCCACCAAATGGTTGAGACAGCAAGAGGCTCAAATCTCAGCTGGATGGCCAACAATCCATCTGTTTGGAAAGAAATATAAATACTATGCTTTAGAGGAGTAGTCTCCAAAGTGGGGCCGGGGCCCTCAGAGAGGGTGACTTGACCCCCGATGGCTTTATAATCAACTAATTGGAAGATGGAAAGATGAGTCACAACCCACCTTCCTGGCAGTAGTCAATAGTGGGGCTTGTCCCCAACACAACAGCTACCCTTATTCCTCCAATGGTTACTCACTCCTATCTCTCATTCTACAAGCTTCTAACCTTTCTCCTGAGCCTTGTGCAGGTCTCTCAATTATATCCTAGACCCTGCTGGAATACTCATATCAAAAACTGTACAGATACCAATGGAAAATGCCTCTCCTTCCTACCAGCATGCCTATTCTTTGTCCCTCAGAGGGTTGACTCTGCATTCTGAGGCAGTCACTCATAAGTAAGGGCTCCACTCAACTCTTTTCATTTTTGGCAGCTAGGTAGCACAGTGCTGGATTTGGGAGGCAAGAAGACCTGAGTTCAAATCTAGTCTCAGACACTAATGGTGTGACCCTGAAGAAGTCACTTTATCTATGTGAGCCTCATTTTCCTCATCTGTAAAATGGGGATGAAAATAATAGCACACATCTCACAGAGTTGTTGTGAGGGTAAAATGAGATAAAATTTGCAAAGATTTTTGCAAACCTTAGAGTAGTGTATAAATGCTACCTACCCTCCATCATCATCATCATTATTAGGAGAGTGAGTAACTTAGGAGGGGTAGGAATGAATGAGTTGTGATCTTCATCAAGGATCTCATTACATTCTCTTCCCACCCTGCCCTTCCCCAAACCTATCCATCTTCCAAACTCCATTATGATCAAGAGCACCACCATCCTACTAGTTACCTGGCTCATGAGCTTATGTTGCCATCTTCATTCCTCCTCACTCTCCCTCACCCCATAATCCATTAACTTGCCAAGTCTTGCCATTCCTATCTCCACATTATCTTTCCCACTTCTTTCCCCCTGCCAGTTCACATAGCCACCATCCTAAATCAGGCCTCCATCCCCATATCCTGAGGTAGCCTCTTATTGATCTCTCTGCTTCCAGTCTCTTCCTCCTTAATCCTTCCTCCATAGAGTTGAAAAAGCAATTTTTCTAAAGTATTGATGTTATCATGTCACTTCCCTACTCAATAGACTCCAGTGGATTCATATTGACTCTAGATTGAATGTTATTTCATCTTGATCTCAACTTTTAAAAATTATTGTTTTTTGTTTTATAGTGAACATAATAATTAGTACAGTATTACATTATATGATTTATTAATAAATAAATATACACATATGGGGGATATGCTCAAAAACTTTTTGATTGATGAGGTATACAAACAAAACAATTTGAAGACCTCTGCTTTAACTGGGGCCTTCATTTCAGACTTTAGTGGACTGGCTCGTCTCATTTACTTGAGATGTTTCCAAATGAATTAAGTTCATCATTATTCTGTTTTTCCACTAGAAAGGAGGTAAAGTATGGGGGGGAATTCTATTTATTTGAGGGGAAATGGCATAAATCAGAAATGTTCAGAGTTACTACACCATATCAAGTTTCCATCTTATTCTGAGGTAGATAGGATCAAAGACTTAGAGCAGACAGGGCCCTCAGAAGCCACTCAGTCCAAACCCTTCATTTTACAGATGAGTAAATTGAGGCCCAAAGAAGTTAAGTGACTAGCTAAAGGTCAGAGTCAGAATTCAAATTCAAGAAGGTCCTTTGGATCCAAAACCTGTGCTCTAACCACCACACCCACTCAAAGTGGTTGTGGAAGTTGTAAAGAACTGGGGAAATCAACAGAAGGATAAGAAGGTTACTCTGCTGGTGTCATACATGCCTTAAACTTATGGAAAGTATTTGTCTCTTTTCAAGAGAGTGACCTCAAGAAGTCTAGATCTGAGAAATCCATGATGGTTCTAACACAGGACAATTCTAACACACGACAACATTCACTAATAAGTCTTCAGAGATTCAAGTTTTTTATGAAGTCACTCCAAACTCTTCCCTCTCTCTGAAAAGGACACTAACTCTTCTCACCCATATGTTGTGCTAAAAGAAGAAACAGAAACGAAGGGGGAGGCAGGTCAGTCCCAAGATAGAAGAAGAGTGTTACTCAACACCCAAGGAGACACTGGGGCCCCACTGACTGGAAGGCATAGATTACTCACTTAAATCAAGCTACTTTCTGACAGTGCGCGTGATATTTAGCTTATATTTCTTTGGGGCTCTCTTTCCTTACCACAGAAATCATGTAAACATGGGGGAAGATGGGATCCCATTTCAGATGAGGAAAAGATCAGTTTTCAAGAGCAGAATCACGGACAGGGAGACTACTTAGAAGAGGAGGTGACATAGAATAGGTGCTACTTATAGTCACAGTTTCAAGGTTTCATGTTCCATTGCTTTTTCTCAACTCACACAATAATACAGTTTCTCAAAGAGAGGATTGTAGGAAAGATTAATTGTTATTTCTGCAAGAAAAGACAGAGAGTTTTTACCATTTTGTAATTAAATAGGCAACCTGCCAGAAACTTTTCTCTTTATGTCAGAGGAAGAAGTTTACTTTTGCCTTTTGGGCAGTTTAAGAAATGTAATTAAGTTCATCCTGATTTTCTACTTTAAAAGTTAAAATATACCAAGAGAACTTATCTAAGGAGAAATCTGATTAAGCAGACAGGTTAAGAGGTGCTGGACTGGGAGTCGGAACGCCTAGCTCTAGCATTTAATAGTTGTGTGGGACTAGGCAATTCACTTAAATTCTGAGCCTCAGTTTCCTCATCAATCAAAAAGAAAGGATAATTCTTTATCTCTCTTACCTCATAGGATTGTTGTGAGAAAAATACTTTGTTAGCCATAAAGTGTTATTCGTAATATAAACTGTCAATATCATCATCCTCATTGCCATCTTCCAGGATTGTACTAACTGTCCAGGGTTTGGTTTTTTGTTTTTGTTTTTATTTTTGTTTTTTAATTACCATCATGGTCAGACTGTATAGGGAAAATTGGTGATTGTGGAAATTACCAACCTATATTTGGTTAGATACTGGAAAATACTTCCGTAAGATGAGGAAAAAGATGGTCCTATTACCTACCCTTCCTGCACTGACAAGCCTGCTTTCTTTCCCTATACCTTCTCTAACTTCCCAATTAGTGTTCTAAACTACCTTCAATCCAGTTCTTAACAAGTATTTATTAAATGATTACTATTGCCAGGCATTGCGCTAGGCACTGAGGTCACAGACACTGAAACAAGGGAAGCAATCTCTGCCCTCAAGGAGCTTACATTCTACTGGTGGTGAGGGTAAGGGAGAGAGGAGCATATATAAAAAGAAGTACAAATATATACAAAGTAATTTCAGGACTAGGAAGAGCAGTAACAACTGGGGTATCATGCAGGATGTGGAATTTGAGCTGAAGTTTGAAGAGAGCTAGGGATTCCAAGAGGTGGAGATGAGGAAGGAAAACATTCCAGGAATGGGAGACAGTCTGTGCAATAGTGATGAGACAGGAGTCAGAACATGTTGTACAGAGAAATGCAATTAAGCCAGTTCAGCTGGAACATAGAATATGAGAGGGGAAAGTAATAGGAAATCAGCTTGAAAGGAGTTGGAGCCCAATTGCAAAGGTCTTTAAATACAAAACAGAAGAGTTTGTACTGGATCCTGAAGGCAATAGGAAGCCATTCCCTGAGCAGAAAAGATACATGGTCAGATCAGCACTTTGAACAATGGATTAGAGAAGGCAGAAACCAGAGGCACAGAGGCCAATTATGAGGCTACTGAAAAGATTCGGGAAGAGGTGATGAGAGATTGAACAAAGTGGGGACTGTGTGAGTAAGGAAAGGTGACAGAAAAGTTGGCAAAACTTAGGAATAACAATAATTGGCGTTTATAAAGTGCTTTAAGGTTTGTATAGCACTTCACACCCATTACCTCTTTTGATCCTCACAAACCTGTGAGATAGATACTACAGTTATGATTATCCCTATTTTACATTTTTTTTTTTTTTTTTTTGGTGAGGCAATTGGGGTTAAGCGACTTGTCCAGAGTCACACAGCTAGTGAGTATTATGTGTCTGAGGCCAGATTTGAACTCAGGTCCTCCTGACTCCAGGGCCAGTGCTCTATCCACTTTGCCACCTAGCTGCCCCTAATTATCCTCATTTTACAAATGAGGAAACTGAGACCGAGAAAGGCCAAGTGACTTGCCCAAGATCACACAGGTAGCATGTAACTGAGGCAGAATTCAAATTCAGGTCCTCCTCACCTAAAATTCAGCATTCTATCCACTATTTTAACCAGGATTAGCTATGGGAGACGAGGGAGAGTAAAAAGTTGAAGATAACACTGAAGTTATGAATGGAAATGGCTAGAAAAATGGTGATGCCCCTAAAAGAAATAGGTCAGTTAGGAAAAGGGGGAAATTTGGGGGATTTGGAGTAGCTGGATGGTACAATGGACAGAGTGCCAGGTCTGAAGTTGGGAAGACTCATCTTTGTGAGTTTAAATTTGGCCTCAGACACTTAAAAGCTGAGTGGTCCTGGGCAAGTCATTTAACCTCTGTTTGCCTCAGTTTCCTCATTTGTAAAATGGGAATTATAATAGCACCTGCCTCCCAGGGTTGTTGTGAGAATTAAATAAGATAATAATTGTAAAGCACTTAGCATAGCACCTGGCACATAGTAAGTTTATTAAAAATAATTTGTGTGTCATGGTAGCCATCTCTAGGGGGAGAGGAAAGAAAAAAGTAAGAAAATTATGTGATAACTTTATTATATATTTAAAAGGAATAGCAAGTTGTACATAATAGATTTGTAGTTTCATGAACAATCAATCATCTTTTTAAAACATTATACTGTTATAGAAATGCTTGTTTAATTCCACATATTAAAAATAAGAAAAATAAAAATTTTTAAAAGAGCAAAAAAATGATAATAAATACTTTTTCAGATATGTTGAGATTGAGATGCCTGTGATATGAGATGCCAAAGTCCATGAGGCTATTGGTGAGTAGGTATACATCCACAAATAGGGAATAAGACATAGATTATGGTCCAACAAAGGAGACTGAGAGTCATCTTACAGGTAGGAGAAGATACAGGAGAGAAAAGAATCATGAAATCTAAGGAAGAAAGTATCTATGGAGAGGCTGTCCTCATCACCGGGAAGTGTTTCAGAGAGGTTAAGGAAGGCAAGTGAGAAAAAACTTTGCTTGGGCCAGTTACCTCCTTGTCTCTCCCCACATGTGCACATAACATACCTTTGATATTACTTTTCAGTGTTAGTGAGTGATAAGACAGTAGGCTGTCAGCATTTCCCTGGTCATGCCCAGTAGACAAATGATGATACAGCTAAACCAAAAAATGGAGGAGAATTATTCAGTACCTACGGTGAAAGTGGGAATGTCAGTTCATTCACAGTAGTGAACAATCTAGGATGGTCTTAGTCCATTAGGAGATATCATCAGGGCCTTTCGCAGATTCAAGATGTTATCCCATCCATCCTATCCTAACTTAAAGACTGTTGCCAGTACCTCCCATTGCCCTATTACCACTAGCACCTGAAGCCACAGCAGAATGGTCAATAGTAATGAAAGAATGATAACCAATTAAAGTGATAAATAAGGTATTTTATTTATTTATTTATTTAGGTATTATTATAACTCCACTTATTACATGGCCATTCCATTAATTGACAATCCCATCCTAGCCCTGTTGGGTCAAAAGGAAGACACTCTATTATGGGCTATCCCATAACTTCCTCTTTGATCTCAAGCATTCTGGCTTTAAAATGGGGTTGTAGCAGTTTTATAGAATGCCAAAGATGCCACGGGAAAATAAATAAACAAACTCTTATTATTTATAGTATCTCTTTATGCTTCTGAGTCTGCAGTTATTTGTGATGATAAGTAATCTAATTATGTAAGTTAGATAACATGCTTTTAGTTCCTTTTAAATTTTTAGTACCATCATCATTGAGATTACTAGTCTTGTAAATATTCTACTTTCCTTTGCATTGAGTGCTCTGTTTTTTTTTTTTTCTGAAGAATTGAAAACCCATAAATGTAGTATGGTGAGTTTTATTTTATTCACATACCCCATGCACCTCCATGCAATTATCTTCTTCTAAGTTCCCTAATAAGAATTACCATCCAATTACACACATATCACATTTTCTGCCTAACATTCCTTAAAGCATTCATTATGTTTATTGGAACTGCTCTTACGGAGAGATTGCCAGCAAAGATAGAACGCAAAAGGCTCTTAGGACATACCTGACTTCACCCAAAATTCTGCTATATCAGAATGACTCAGATTAGTACAAATTATACTTTTCTTTTTTAATATGGCTTCTAGCCACAACTGTAACTCTCAAGAGGAAAGAGCAGTGAAGTGGGCCAAGCCAAGAGAATTGGATTCTTATTGTGACTTCACCACTAACTAGCTGTGTAACCTAGGGCAAGTCATTCTGGGTCTTGGTTTTTTCAGCAGCTGGACTATGATCCGTGTTATCTAGTGGAAATAAAGCTACGTATGGAGTTCAAGTGTGAACTGGGTTTGAAACATAGCTCTTCTGCTTACTCTCTTGTGTGACCTTAACCTCTCTGGTTTTCAGTTTTCTTATCTATAAAATGAAGGGGTTAGACTAGATGGCCTCTAAAATCTTTTCCAGAACTCATTCAATGCTCTTGAGTTCCATGGTGATATAGAGACATATGTTTGGAGTTGGAGTTCTTGAGTTTGAGCTGGGATTCTACTGTTTATTCTTCAGGTGACGTTGAATAAGCCACTTAACTTCTCTAACATTCAGTTTCCTCGTGTCTAAAATGAGGGGATTGGACCCAATGATGTCTAAGATCCTTTCCATTCTATATCTATGACCCCATGATTGCTAAGGTCTCTTCTAGCTCTGACATTCCACTCTTAGTAGGGTTTCTTAGATGGGCTGAAAAGACTTGAATATTTTTATGCTAAGGTAAAAGAAAAATCACACTTTCAGAAGTGTCCTAGTTGTTCTTTACAAAAGCATAGCTGTTCAGGATTCTGAACAATGAAGCAAGAGTACCCCTAGAACAAAAATGCAATATTCATTGCCAAGTAGAATTCATGGAATTCTAGAGTCTCAAAGTTGAAAAAGATCTTAGAGGTCATTGAGTACAGTCTTCCAGTCAATTCAGTGAGAATATTAGAAACAGAAGTGGCAAACATTTGATTAATTTTTTCAGTGGGATGAAAAGTGGGAGGGAAAGAAAATAGATTTATGTTAATTAAAGAAAAAATACAGAGGTGGGAAGCGTACTACAGATGTGGAATATTCCATGTGCTTTCAAATGAGGTCACTGCATTGTTAGTTTTGTTTAATTGTTTCACTTTGTTACTGGAGACCTCTTACAAAGTAGGGATAATCTGTAAATGTAATGTAAAAACAGAGCACCTCAATAAAATTTTTAAACTAAAAAAAGAAATAAATAATGGAAGTAAAAGGTGGTTTAAATATTACCTATGGTTATAGAAATGCTTGTTTTAGTCCATAAATTAAAAATAAAATAAATCAAAATTTTTAAAAAATTACCTATGTAAATGAGGAGACTGGACAACAAAGGCCCAGTCCCTGGAGGAACTCAGTATGCTTTGCCTCGTTCCAACCCACAGGGAGGCTTGGTAAGTCTACTCCTAGAAATTCATGATGACTAAGAAGGTATGCTCACTTTGCTGTCAGCTTACTGTGTGGTTTTAATTGGCTGATAAGATGGAACTAAATGCGTATTCAGGGGTTGCTTTACTTTGTGGTTTTAATTAGCTGATGAGGTGGAACTGAATGTGCATTCAGAGGTTTGGAGTGACGAAATCTCTTCCTCGGAAGCCTTTGAGCAAAGAAGAAGAAAAAATGTTTTGACATTAATGGTGGGAGGAGGGGTAGTGGCTATGGTAGCAGAGACCTGCTTCTATCAGTAGCCTGCTCTCCTCACCAGGCCACCATGTGGTCATGAATGCCTGTTGCTATCTCTGTCTCTGTCACTGATGTATTTATTCTTTTTTATCTTAGGGGAAGGAGCATCAGAAATAGAAGACCAAGTTATGTGCTTGTGAGCTTTGAAAAGTTGGAAGAACTATGAGAGGCCCAGTCATTGGAATCCATAGAAGACTGCCAGTAGCAACAGTAATTAAACTGGGCAAAGAGCCAGTCTTGATCCATTTCAACAGTTTATTGACTCAATAGCTGAGTCACTGTGTCCTGCAAAGAAAGAACTCATCCATCAGCTACACAACATACAGAAATGAACTTGGTAAAGGGAATGTTTGGTAGTCACCACTTTAAATTTGAGTTTTGAGGGACCAAGGGGGTGGATGAGAGTTAGCTTCCAGCTTTGTAAGTCTGATCCTTGCTATACCATCTCAAAAGTTAATTGATTTTGAATGAAGAATAACTGATTATAGGTTATACTGGGGACATGTTAACTGGCAATTGATACTGGAAATACACTGGATGGGGGTTTGTGAATTGGAAAGACCCAACCTGCAACCCATGGAACCCAAAGAGGAGGTGTAGCCAGTCTTGCTTTACAGAGCCACTGAGAAGAGGTCAATAGGCTTCATCAGATTGCCAAAGGGGTCTATGATACAAAAAAAGGTGAAGAACCCTTGGTGTGGTTGCTTCAAGTTTGCAAAAGGTTTTCAAGGTGGGATATGGGGTGTCTTTTTTACATTATCAAATTCCCCTTGGTTCTCAGGGCCCTAAATAGTGATAAACATTTTCCATAAAGGGTGCTTTTTCCTTGCTTGTTGAATACATTTAAAATTGTCATTCAACCAATTGAGAAGATTAACATTGATCCCATACTATTTTCTTACTAATCCTATTTATAATTAATTGATTTTGGCCTGTAATTGCTTTTTTTTTTCCCCTGGAGGCAAGCGGGTTAAGTGACTCGCTCAGAGTCATACAATTATTAAGTGTCTGAGGCCAAATTTGAACTCAGGTCTTCCTGACTCCAGGACTGGTGCTCTATCCACTACACCACCCTGCTACCCCAAACCTGTAACTGCTTTTGTCCTGTAACCCTGTAACCGCTTAAGTCATGGTTCTTTGTCTCTGAACTTAGTTCAGAGTTCAGATAGTCTCTAATGGGTTACATTTAAAAATCTACCTTTCTTGTCTCAAGGAATTTTGCTAAACTTGGGAAATGTGTATGAACAGAAAGGGAGTTAGGCTTGCTATCTTTACACCACCAAGTTATCCTTCAAAGATGTCTGGTTTGCTGTCCAAAAGTCTGGTCCATTACCAGATTCAAACAAAGAACACTTTTTAAAAAAATATTTATTTATTTATTTTTAGTTTTCAGCATTCACTTCCATGAGATTTTGAGTTTTAAATTTTCTCCCCCTTTCTCTCCTCCCCTACCCAAGACAGCATGAAATCTGATATAGGCTCTACTTATACATTCATATTAAGCATATTTTCACATTAGTCATGGTGTAAAGAAGAAATAGAACTAACCACAAAAAAGAAGGAACAAAACAACAAAAGAAAATAGGATGCTTCCATCTGCATTCAGACTCCAAGTTCTTTCTCTAGATGTGGATAACATTTTTCGTCATGAGTCTTTTGGAGTTGTCTTAGATTCTTGCATTGCTGAGAAGAGCTAAGTCTATCAAAGTCAGTCATCAAACAATGTAGCTGTTACTATGTACAATGTTCTCCTGGTTCTGCTCATTTCACTCAGCATCAGTTCATATAAGTCTTTCCAGGTTTTTCTGAAGTCAGCCTGTTCATCATTTCTTACAGCACAATAGTATTCCATTACATTCATATACCACAACTTGTTCAGACATTCCCCAATTGATGGACATCCCTTCAATTTCCAATCCTTTGCCACCACAAAAAGAGCTGCTATAAATATTTTTGTACATGTGGGTCTTTTTCCTATTTTTATCATCTCTTTGGGATAGAGACCTAGAAGTGGTATTGCTGTATCAAAGGGTATGTACAATTTTATAGCCCACAAAGAGCACTTCTAAGCCTCATGAGAGGGGGGGGTCATTGCTAGCCCCCATTACCAAACTTCCAATCAATCATTTTGTTCCCTGAACCTCAACTTTGTGACCAATCATGTTGCTCTTAATCCCATGATGTCACATACCTTGTTTTGTCCTTTATTCTGTATTCTCTAAAATCTATATAAAGGAAACTGTCCTTTTGATCAAGGTCTTTGGCATTAATGGAGGCAAACCATCAATCCATTTATTGACAGGTAGCATGCCCCTGCTAATAAATGTTATATTGCTCAGAGATCTGCCTCAGTTTACCCTTTTGTTAAAACCTCAATGGCAATACTTTCTGAGCTTCAGTTTCCTCTTCATAAATTGAAGATAAGATGATCCCTACCTCTCAGGGTTGTGGTGAGACTCAAATAAGGCAACATAAATAAAGCACTTTGAAAACCCTAAGGAGCTATATAACTATGAGTTAGTTATTATTATATATAGAAAGAGATGTTAATAAAAAACCATTACAATTTAGTGCAATGGATAAGGCACTGGACTGAGAATCATGAAGAATTGAATTAAAATCTTACCTTAGATACTAGTTGTATGACCTTGGGCAAGTCACTTAACTTCCTCTGTGCCTCCTTACTGATCTTTGCACATGATGTTCCATTTCCCAACTTTGTACATTTTCACTGGTTGTCCCCCATGTCTGGAATCCTCTCCTTTCTCAAACTGATTTCCCTGGTGTCCTTCAAGCCCCTAAAACCCCTCTTTCGACAAGCCACCTTTTCATCTCAAGGCTAGTGCCTTCACTTGTGACTATCCCTAATTCATCTGGTATATCAAGTGTCTAAACAGTCCCTGCCCTCAAGGAGCTTGCAGTCTAAGTCTGCATGTTCTCCCCCACAGAACTGGACTCCAATGTCCCTTCCAATTTGAAGTCTATCATCCTGTGATGATGTGAACCCCTTGAGAAGGGGATTTAGACAACTAACTTCAATCACTCAATTTGGCTATGTTTGCAGCATCAGTCAAAATACAGATACAATACAGTAATAGTTCAGGCTGGATTCACTGACTTGCAGTGACAGCACCAATTTTCCAACCTCTATGGCTCCAAAATTTACAAAAAATGAAAAAGATTCTCCTTGGAAAGCTTGAGCTGTGATATTCATTCAACAAATTCCAACCTTTAATTGATGCCTCAAGGTCTTCATTATGAATATCAATTATAGTGTTATGATGTAGACATAGCTGTGGGAAGAGAGAGACACTGGGATTTCCTGTTGAATTTATATTGATAAATGCCCTTAGAAATTTTAAAGAGTATTTGGCTCACCTGCCACTAACAATCCCCACATCTCCATATCTCTCTCTCTCTCTCTCCCTTCTCTCATTCTTTTTCTCTTTCTCTCTCCCATTCTTTTTCTCTTTCTTTCTCATTCTGTCTCTCTCTTTCTCTCTCTCATTCTCTCTCTCTTTCCCTCTCTTCCCCTTCTCCTTCCCTCCCTCCTTTTCCCTCCCTCCCTCTATGTCTTCATCTCTGTCTCTGTGTCCCTTTCTTTTTGTATGACTGTTTTTCTCCTCTTCTCTTCCCTCCCTTCCACTCCTCTCCTCTTCCCTCTTCTGTCCTTTCTCTTATTTCACTCTCCTCCCCCACTCCCTACTCCCCACAGCTCTTTCTGTTACCTAGACTTGGTCCTGCTGATTTTCCTCCTTACTATTTTATTAACATGGATCATAGGACACTGGAAAAGATCTGAAAGATCACCTATCTTGACTTCCTCATTTTACAGATGAGGAAATTGAGACACAGGGATGTTAAATGATTTGTCCAAGATTATGCATGGAGAGGACAGCCAGGTCTTCTGATCTAAATCCAGCATGTATGTTTCATTTCCCATAACCAGTTTCTCCATCCTACTCTCACCATTTCTGATCTCCATTGTCACATTCTTTACTTTTCTTCCTTCCATTTTGTCCTGCTTGTCTTTGTTTTGGCATGCATAGGCTTGACTTTTATGGTCGTTGCCAATTAATAAAAGCAGCCTTTGCTTCTGGCCAACAAACTTGCTGATAACATCACATCTGTAAAATTCATGTCTTTAGCTCTTTACAGTGGGGCCACACTCTGAGGCTTCTTTGTTAATAATAATAGCTAGTGTTTATGTAGCATTCTAAGGTTTGCAAAATACTTTACAAATATGATCTCATTTGATCCTCACAACAAACCCTGGGAGACAGGTGTTATTATTTTCCCATTTTACAAATGAGGAAGCTGAGACAGATAGCAGCTGAGTGACTTGCCCAGAGTCAAACAGCTAGTAAATATCTGAGGCTAGATTTGAACTCAGGTCTTCCTGACGCTAGGTTGTGAGATAAATCCACTGTACCAACTGCTAGATGCCTTTTGTTGCCTTCTGAATTTATTATTAGACTTGTCCAGGCCTAATATCCACCACCACAGGTTCAGTAGATCAACAGAACTGGGGAGGGGGTAGGAGGAGGCAGAGATGGTAGCTGGTCAAAAGAATGGACCAAATACCAATTAATATGGAAGAAATTCAAGGTAGTGAAATAAGAGGTAACCTAGATATACCCCTTCACCTCCTGCTTATCACTTCAAATCAAGAAGAAAGGTATCCAATGATGCCATTAAAAGAAGAGCAATAAGAAGAAGAGAAATGAAACAAGGCATCATCACACCATAATTCTTAATGAAAAACATGCTAAAGGACCACCTCACCAGGCCACAGATCTTGGCATTCTCCTCACACTGCTCTCTGCCTTCATGCTTGCCTAGCATTTAGAGCTCTGAATCCTTGTCAGCTGTTATAGGGCAAAGTTTGAGCTTTTGGAATTAACCTTTAGAGTATCCAGCCCAGGCTGGACTCTATGGATGGAACCTGTGAGTGGAGCTAGTCCTTTAGGGGTCAGTGTATAAGAAAGGCGGTGGCTGGAGATGAGAGAAAAGTCCAAAAGTGCATAGGTTTATCAAAGAGTCATCTTGACTCTTGTTTTGCTACTGGATTTCAATGACTCTGGAGAAGACAGTAAGGCTGCCAACTTTGTGCAGCTCTGCCTCAATTAAATCCAATTCACTTAAAAGTCAAGACATGACCCTTGTGATGTCATTCGTCCTTTTCGAGGAATCAAGTATGAACAACAACAAAAAATAAAGGAGGCAAGAGCTACCAATAAGAAGGTCAAACAAAAGGTGAAGAAAAAGGCCCAGGTGCAGAAGTTTTCCAGATTTTGCCCTTGGCAGTGTCCAAACCAGACCTTCCCCATATCCACTATGCCAGGGGTTGTTAACCTGGGGTCCTTAAACTTGGATGGGAAAATCTTTGTTTCAATATAATTTATTTCCTTTGTAATCTTATATATTTTATTATGTGAATTTTAAAAGGGGTTCATCAGATTAACAAAGGGGTCTAAGACACACAAATATTAGGAACCCATTCATGAGAAGATTGGGACATCTGAAGCCAACCAACCCTCAGGATTGGGAGGGAAAACAGGGGCCACCCTCCCCTCTCCAATAAAGTTGTGGGGAAAGTAACAGTGATAAGGCAACAGTTGTAGAACATTAATTTGTAGGAGAAAACAGCTAAAGAAGGATTTGATCAATGTTGTGCATGGAGAATGAGGAACTGGGAAGCCAGAATGTTTAAAAAGAAGTAGTGAGTGACAGGGGTCAGGTTAAGGTGAAAAAGAATATTGTGAGTCAGATACTAATTTATTGGAAAAGAGGGAAACTAAACTGAACACTTATATATGACATCCTACACAGGATGGAGTGGATATTTTTTAAAAAATATTATTTCTTTATTTTTAACATTCTTTGTAAAAAATTTTGAGTTCCAAATTCTCTTCTTCCCTCCAGCCCCTCCTCCACCCAGTGATAAGGCAAGAAATATATCAGTTATATATGTGAAATCATGCAAAAAATATTTCCATATTAGCCATGTCACAGAAAAGCAAGAAAAATTAAGAAAGTGAGAAAATTATTCTTCAACTTTTACTCAAAGTTCATCTATGGCATTTTTCATTCAGAATTGTCTTGGATCATCGTATTGATGAGAGTAGCTAAGTCTTTCACAGTTGATCATCTTTAGTGTTACTGTTATGGCGTACAATGTTCTCTTGATTCGGCTCACTTCACTTTGCATCAGTTTATATAAATCTTCCCAGGTTTTTCTGGAACCATTCTGTTCATCATTTCTTATACTGCAGTGGTACTCCATTACATTGTATACCACGACTTGTTCATCCATTCCCCTATCAATGAGCATCCCCTCAATTGGATGGAGTGGATTGTAAAGAAGAATTCATGAATGACCAAAGGCAAAGGGAGGTATTAAAGTAGCAGGGAGGAACAGGGATTATGCTAACTCCTCATTTTATAACTCAATCTGAGGGTGAGAGAGAGCCAGCCTTGAAGGAAGATTCAAGAAATACAGTGTCTTCAGGAGGAAGCAATGTGTCAGTAAGCAATGGAAAGCAAAACAAAGGAGAGAGAAAAGAGATCTAGGATGAAGGGATATTTGTTAACAGCCTAGAAGTATTACAGAGGGCAGAGCATAAGGCTCATATGAAGTATCAGAATGAGGGCAGGGGTGGTGCTAGTAAATGTTTAACAATCAGTTCTCCAGAAAACCCATGATTTAAGTTTAATTTATATAATCAACATTTTCTCCTTCACTTTCTTAAATATAGACAATCAACAAAAACAATAAAGCGAATCTTTATTTGTATCCCATTTCTGAAGTGTAAATGCTCACATCAAAAAAAAAAAAAACAAACTTAAATTGGTTAGTATGAGCTGGTTCTGACACCCCTGGATGGTAGTCTCTGGACTGCAAGCAGAAGGAAGAAATGCCTTTTGCCCAAGAAGTGGTACCTCCAGATGTTAGCACCTGAACAAAGCCCAAGCTGCCCTACCATAGTTACAGCTCTGATTCTAGATATTTAAGAAAATTAGATACTTAAACATCTCACAAGTAGTTGCTTGAGCTGAACAGTGATTCTTCCTCCCTGATACTCTTTCTAATTTTAATTTCTTTCTTATGTCTGTCATTGTTTTAAAAGGTGAATTATACATCCTCCACCTGTAATCTTAGATACTTAGTAACTTTGTTTTAGGATGTTGGTGTGGGAGAATGAGTCAAAAGGTCATGGGAAAAAAGAAATCTGGGCTATGTAATTTCCTATTAAAAGAAAAATTCATCTAAACAAGCTAGAGTTGGAAAGAGACTCGGAGTCTTGCAGATCATGCATTTCAGCTCCATGAATGGTCTTTTATATTTAACAACAGAAATGTCTGTGTGCTTGTTACTCTAACTGATTTCCAAACTTGGTGTAGCAATGCTTGGCTTCTTTATTTTAAAAAATGGCCATGTCCTCCCCCACTTTTCAGAAAACAACATATGCAAATAATTTTCTTAGCTTACTTATTTTAATAAAATTAAGAACTTAATATATATGTATGTATGTATGTATATATATTAACAAAAAAAACCAAGTCATAAACATAAGCTATATTTTTTTTCTTGGACTGGATCTTGATTTTATTAATGTAGGGAGAGCCCCATGAGGAAAATCCCTCCACCACTGCAGATCAGCAGCTGTTCGACAAATTATAGTCTTAGTTACTTGGTGGGACTAGGAGGTTAGCTGACTTGCACAAGGTCATGCAACCACTATGTGTCGGAGGCAAATCTTGCACCTAGGTCTTCCGATTCCATGGCTGGCTCTTTCTTTAATTACTACATGCTTTCCCTGTCACTGGTGATTTGGTCAAGGTCACACAGGGAGAAAGTAAGTGAGAAAACCAGCATTTCAATCTTAAACATGAATATTTTCTTTTTCTTCGTCTGGACCTATGATTTCATTCGTAGAATCTGATGCCAGCTTCAGTACCATCTCCCTGTACCATGTTTCTTCCCAAAGTGATGGGAAAAGCCTAAATGTAACTTAAATCTATCTTTGCGACAGCGAGGTGGCACAAATGGATGAAGCACTGGGCCTCGAGTCAGGAAGACTCATCTTCCTGAGTTCAAATCTGCCCTCAGACACTTACTGGCCATGTGACCTTGGGCAAGTCACTTAACCCTATTTGCCTCAGTTTCCTCATCTGTAAAATTAGCTGGAAAAGGATATGGCAAATCACTCAATATCTTTGCCAAGAAAACCCCAAAATGGGGACATAAAGAGTCGGACACAGCTGAAATGACAGAACAACAAAAACTTATCTTTACATCTCCAGAACAATTGGAACCAAAGGTAAGGAAACAGCATGGGGATTATCATCCTGCCCTGAGTGGTGAGTTCAAGTAGGAATTCAGCTTCCCTTTAGCCAAGAACAGTGCTTTTTTAAAATAATTTTTCAGAAAATTGATTCCCTTAAATAATGCTTTTATTTGGAGGATATAGATTAGGTCTGTTTAAATCAGTTTAATCGCAGAGATCACAGAGCAATACCTAGCACCTGGTGCAAAAAGGTACTTAATACTTCTCGGTGATAATTCATAGTTAATCATTTTATATATGAGTATATAAAAATATATGTAAGTCTTGCTGGAAAATTACTTAACTCTTGTGAAATCATTTTCTTATAGGTTCAAGACTCTCAAATATTAATTTTAATTTGCTTTTCTTGATTCTGTTATATATAATTGTTCATGGTATACAACAATTTTTTTAAAAAACAAAATAGTGCCAAAAAGTATAAAAAATAAGGTTAAACAGCATTGCCCATTTATCCTGAGAGAACAATGAAGTAGGAGAGTAGGCCCCAAACAATACTATTAATAATTGCAAAAAGAGTAGAGAGTGAAACTGTCATTGAGAAATTTCTGTGGGAGTGTTTGTGTGTATGTGTGTGTGTGTTTGTGTGCGTGTGTGTGTGTGTGTGTGAGTGAGAGACAGACAGACAAAGAGAGACAGAGAGGCAGACAGACACAGAACGAGACAGACAGAGACAGCAAGGCAAAGAGAGACAGAGATAAACAGAAAGAGACATACAGAAAGAGGCAGAGACAAAAGAGAAACACAGAAAGAGAGAACATGAGATATAGAGAATGACAGAGAGAGATGGAGAGAGACAGACACAGACAGACAGAGACAGAGAGAAGAAAGAGACATATGGAAAGAGGCAAAGATAGACACAGAGTTAGAGACAAGAGAAACTGAAAGAGAAACACAGAGAAAGAACGAGAGAGAGAAAGAGAGAAAGAGAGAGAGAGAGAGAGAGAGAGAGAGAGAGAGAGAGAGAGAATTCCTTAGAGACCATGTGTTTTCTAAAATTTTGTAGTTCTCTTGGTAGTCACTTAGAAGTGCTGAACTGAACTAGAATGTTTCTTTATGATTTACCTTGAATTCGGGTTCGGATTCAGACTTCTGTCAGTGCTATATTGTTGCCTGTATGCAAAGATACATAGATTTAGAGCCAGAGGTACCTCAGACTTCAACTCAACCCTCTCACTTTATAGATGATGAAGTTCTGGAGAGTTAAGGGACTTCCTCAAGGTTCTACAAGTGACTGAGCTGCTATTTTGTTTTGAGTCTTCTGATTCTATACCTGGCCCTCTTTTCACCGAAATGGATTTTCCTTACACCTCAGCCTTCCTTCAATACCCTACCTTTCTATGACCTCTTACTTTGTCTCCTCCAATGAAACATTTAAATGGAAAAACCCATGTTTTATTTACTGGTGTCTTAAAAAAATATTTTTACTTTAATACCTTTTTGCTAGTATGATAGAAACAAACTGCAAATGGCATTTAAGGACAAATTGGATTTCTCCCTATGATTCTGCTCTAGCACAGTATCTCCATGACTTCAGCTCTGGGGGTTTTGGCCAGTTTGCAGGCAAAAGTTCTTATCACAGCTTTCAAGTTCTTTCTCTATCACCTGGCTGGACTGTATAAACTCATTAAATACACAATCGTAGTTTCTCAGAATACTGGAATATCACAATGGAGTGGGACCTCAGTGGTTACTGAGCCCAAACTAACACCTGACCAAGAACCCCCTCTACAACTTTCCCAACATGTAACCATCTAAACTTTATATATTTATATACATAAATGTATACATATATGTGTGTGTATGTATACACATATAAAATTATGCATGTTCATCCAGACTTTCATGATATATAATTATTCATATATATTTCATCATATATACATATACACACATATGTGTGTATGTATGTAGTGGTATATATATGTATACTGTGTATCTATAGCATATATATATATAGACATGCCATATATACTGTGTACATATAGTGTATATGTGTAGATCACACATATGTAGATACACATGTATATTTGTATACGCATATATATACACATATATACATATTCATGCATATATATAATGGTGGGTCAGCCTGCCTCAAGTCTCCCCCCAATCCAATCCATCCTCCATTCAGCCACTATGGTGATTTTCCCAAAGTTTAGGTCTGACCACATCACTCCTCTACTCAGTAAACTCCAGTGGCTCACTATCAACTCCAGGATCAAATAGAAAATGCTCTAATTGCCACTCAAAGGCATTCATAACCTAGCACCCCTCCTACCTTTCCAATTTTTTTATACCTTACTCGCCAACACATATTCTTTGATCCAGTGACACTAGACGTGGAACTGGCTGTTCCATGAACAAGACACTCCATCTCTCAGCTCTGGGTATTTTTTCTGACTGTCCTCCATGGCTGGAATGCTCTTTCTCCTCAACCCCACTTAGTGACTTCTCTGGCTTCCTTTAAATCCCAACTAAAATCACATCTTTCACAGGAAGTCTTTTCCAATCCCTCTTAGTTCCAGTGTCTTCCCTCTGTTAATTATTTCCTATTTATCATGTATATGGTTTGCTATGTATAATATTTGTTTTCATGTTGTCTATCCCATTAGATTGTAAGCTCCTTGAGGGCAGGGATTTTCTTTTGTCTCTCTCTATATCCCCAATGCCTGGTACATAGTAGGTGTTTAATGACTGCTTATTGATTGATTGAAGTACTAGTTGTGTGACCCTGGGCAAGTCATTTAATCTCTGTCTGCTCTAGTTTCGTCATCTGTAAAATGGGGATAATAATGGCTTCTACCTTCCAAGATTGTTGTGAGGATCAAATGAGATAATAGCATTTGCAAAATCCTTTGCAAACTGCAAGATGCTATATAAAATCTAGTTACTATTGTTGTTGTTGTTATCCTTTCCACCAAGGCAGCCCGTTCCAATATTAGATAGCTGTTATTATTGGGAAATTTTGCTCTATGATGCTATGGACAGAGCACCTGGGAGAGGAACTTCTAGGGATTAAAAATTAATTAATATTAGGTCAGATCAGAAGGGTTTGAGGTAGAAATTGGTCAGAGAAAGAGCTTCAGTTGTAGCCTTTTGGGTAACAACAGAAAAGTCTAGGATTTAAACTCATTCTCCTGGAACAATGCTGATCAGGCATTCCAAGGAGAGCTCTCAAGTGAATATGAGGCCTGCAAAACTGGCACCTTTCCAGGATCTCTTAACCGGTGTATGAGTGCAGTGCAGGCACACTCTGCTTCACAGGAGTCTTAACCAATGTCATTTTGCAATAACGTCATAAATAAATCTGAACCAAACCTCACCATGAAGGCTTAAAACCCTGCTGTAGCATTGCTCGACTGATCACCTGTTCACATAATTGCTAGCATTTTACCTGGGAAGTTAAGTCCTCACTCCCTCTATAACCTTGTTCTTACCTATCATTAAATTGTACAATATGCCATCTACTCTTGTCTACCATCTACATAATAAGGTTTAGTACCATTTTTAAAGCAATGCTCATTGGTTGTCCTAAATATAGGCAAAAAAAGCAGGGATGCTATTTTTATAGAGAGCACAAATTTTCTTTGTGCTATATTTGTATTTCTTTCCTTCTCTGTATCTCTGAGGTCAAGGGGAAGAACAGAAATGTCTTAAGCTTGCTAATAGAGGTGTAAGATAGAGAGAATAAATGAAACAAAGAATCTACACAGATATACAGATATTAGTGTTGTCCATCGTTGTGGACTCTAATGTGGGCTCCCTCCCAGCAATAATTCTACCTTTTAAAAAATTTAATCTACTGGTCAAATTCTACCTTGGCATAATTTAATTCAATTCAATAAACATTTATTAAGCATCTACAATGTGTCAGTCACTGTGCTAAGTGCCGAGGATACAAAAAAAGAGGCAAAAGATGGTCCCTTGCCCTCAAGGAGCTTACAATTTAACGTTGTAATTATAGAACTAATTTTTAACCTCTGTACTTCTTTAAGAGGGTCGTGGAGTCAGGAAGACTCATCTTCCTTTGCTCAAATCTGGCCTCAGACACTTACAAACTGTGTGACCCTGGACAAGTCATTTAACCCTGTCTGTCTCAGTTTCCTCATTTGTAAAACAAGCTAGAGAAGGAAATGGCTAACCATTCCACTATCTTTGCCAAGAAAACCCCCAAAGGGGTCACAAAGTGCTGGACACAATTGAAAAATGACTAAACAACAACAAAATTCCTTAAGAAGGATTACTCTGCTTGAGATTTAGGTAGATTTGAGGTAATTTACATATGAGGTGATTTGATACCCAAAAGCACTCAGGAAGGAAAAGAGGAGTCATAGATTGCTAAAGTAAGAAAGGACCTTAGAGACTGTCTAATCCAACAATTCTCAATTTTTTGGTCACAAGACTCCTTTACAGTTAAAAATTATTGAAGACCCCCAAAGAGCTTTTATACAAGTTATATTTATCAATATTTGCCATATTAGAGATTAAAATATTTTTGTATGATTATGAAAATAGTTTTGACATCATAGACCCTCTGAAAAGGTTACCATACCACAATTTAAGATAGCTAGTGCAGCCCAACCCCTTTTATGAGGAACCATAGGCCCAGAGAGATTAAGAGACTTGGCCAAAGTCACATGACTAGCCAGAACCAGAGCCAGGACTCAAACCCAGGGTTCCTGTTACCTGTATCCATGTACAATGCTCTTTCTGCTATGCCATGCTGCCTAAACCCAGGTGGGCTTTTGGACCCTATAAACACTGTATATTGATTTTATTTGTATTCACCATTAAATATCTCCACAGTTTCATTGATGTGGGGAATTCCTTCACCAATGTAGATCTTAATCTCACTATGCTTTGGTGGATGAATTGTTTTATTATTTAAAAAAGAAATCCCTGGAAAACAATAATTACACTCTACCCTATGTGATATAGAGATAGAATTTCAACTCTTTTTGACCCATTTGGGGTTTTCTTGGCAAAGATACTGGAGTGGCTTAGCCATTTCTTTCTCCAGCTCATTAACCCTGAGGCAAACAGAGTTAGATGACTTGCCCAGGGTCATGCAGCTTGGACACTAGTCCAAGGGTGGATCTGAACTCAGGAAGACTCCAGTCCTGGAGTTATATCTATTGCACCACCTAACTGCCCACAGATAAAATGGGAAATTAGAATTGCAGTTCCTCACAAGTGACATTAAATCTCTTGGCTCCTTGCCTTTGAACAGACGATTCCCTATGCCTGCAAAGCTCGCTCTCCACCTCTCAGAATCTCTAGCTGCCTTCCAGTGTCATCTCCTACAAGAAGTCGTTCTGATCCCAGAATCCTTAGTCTCTCCCTTGCCCCAATTGCTTTGCATTGATTTTGCATGTTTATTTTATTGTTTGTTCGTCGCCCCTTCCCCTTTCTCCCCATCCCCCGCCCCCAGTACCAGGTAAGCTCCTTGAGACCAGGAACTCATTTTTTTCTTAATATTCCTAGCACCTAGCGTGCACCCAGCGGTTGCTTAATCAATGATTTGTTGAATGGAGTTGAATGTTAGAAGAATTTGAAGCTGTTTTCAAAAAACCCATTATTGAGATGGGGGAGGGGGATGGGGGGGAGGTGTTAGCTTAATGCTTGATAAAAGTTTCTGACTCTAATTCTCTGACCAATCAGCTGCATACCGACTATGTTTTGTTTGCTCCTTCGTCTGTTTTTAATGGAAGGTTAGTGAGAAGTAAAAAAGGTGGGCAGCAGTTTTTTGCTCTTTTCGGAGGTTTAAGCTGTGGAAACAAACCATTAGCCATAAGAGTGTTCTTAAAGCAGAAAGAATGTAAATCCCGTCCCATTTCTTTGTGACCTTCAAAGAAAAGTTAATAACCAAAAGCAGTACAGCCGGCCAGAGTTCCCATGGGAACGGCTGTAATTGGAAAGCACCATGTAAGAGAGCTGAGCGGCAGCCCCCTCAGAAATGCTGTTACGCGAGAAGAGCATCGGCTCCGGAACCTCCCTGTCATCAGAACACAATCCTGGGGGCAGGCCCAGGGACATGCTGAGATGCGGCACCGGCAGAGAACACATCCAGTTTTCAAATGCGCCCGTAGAATGCTAGAGGCCCCGCCGCTGTGTTCCCAGGGCGGGACCCTCTCTATCCTCCCATTCACAGACCCGCTCTCATTTTCACAACTGCTCTCTCAACCAATCACCAGGCGTGTCTCATTAGCTCTGTTTTTGTCTCCTGGTCCCTTTTCTTTCTTGTGTGCATCTCATTGGCCACGGAGGTTGCGGCATTTACCTGGAAACCAGTGAGCCCAAGGGTGGCTTTGTTTATGCTAAGGACTGCGATTATAGCACCTTTGGCTCAGAACCTACCTTCAGAGGAAATGGGAGGCCGGGACATATAGGGAAACATTTTCAAAATGAAAAAGCCAACATATACTGTAATGAATTTACTTTGCCCTCTGCCAAGAAGCAGAATTTAGAGTAAAATAAACAAACAACAACAACAAACAGCTGCAGGGTGGGAGTTTCTATTCTCTAATTACATTTCCTGTTCATATCACTGGGAATCACGAGCGTTCTGCTAGGAAGTAAAGGGAGATTGGAGCCCCGCTGAGAGGGGAACAATGATTTACCCAAAACCCCAGCAAGGCACTAACAAAACCGTCAATCAAGGAATTCTTAACCTTTTTTGTCTTGTGGACCCCTTTGGGGGTCTAGTGAAGCTTATGGAGACCTCAGAGTAATATTTTTTTAAACACAAGAGATAAAGTACATAGAATTGCAAAGAAAACCAATTACGCTGAAATACAATCTTTTTTTTTTTTAATCACAGACCTCAATTTAATAACCCCTGCTAACATAGGGAAAACGGACCTGGAGTTATGAAAACCAGAATTCAATTCTAGCCTCAGATACTATGTCCCTGAACTTCTACCTGCCTTAGTTTCCTCATTTGTAAAAGGAGAATAACTATAGCACCTACCTCCCAGGGTTGTCGTGAACATAAAATGAGGTCGCATTTGTAAAGCACTTTGGAAACCTTAAAGCAATGAAATAGATTCCATTTTAACAGACAAAAACATCCAGTTGCCAATATGGGAGCCATTTCTGTATACAACCTGATTGTTTAGTTTTAAAGCAAAGATCAATACCAAAGTACAAGAAAGAATGAAAATGAGACTATGTAGAACACAATTGAGGCAACTCTAATTTGACCATCAACAAACTGCTGATGCCCAAAATGGGGAATGGATAAAAGAAACATTGACTCAGGCTACTGATATTTCCTTGTTCTTCAATTGTGTCTGATTCTCTGTGACTTTGTGGACCATATCACAGCAATACTGTCCATGGGGTTTTCTTGGCAAAGATACTGGAGTGGTTTGCCATCTCCTTCTCCAGTGGATTAAGGCAAACTAGGTTAAGTGACTTGCCCAGGGACACACAGCTAGTGAATGGCTGAGGCAGGATTTGAACTCAGGTCTTCCTGACTCCAGGTCTATTGCTCCATCCACTGTGCCACCTACCTTCTTCCATCATTATTTCCTAGGTAAATTTTAGGACCTTTAAAAAATAATGTGCTATCGTTGCTATCTCTGTATTTTACAGAGGTCAGCTGTAGAAATTATTAGTCTTTTTCCTGGATGACACAGAAGCGATTAATACTTTTAATCCCTCAACATTCTCATACCTTATTCCAACTTTGGAGGAGATAAGCCCCACAGTGTGACCTGGAGCTGGAGAGAGCCAGTTGAATTGCTTTTCTTCTTCCAGGTTAGATTTCTTTTATCCTTTCTGAAAAGTTAGCAGGAAAATGAGCAGACACTTAAGCTGTAAGCTCTGCCATAACCAATAATCCCCATAACCAGGTAATACAGTAACCTGGAGAAGGAAAGGAAGAGCAAGATATCACAGGACAGAGGTTGGTTTGGCCGGTTTTTTGCTTTCTCTCCAAAAGAATTGCAGAAAATTATGAAATAAATAAGGGGGGAATCCAGTGTAGTCAGAGAAATATAAGTAGAATCAAGAATTTCAAAGAAAAACACTGCTAAAAGCAATAGAAACTAAATAGAACCATATTCACATTAAGCCAATAATATCTACTAAAGAGGTAATAGTGTAATGAAAAGAGTATTGGTCTTAATATCTGGAGTCCAGATCTTAATGGGTCTATGAATATAAGCAAATCATATCACTTCTTTAAGCCTTTATTCCTTTGTCCGTAAGTCGGAGGTAATAATACCTTTATTCAGCTTTAAGAGATGTCCAAAGGTTACAAGAAACATCATTTCATGGGGCACTTGGTCAATCTCATATTCATGATAAATATTTGCAAAAAATATCAATTATAAAGATAATTGCTTCTTATGTATTCACATCTTTTGGGGGGAGGCAGATGAGGAGGTAGAGAAATTCTATAAAGAACTTGATGAGACCCTATAAATTAAGTGGCCATACTCTGTAACTTCAATATGAAGATGTGTTTAGGGGAGAATGGGAGGAAACATGGATAACATGGTTCACAAGTTCAAATGAGAGACTCCAATGGCTTACAGATAATACAGAGACTTCACAGCTTTGTATCGTGAATACTTTCTTCAAGAAAAGAGTTAAGAGGTACTGGACACAACAATCACCAAATACCATCATAAAAATGAAATGGATTACATTTTAACAGTCTGAAAACAAGTTACCAGGGTGAGAGTCATTTCTGAATTATCTATTTATGGGCAACCTGATCATTTACTTATAAAACAAAGATCAAAATCAACAATGAAGTCGGAGAATAAAAATGTAAATGTGTGGCATAGAATTGAAGCAATTCCAACTCAACCTATTTAGACAAGTTGTTGATGCCCAAAATAGGAAATGAATAAAAGAGATATTGACCAGGGCTATCTTCATTTCCAAGAAAGTTTAATCTGTGCAAATCAACTATTAAAATGAGAGATGAATGAATGAAAAAGCACTTATTAAGCTCTTACTGTATACCAAACACTGAGGATACTACTTTCATCCAGCAAAGAGTTGATTTCCTTGTCAAGAGGAGAGATAAGGCAGCCACTCTGGCTTAGAATATAAATTTTTTCTAACATTTTATGGAAGGTAATTCCTAATAATAGGCATATACCCCAAGGAGGTCAAAGACAGAAAGTTCCAATATATACATAAAGTTTGGATTCAGTCAAAAGGCAACACTTGAGGACCTGGAGGGCCACATGTGGCCTCCAGGCCCCAGGTTCCCCATCCCTGGTTAAACACTTAATAAATGCTTGTTGATTGACTGATTGGTTGATTTAGAAATGACTAAACAAATTGGAATATGTTACTGCACTGGAATATTATGGTGCCATAAGAAATAATGAGCATTAAGAATTCAGAGAAGCATAGGAAGATTTATATGGACTGAAGAAAAGAGAAGTAAGCATCAAGACAAAAACAGTCAGAACACTGACCACAACAACGTAAATGTAAAGAACAACAAAAAAGAATCTGAAACTTAAATCTATACAATTATAATGATCAAGCTAGACCCCCCCAAAAAAGAAAAAGAAATGTGCCTTCTTCCCTTCTTTGCAGAGATCATGTAGAACATTACATATACTATCATATTTGTGTACTGAGAATAAAGTATTTGTAGATATTCTCTGGCTAATTCCAGACAAACACATGGAAGCTATGTTCCTTCTTCCATCTATGTAGTGTCCCATTGCTAAAAGTACTTGGCATTTTAATAAAGATAGACCCTGAATGGTCCCTAAGTTGTCCCCATCAACCCATGACACTGGCAGCAAAGGGGTACTACATCTGTTAAAAGAAGAGACAGCTTCCAGCTGGTGCTCTTTTAAATTTATCTTTAGGCTTGGCAAGATGTGACTCCAGTAGGGGATAAGGGAAACACAGAGTCTTTTTCTACCCCAATGTCATGGCAACCCTGCCGCTACTCCCCACATCCAGCGTTGACTCAATTAGGCAGCTTAGGCTCGGGGCCCCTGGAGTCCTTTGCCCTTTTGTGTTTGTTCTCTCCTCATCTTAGGTGAACAAGTACCCTGAGAGACACTTGCTCTGGGAAACTTGTGAGTTCCATGGAAGACCCCCCCACAGGGGTCCCATCAGCCAACAGAACTGAGTGGTGACAGAGGCTGACTGTGTCCCCAGAGCAACAGTTCTGATAGCAAAGGAAGTTTTTGAATCAGATATAGAAACTATTGTAAAAAGAACTGACCCAGCTTGGTCCTTTAAATCACTGACGGGTTGGTACCAGGAACTGGCAAAAATAAGATGAAAAGTAAGATAGCTAAATAGTAGACTTTGGATCTGTTTTATGTCCCAATGAGACTTAATTACCAGTCATCCAGAAGATTTTAAGAGTAGTTATAGATTAAGTTACTGATTCCTGTTTAAATCATTCTATTAATGCACACTATTAGTCTTTCTCTATTTAATATTTCTTTCCCTGTGGGAATAAACTACTTATCCCATACCTGATTCATGTTTGTACATTGAGTGCGTTTTTATTTCTCCTACCTCTTAGTTATATGCTATAATTAGCAATTTTCTCCCAGATATTGGGATGGAAATTTGTTAATGAGCCAAGGAATATGAAAATGGGAAGCCTAATCATTCTAATTAGATGTTAGGCTTCCCTAGGAGTGAACCCAGCATAAACTACAATGGCTGGGTATGGCACAGGGAGTGGTTCAGGTTGTTATCCCCTGAGACCCAGCCAAGAGGTTCCCCTGTGCTAAACTGTGTTGATGTGTTGTTTAATTTTGCAAAACATCTTTTTCTTTCTTTTTGTATTCTTTATTAGAAGGGATGGTTCATTGTAGGGGAGGGGAACTAAGATTCTATGTATTTGGAAATGAAAATGATGTAAAAGAGATATGAATTTTTTTATTTAAAAGATCTTAGGAAGATGAAAGAAGATTATGAGTTGTATGTCCTCAGAAGACAATAAAAGTAAATGGAAAAACACATTTACAAAAATATTGGTAAGAGAGCCACATAAAGCCATATGTTAATCCACACAAAGGATTTGTTAAGAATGAAACATGAAGGAACACAACAAAGAGATGAAAAATGGAAAAGATCTATATAGATTTCCTTAAGAAACTCAATTCTCTCTGCCAGCAGTAAAACTGCCACATTTAGACTCGAACATCATAGTTCCTGGCACACTGTATGAAGTTGTATTGACAGTAAAGAAAACGAAGATAGGAAAAGCAGCTGAATTAGACCAAATAGACAAAGAGCAGCTTGGCATGAAGAAAAGAGGGTAGAGCTTAAAGATTGAAAACAGGGTTCAATTCTGCCTCTGAAAATTACTAGCTGTGTGACTGTGGGCATGACCCCTAATCTCTCACTAGCCCCAGGAACCTCTAAAAAACCTCTAAATTATCTGCATCAATGAAGGGAATTTCTAGCCAGGAGGACACTTTACTGCAGAAATCACAGGCCTTAGAAAAATAAATAAGTAAATAAAACAAAAGAAAGGAGGTCCCTGCCAGAGATTAAAAAAAAAACATTCTGAGAGCCTGGTATGATCAATTCTGAAGATATCTAAAAGAAGAAAGAATGACAAGTACATAGGGTAAAAATATCATTGACATTTTTAAACAGTGACTCAAAGATATCAATAATGGCTAATCCATATGCTTGCTTTCTCATTTCTACAAAGCCTTTATGAGACTAATCTAGGTCTACATCATCAAGAGTATTCTTGATGATGATATAAGAAGAAAATAGGAAGAATTCAGAAAATTACATGCCGTAGCACCACACATATGGTCCATTGGAAGGAGCACTGAATTTAGATTCTGACACCCTGGGTTCAAATCCCACTTCTGTCTTTTGTACCTGTGAGACCCTAGTCAAGACATTTTATCTTTCTTGGCCTCAGTCTTCTCATCTGAAAAATGGGGGGTCTTAGCTAGATGTACAATAAGGTCCCTTCTAATCCTGAATCTATAATTCTGTTTATTTCTTGTGCAAAGGGTAACATTTTTACAGTTGTATAACTGATCAAAAGATCCCACTGAACTTATTGTTTGCTGATTTCAAAAAATTTTTCATTTTATAAATCAAAATACTATCTTAAGGCTCTTTCCCAACAAAGTATCCCCCATGCTTATGAAAAAAATCATTCAAGATTCCTTGAAAGATGTTACCAAGGGGCATCTAGGTGGTACAGTGAATAGATCACTGGCCCTGGAGTCAGGACAACCTGAGTTCATATTCGGCCTCAGACACTTGACACTTACTAGCTGTGTGATGCTGGGCAAGTCACTTAACTTCATTGCC
>NW_020952380.1:2506505-2519392 GCF_900497805.2 Vombatus ursinus
AAGAAAGAAAGAAAGAAAGAAAGAAAGAAAGAAAGAAAGAAAGAAAAAGAAAGAAAAGATGTTACCAAGCAAGATAGAAGATGACATTCTCTCTGATTCTTGACTTCCCAAATCTCTCCATAAAATGAGGTCTATAATCTCTCAGAATATGACCTAACTATCCATAAAAGAAAAACAAAGTGAATGAAGGATGGCTATTATACAGTCTATGACATGCATTTGGATAGACTAAAGGTCCATCAGTGCATATATCCTGAACACATACCACAAGTGGACAATCAGGGCTTAGAATTGTATAGGTGAAGGAAAGTAGGCTGAATTTCTTTGGTAAACTGCAAAGTACTTCCAATTACCCTGAAACAAAGGTTCATCTTTTCTTTTTCATATATTTTTATTTATTTAATTAAATATTTCCCATTTGTATGTAAAAATCTTTAACAATCTTTTTTAAAAAAATTTTTTTTGAGTTCCAAATTCTCTCCCTCCTACCCTGCCTTCTTGGGAAGACAAGAAATTTCATATCAATTATACAAGTGGAGTCATGAAGAACATATTTCTATGTTAGCCATTTCGTAAAAGAAAACACACACACACACAAAAGGAAAAATAAAAAAAGTAAAGTATACTTTGATCTGCATTCAGAATCCATCAGTTCTCTCTCTGGAGGCGGATAGCATTTTTCATCATGAGTCCTTTGGAATTGTCTTGGATGATTGTCTTGATCAGAGTAGCTAAGTCTTTTATAGTCGATCACTCTTACAGAACTGCTGTTACTGTGTGCAGTGTTCTCCTGATTCTGCTCACTTCCCTTTGCATATGTTGAAATGTCTTCCCAGGTTTTTCTGAAGCCATCCTGCTCATCACTTCTTAGAGCACAATAGTATTACATCATAATAATATACCACAACTTGTTTAGCCATTCCCCAATTGATGGGCATCTCCTCAATTTTCAATTTTTTTGCCCCCATAAAAGAGCTGTCATAAATATCTTTGTGCAAATAGGTCCTTTTCCATTTATTTGATCTTTCTGGGGTACAGAGCTAGCAGTGGTATTGTTGGATCAAAGGCTATCAAAGGTTTTATAGCTCTTTGGATGTAGTTCCAAATTGTTCCCCAGAATGGATGGAATAGTTCACAACTCCACTAACAGTGTATTCTTTATCCCAGTTTTTCCACATCCCCTCCGACATTTGTCATTTTCCTGTTCAGTTGTGTTAGCCAATCTGATAGGTGTGAGGTGGTATCTCAGAGTTGTTTTAATTTGCATTTCTCTAATCAGCAGTGATTTAGAGTATTTTTTCATGTGACTATTGATAACAGCTAGGTGGCACAGTGGATAGAATGCTGAACCTGGAGTTAGGTAGACTCATCTTCATGAGTTCAAATTTGACCTCAAAAGACATCTACTAGTTGTGTGACCCTGAGCAAGTCACTTAACCCTGGTTACCTCAGTTTCCTCATCTGTAAAATGAGCTGGAGAAGGAAATGACAAACCACTCTAGTATCTTTGCTAAGAAAACTCCAAATGGGGTCACAAAGAGCCTGACACAACTGAAATAACCAAACAACAACAAGCTCTTATTTTTATAAATTTGACTCAGTTCTCTATATATTTGAGAAATGAGACATTTCTCAGAGAAATTTGCTGTAAAATTTTCCCCAGTTTCTGGTTGTCCTTCTAATTTTGGCTGCATTAGTTTTGTTTGTGCAAAAGGTTTTTAATTTCAGGTAATCTAAATTATCTTTTTACTTCCTATAATCCTTTTTATCTCTTGTTTGGTTATAAACCCTTCCTTTATCCGTAAATCTGACAGGTGCATTTTTTCCCATGCTCCCCTAATTTATTTATGATATAATTCTTTATGTCTAAATCATTCATACATTTTGACTTTATCTTGGCATACTGTGTGAGATGTTGGTCTATGCTTAGATCGTCTTTAGGAGATATATGTAGCTGAAAATCATAGAACAACAATGTGTCCAAAGAATTAAAATTGAGAATCCAAGTTCCTAGTGAGTGGAGATTGTTTTATTCTTAGTAGCTATATAATCATCGACTGGCTGAGTACTTGGCACCCAGAAGACATTTATAAACATGCTTATTGATTAACTGAATATGGAACCTCACAGAGAGCATTAAGTAAATTACAGAATATCACCATGAAGAAATTGTGCCTGTTGTGGAAGAAAATGTTGCGCTCTTCATTTTAGGCTCAAGCCTTCCAGAAATAATTTTTATTCATTTATGTTAATGCTAATTTAAGCATTTCTGCTTAGAGAGAGATGTCCAAAAGAGCAGAGTCTCTCTATTGTCAGATATTTCTCTAACACAGTCCATTTTGAAGTCCCAATTTATGGGATTCTTAGAAAAAGAATACTTCATAGCCAAGTTTGAGCAAGGGTCCAGGGTTGAGGTTCCAGTTCAGCTAACAGTTCACTTTATCAGACACAACAGTAGTAAATAGTCACAGATTTTGAGAACACATGCCCCTCAAGCCATACAGTCCTTCTTGATCTTTAAGAAGTCTCCTTTCCAGCTAGTCAAAGATGAACTCAACAGATATTTCCATTAACTGAAGTGATCAAGGAAATTTTTTCCTTCTTTGGGGGATAGGATGGGGGAAGGGGAATCATTATCCTAATCCCTTCTTGGCATGGGGACAAAAGATACAGATCTTAAGTGTATCAATCAAGAGCCTCCTGTCTTTGCTCCACCCAAGATACCCTCCCAGTTTGATTTTTTTTTCTGGACTAGGTTAAAGAGGCCATTCTTTGCCTCATTTTTTTTTTAACCTAGCCTTAATCACTGACTGGGCATTACCTCAGTCAAACTGAGACCTGCTAAAGACCTTAGCTTTAAAAGGCTAAGATCTTCCACTGCATCTGGGGCCATCTTCAGTCATTCTGATGTGTATCTGGCCACTGGACCCAGATGGATCTGGAGGAGAAAGTGAGGCTGGTAATTTTGTACAACCCTCCCTTACTTAAATCCAATTCACTTGCATGTCATGGTATCATCTCCATGATGTCACAGTCCTTTTCAAAAACAAACAAACAACAACAGCAACTGCCACCTTAATTACTTGAAGCAGGAGTCCTTCCTGGATTGATCTAGAAAGATGAAAATAGGATATTGCTTCAGATTTAATAGTTAAAGAAAGACTCATAAGGATTTCTCTTTCAGATTAGTCCAAAGCTTTCATATTTGGATCATTTTAAAATGCTTTCTAAATATGTCTACTAGGGAGTGGGAGGGAAGGATCGGGGCTTTAGTCAGCTTCCATACTGTGAAGCAACAAAAAGGACATCTTTGGAAAGATGTATAACCAGAAGAGGTGATGGGTCAGTCATACAGTAAAAGAAAAATATAGCTTATAGATAGTCTGTGTTTGCTACTGCTGTCACCCAGTGTCAGGAGAGATCTATATAAAGATATCCGGTATTTCAAGTATCCCCTACCCCATGGAGGATTTATGGGAGGACAATACAGGATTGCACAGGATGAGAAGATTGGCATGGTTTGTCATAGGCACCATTAGAGGGAATATTCATATCCATGAGGTCACATATCTATCCAAGTATCAGTGAAATACCAGCTTCATAGGGTTGATGCAAGAAAAGTGATTTGTAGAGCTTTGCATGGTATAAAAATGTGAGCAATCATCCATTTAGCTAACTCAGGCAGCTAGGTGGAGTAGTGGATAGAATGACAGACTTGGAGTCAGGAAGACCTGAGTTCAAATCATGCCTCAAACACTTACAAGCTGTGCGACCCTGAGCAAATCACTTAACCTCTCTAGCCTTGTTTCCTCATCTGTAAAATGGGCATGATAATTATAGTGCCTACCTCACAAGGTTGTTATGAGAATCAAGTGAGATTTTATATATATGTATATATATGTACATATATATACACACACATGTATATGTATGTATATATGTGTATGTGTGTGTGTGTGTATGTGTGTATAAAGTGCCTTGCAAATACATAGTGGTATATAAATGTTAGCTATTGTTCCTACAGTATCATTATCTATACAACACTTCCTTGAAAGTAGGGATCACATCTTATTTATCAGTAGACTATAAACTCCTTTAAGTCAGGTATTGCTTTGTTTTTGTTTCTATATCTCCACTGCATGGAACATAGTACACATTTAATAAATTCTTGTCAATTCTTAGTATCACCTGCCTCCTAACACAGGGCTCTGCACATAGTTTTGTTATTGTTGTTCAACTATTTCAGTTGTGTCTGACTTTTTATGACCCCATTTGGGATTTTCTTGGTAAAGATACTGATATGGTTTGCCATTTCCTTCTCCAGCTCATTTTAGAGATGAGGAAACTGAAGCAAACAGTGTTAAATGAAATGCCTAAGATCATATAGCTAGTTAGGCTGTAAGTTTCAGGCTGGATTTGAACTCAGGTCTTCCTGACTCCATGCCCAGCACTCTATCCACTGTGCCACCTAGCTGCCATAAGCCTACAGCACCTGGTATTCCCAGGCAATCTCCCATCCAAGTATTAACCAGGCCTGAACTTGCTTAGCTTTCAAGATCAGATGAGATCAGATACATTCAGACTAGTATGGCCATAGACCTGCACATAATAGGGACTTCATAAATCTTCCTTGAATTAAACTATCAATTCCATCCAAGCTATTTGTAGATGCTACTGCTTCCCTTAAAAGCAGAAATGTACCATTGATAATCTGAAAGATTACTATTAGAGGCAGTAGAAATAATCATGTAACTTGAACTTAACTGCAAGGAGATGTCAAGTTCAATGGAGATTATCATAAGCAAAAAAGAAATCACCAAAGATGACCCAAGAGATTTTTGCCATTGAATCTCTGGCTGCCACAATTTTTTTAGAGGCCAATGCTCCTCAGCTCTGGGAAGTGAAGTCACCTCCCCCTCAATCAGGAAAGGGACAAAGCTCTAACTAGTTCAATTTCACACAGCCGTTAAAAGACAATGCTTGTCACCCAACTAATACCCCCGGATTGTATTTGAATTTCAGGAAGAGAGAGGCTGCCAGCTGCCTCTGAGAACTCATGTCATTACATTTTTCTTCCTCCATTCTATTGAATACTGCATCTATCAGCCTTAAGAGCATGGTCTATGTGACCAGGGCTATAGATAGCATCACAGAACTAGAATTCAAGATGGCAGAGTAAAGGGAAGGACTTGCCTGAGCTCTCCCAAATTTTCCTCCAAGCAAATTTAAAATAACACCTCCAAACAGATTCTGGAGAAGCAGAATCAATCAAAGGACAAGGTAAAATAATTTTCCAGCCTGAGACAACTTAGAAGATTGGCAGGAAAGGTCTGTCTCAATGCGGTGAGAGTGCAGTGCAGTCCAGTGCAGGCCACCACAGTGTAGGCCATGCCCCAGCAAGCCAGCAGCCAGCCTTGGGGACAACTGAATCTGGTTCTGGTGCCCCCAACCCACAGATGGTAAGGGGATAAGACAACTGATGAGAAAGAGATTACAGGGAACCCTTTGCTAGCCCTGGGTACAGGACTTTGTTACGTTGCCCATCTGTGGTCCTGGGTTGCAGTCCCAAAGTGAAGAGGAGGAGCACTAGCACACTAGAGCAAGAATACAGGGGGTGGAGTGGGGTGGGGCTGGTCAGAGTTCCAGGGCAAAGAAGAGTGCTTGTGGTCACTCACAGACTAGAGCACAGGCCAGGAGAGCAATGACCACACCTCTCCTTATATCATATTACCTTGGAAGAATTGAAAATTTATAGCTCCCTAGAACTAACTCTGAAAAAAAGCAGCATAAAAAAAATCTGAAACTTGGGATATAAGGAGAGATGTGAAACAGAGGCAATTTGAACATAAAAGTCAAGAAATAGGCTAGAAAAATGAGCAAACAACAGCAAAAAGAAGAACCTGACCATAACAAGCTGGTATAGTGGCAGGGAAGATCAAAACATAAATTCAGAAGAAGACAATGAAGTCAAAATAACTACATCCAAAGCCTCAAAGAAAAATATGAATTGGTCTCTGGCCCAACAAGAATTCCTGGAAGATCTCAGAAAGAATTTTAAAAATCAAATAAGAGAAATAGAGAGAAAATTGGAGAAAGGAATGACAGTGACACAAGAAAATCATGAAAAAGAGTCAACAGCTTGGTAAAGGAGCCACAAAAAAATACTGAAGAAAATAATACCTTAAAAAGTAGAATATGCCAACTGGTAAAACAGGCACAAAAATCCACTGAAGAGAAGAATTCCTTAAAAAGCAAAATTGCTCAAATGGTAAAAGATTTACAAAAACTCACTGAAAAGAACTCCTTATAAAGTAGAATTGGCCAAATGGAAAAGGAGATGCAAAAGCTCATTGAAGAAAATAATTTCTTAAAAATTAGAATTGGACAAGTGGAAGTTAATGACTCCATGAGACATCAAGAAACAATAAAACATAGAGCTAGAAGACATCTAGTCCAACAGCTTCATTTTACAGATGAGGCAATTGAGGCCCAGAAAGATGAAATTTCTTACTCAAATAACCAGCCTTATCCTTGGACTAAGTCTTTGCTGCTCAAATAGGAGCACATGTATAGTATTCTCTGCACCTATCCCTTCTCCCAAAGTTGTTGTTGTTGTTTGTCCTTCTGTTCTCAAAGAGGACCATGACTTTAGGAAGGTTCCCTGCCAAAATACATCCTCAATCATAATTAAAGATTTCACTTTTTAAAAGATTGTTTTCTTTTGCTCAAGGCTTCAAAATACAAATTCATTAGAGATATATCTATAGTGGCCATATTTTCTAAACCAATGATCTAGAAAAAGGATCTGACAAAGATATTCCTTTTTCAAGATCTTATTTTAAAAAATATTTTTCTCTCAAAATGGGGATTGCCCAAGGGGTGTCATAGATATAACTAAGCCTTATTTGTCATTTATATTTTAATGCAAATGAATTCACCCTCATAGGGGAGCAAGTTTCAATAGGGTAAGAGTAGAAAGAGGATGGGGATAATGGAGACCTGATGAGAGTAGGGAGTACTATTAAGGAATAAAAAAGATATCCCTACAGACAACTCTGTACTTCACAGTTCAAACTCAGGTCGGTGCTGCCCATGAGCCTCCAGAAAAGTAGTATAAATGCCATACGATCACAAATTGACTCCTGGGAGGAGACTTAGAGGTCAGATAACTAATATCATTTTACAGATGAAGAAAATGAAGCTCAGAGAAACCAAGTGACTAGCCCAAGGTCACATAGCAAATAAGTTGCAAAGTTGTCTTGTGAACCCTGGTCCCCTGAAGCCACTATACTTCATTTTCAATATGCTTTGACTTGGATATCTCCTAACAAAAGGCCTCTAAACTGCCAAAGCAGGTTTGTGAAACTAGATAATTTCCAATGGCAGCAGATTTCTATTATTCCCCTTTCCATCTAAAAATGACAAATTAATCTACAATTCTCTAAGAAAATTCCTGGTTGTACTTTGGGACAGACTAAATCCTGCCTAGCACAGAAATAGGGCAGCTCCTTCTGTTTTGACTTATAGTGTTGCATTTTAATTACCTACATATTTTATAAATGATATTGTACTCCAAGGGTTTGTGGTAAAGGATAGATTTTCTTAAAGACCTGATGAATAAATAAATTAAATGCATTGCTGAAAAATATAGCAAGTTCCTGCTGTTTTTTCAATTATTACTGACTTATTCATGGGATACTGCACAAAAACCTTTAGAGTTGTTTTGCTGAATTTTTTCTATGACTCTAAATTGGGCTCAAGACCAGATTTTGACTTCAAGCAAGTGAAACCCGTCCAACAATTCAACAGATCCTCTACCAGGAAAGTGGGAGAAATATCAGAGATCTGGGAGACTGAGCAGAGCTTGGGAGTAGAGGGTATCAGGCAATCAACCTCTTAGAGACCTCAGGATACTACCCCATGTTAGGGGATGTTATGCTGCAGAGGGCTGCTGCTGGGGAGGCTGCCATTTTGGGAAAACCTCAAGTGAGCAGATCCAATGAGGAGATCAATGAGATCACCTAGGATGCAGCCATAAGAGATAGAGAGGAAGCTTTCCATATGGTGGCTTATCATGCCTCGTTCATTTTTGTTACCTAAGGTGTCCCAGGAAGCCTGTCCCATTCTGAATCACCAGAACTTTGTTTTCCATTGTTTTGGCTCTTTCTTTCCAGATTTATTATACATTATTCTCCTCCATGCCCTCTTTGGCCCATCCAAACTGGCTTCATGCACGATATTCCATCTTTCATCTCTATGCCTTTAGAGAGATTCTCCACCACGCCTGGAATGTGTTCCATCTTGCCTTTGCTTCTTCGAATCTCTAGTCTCCTTGAAAGGCCAGTTCAAACATTTGCCTCCTAATAGAGGCTTTTCCTGAACACCCAAGTTGAGAGTACCTCTCTCCAAAGATTAATATGTATTTTTGTATAGTTATATATACATAGGTAGATATAGTATAAGCTCATTAATGTATATGTTGCCTACCCGTAATTTCCTTAAGGGCAGGGAGAGTTTGATTTCTCTCATTGTATCTCCAGTTTCTAACACAGGACTTGGAACACAGCAAGTGCTTAATAAATGCTTATTGATTGATGAATCTATTCACTAATTCTTCCTCTATCTGGAAAGTCAGAGAAAAAATCAAGAGCATCAGAAACAAATCCAAAGCTGGAAACAGCAAACTTCTTTCCTCAGTTTTTTTCAAGCAGAGTAATAGCAAGCTTTTCTCTAAACATCTCTTCTTAGGACAGAAACTGTTTTCACTCTGGACTGATGCCAATTATGTATTCCAGGAAGAGATCTCCTGTGGCTCTGAGTCCTAGAAAAATCAGCACTTTTGAGGATATTCCAGCCCCATGTGGGTGGCAAGACAATGTGGCATCCGCTTTGGTACCCTGCCTGATCTTGCCTAGGCCTTTGAAGCTGAGAACACTGCGCCAGAATTAGCTAAATGTAGCTGGAAAAATACACTGTTAACTAGGTAAAAATTGTGTCTGGATTTGCTATCAGTTGATTAATAAGGTAACTGTTCACTTGATATATGATCTGGCTAAATTCTACTACAAGTAATTACACTCAACCTCCCACTTTGTGGATCCTGCTTTAATTAAGTAATGCTCTCTAGGTCCTAATCTTAAGTACAGTGTAGCCAGTGCCACTACGGTGACCAAATATGGTTTTTGTTAAAGGTCACGTCACTCCATGCTCCAACCAAATGGTGTTGCTTTTTCCCATACGTTTCCCATACATGCACCTTGATTTACCACCCCTATGCCTTTGCTTGCATCATTTTTTTATGTCTGGACGATCCCTACACCCCCTCCCCACTTTTTCCATGATTCTCCCAATACTAAAGTCTTTTTCCCTTTCAGAAGTTACATTTGCAGTATATTATACAAGTATCATGAATTATTTTGTATATAGTTATGTGTTTGTGTTATATATGTGTATATTTCTATGATATACATGAAGTTAAGAAGGTATTTATTGAAATTTGGCTTCTTACTGAAATTCTGCATCTTCCACCTAGGGCCTAGTCTAGTGATCTACACAAAGTAGATGCTTAATAAATGCTTATTGTTCTGTTGGATTTAGTCTTTTTTTCAGTCATGTCTGACTCTTCATGACCCCATTTGGGATTTTCTTGGCAAAGATACTAGAGTGGTTTGCCATTTCCTTCTCCGGCTCATTTTAGAGATGAAGAAACTGAAGTAAAAAGGGTTAAGTGTCCAGGATCACACAGCTTAAGTGTCTGAGACCAGATTTGTACTCAGGTTGTCCTGATTCCAGGCCCAGTGCTCTATCCAGTGCACTACAAAGCTGCCCTAACTACATTGGATTGAATTAGCCTAAAAGCTTGGCATTCTCAAACTTCTGCTTTGGCAATACAATTCAATTCAACAAGCATTAATTAATCATCTACTGTGTACAAGGCATCATGCTAGATGTCAGGGGATACAGAGACAAAATTTTAAAACATTCCTTATCTACAAGAAGCTTATATTCTACTGAAGAGAGATAACATTTACACAAATAAATAAGTGCAAAAAGATGTCCTTGATGGAGAAGAAAAATCATCAAATTAATACAGGACTCAAGAAAGACTTCTGGCAAAAAGTAATCTCAGAGTAAAACCTTGAAAAAAAAGCAAACTTAAGATTCTTTTTAAAAAATATTTTTCCAATTCCATGTAAAGATAATTTTTAACATTTAAAAAAAAATTTTGAGTCCAAATTTTCTTCCCCCTTCCCTCACCTTCTCTCTCCCTGAGATGATAAGCAATTTGATAGAGGTTATACGTGTGCGATCATGCAAAACATATTTCCGTATTAATCAGATTATGAAAGAAGACATAAAATAAAAGGGAAAATATGAAAAAATAAAGAAAGTAAAGAAAAAGTATGCTTCCATCTGTATTCAGACTCTATCATTTCTTTCTCTGGAGGTGGATAACATTTTTCATCATGAATCCTTTGGAATCAAATTTACAATTCTGAGGGGCAGTGGAGGGGAGGGAATTCATTCTAGACATGCAATGCAGCTGATGCAAAGGAATGGATGTAGGAAATCACTCTGGGATAGTTCCAAGTTCTGGGAATAACATGTAGGCCAATAAGTCTGAAATGGAAAATAAGTCAAGAGAACTCTACCCAGACTTCTCCTGTTCATCTCTTTTAAGTCTCCTGTTTTGTAATGACTTGTCAACATGTCCATCTTTCCCTTTATTATTTATTATTATCATCTTATTATATCCCTTTATTATTATTTCCTTTTATTATTACCATTATATGCAAGTTCCTTAAGATAAGGCCCTATTTTGGCTGCATGGTGCAGTGTCTTACACATGGTAGTACTTAATAAATATTCGTTGAATTGATTTGAGGTGAATTGTCTTGATATCTGTATTTTACTACCTGAACCCTAAAAAAGATAATCCTTAATGTTAGATTGTGGTTAAGTCATACCAGGCTCAATCTACCACACCCTTCCATGTTGCCCTACCACTGACACACTGGGGAATGCAATTTGAGAATATCCACTGTGCACTGCCATATTGCCTCAGGGGTAGAAAACAGATTTATCCTAGTGGCTTAGTGGAAGGATCTGACTAATGACACAGTCAGCAGAGCCAGCTCAGAGCACCGTGGTGCTCTGGAAATTGGAAGAGTTTTCCGTTTCATGAATACAGAATAACACACTGAAGGTCTTATCAAATTCTTTGATCGAACTCTTTTAAAAATATCATTACAGTGTTCCACTCTGGTGAACTGTCCCAAGGCAGGGGCCCTACATTGAAGTGGACCTCTGAATGTAAATCACTTCAGGACTTTCTTGAAATGTAAATTGTGTTAAGGACAAGAGTGGAAAGGAAAAGTGATACTGTTTCACCAGCAGACTGGTTATTTCATAGGATACAAGGATTTAGTACCTTTCCCAGCTTAAGTAATGATAATGATAACATAGCTTGGGGTGTTTGTTGCTGGCCATGGTTGCTCATGTGAAAGGCAGGAATTTGGAACACAGGATTTGAGGTAAAGGGCCATAATAATTTTGTTCTTGTTTTCTTCCAACTTGTCCCTCTGTTTGGAGCAACCAAAGGATATTGGGATTGAGAGAAAGCACAGCACCTCAGACTCATATTAGCTGCCACAGTTTCTTTATTTTTTTTTTTTTTAGGCAATTGGGGTTAAGTGACTTGCCAAGGGTCACACAGCTAGTAAGTGTCAAGTGTTTGGTCTGATGCCGGATTTGAACTCAGGTCCTCCTGACTTCAGGGCCAGTGCTCTATCCACTGCACCACCTAGCTGCCCAGTGCCACAGTTTCTTTAGCAGGAACCTCTGAAATATGTTTTGGGGGCACAGAATCCCAATAAGGGGATAAACAAATATTGCAAAAACTTTCTAACACTAAGTCAAATACAGTATTGAGAAAAGACCTTTGAGACTATCAACAGGTGGAGGTGTTAAAAGGCTCGATTTAATCTTAGCCTGACAATCTTCCTTGGTGTTGTTTGGGCATTTGACTGGGTGGTTGGCTCATAGCTTTTTCAATGAATGAATGAGGAGCTTTCAGCCTGCTCTTGTCAGGGAGAGTCTTTCTAGTTGCTACACCCTAGCATATAGGAACAGAAATAACTAGCAGGCGTCCCCCAAAATAAAGCTCAGAAGCTAGGAAAATGAAACTCAGAAAACATGAGACCATCAGAGATGTGCAATGCCACAACCTGCCGAAAGCAACAGTGATGAAGCAGCCCAGTAATTTCTAGTTGGAAGAAGGCCCAGCGAGATTAGTGTGATATTATCACCAAAAGACATAGTGGCCATGCAGGTCTGTGGTCTTCTACATGTGTATGCTGGTCACACTTGCACCTTATGTGTGTCCTACATGTATCTGCTCTTCCCATAGAAGGTTTGTATATTTGTAGCAGATGCTACCCAATGTTTATGGGGAAAAGTTTTGTTGCTACTTTTCTTACTGTATCATTTCATTAAATGCCTTTGCTCGGAACTAAAGGAGTCCTCTGGAGGTCAAATAAAAGTAATAAAAAATAAAAAATGGAACATCATTGCACCAAAATGAAAGATAAATATGAATACAGAGAAGCATTGAAATATGTACATGATCTGATGCAAAATGAAACAAGCTGAATGAGGAAGAAAAATATAAACAGAAAGAATAATAACAAAAAATTAAAACCCAATTGAATGCTGCATAATTATAATGATCAAGCTTGGCTCTGAAGAAGAGAAGCAAATTAAACTACCTTCTCTTAGCAGAGGTTGGAGATCATGAGCGTGAAACATTGTATATACTGTCAGAATTGGTTAGTTTTGTTGAACTGCTTTCATTCTCTCTCTCTCTCTCTCTCTCTCTCTCTCTCTCT
>NW_020952380.1:2519492-2608319 GCF_900497805.2 Vombatus ursinus
CTCCCTCTCTCTCTCTCTCTCTCTCTCTCTCTCTCCCCCTCCCTCCCTCCCTCCCTCTTCCTCCCTCCCCTCTCCTAGGAAGGGCAGGAACATGCCTAGGGCACTGAAGGGTTAAGTTACTTGCCCAGGGTCACATAGCCAGTATGTGTCAAGGGCAGACCTTGAACCTAGGTCGAAATTTCAGGTTAAATTTTTTATCTTCTATACCCAACTGAAACAAAGGTAATTTCAAAACAAAATATGAGTTTAAAACTTTTTTAGTAAAATTTGAAGTAATTAAATCAATCAGGTCTTATGAGCTATTGTTTTGAGAAGATGCAAACCAATATAATATCTTGAAACTGGGTGGCTGATATGAGAAAAAGCATCCCCAAATACTATAAAAATAACAACCTCTCATCACTACTAGCTAAGAAAGCAGCTGTTGTGTTAGTAAGGCATGACTGCCTCAATTCTCATGAATGAAGACTCAAGGTACAGAATGAAAGGACTCAAGGTGAAGGACAAAGCATTCATTTTCAGACGTGGCCAAAGTGGCAATTTGTTTTGCTGGACTATGCATATTTGTTACAAAGGTTTGGTTTTGGTCTGGCTTGGTTTTTTAGTTGGAATTGGGGAAAGTGGGATGAAGAATGGAGATAACAATGGAGTTGGGAGTGGGGGAAACAGAAAAAAAAAGATTATTGGAAGCATTTTTTTAATGCATGGAAGAAAATGGAAGGATGACCAGAAGAAAATAAATACAAGCAGGACAGCTTTGAAAGTTCCCTTTTGAATTTTATTATATACCTAAAAGTATAGCTATATATATAGTATATACCAAAGTATAAAAGTATATGCAAGTTACATATAAAAGAAGATTCATAATTTCATAAATAATCCTATTTTCTGACCTACTTTGTAAATTTGGTTATTGTTAAGTTCAGAATAAATATATATATATATGTGTGTATCTGTATATTATATATGCATAATATATGTATGTATATGCATATATGTATATATATTTTAATTTCTCATGAATGAGCAGGGTTTTTGAAATAGATGAACTAGAATACATATAGCTCCCCAAGAGATTTTTCATTCATTTGGCTGTAACTGTTTTCTAAATCTATAATAGCTGTAGAGTAAACACTAAAAAACAATATTCTACCATTCTGTCTCCAGACAATGTGGTCTACTAAGCTTCACCAACAGTGACTTTAAGAGTAAGACCTTGTGATTTTTTTTTTTTTTTGGTTTATTTGTTTCTTGTCAGTGCTACCTAGACACGCTGAGCAGTCAAAAAGCTCAAATAACTTTGCTGAGCTAAGTCTCAGGGAAAGCAGTCCACTGTGGGAAGTAGTCAGGTGTGCATACAAATTAACGGCCACCATGTGCTCCATTTCTCAAGCATTTTTTCTGAGTATCGGGTGGGTCACTGGGCACAATGAATTTATTTCTAATTCCTGGTTGTAGGCACCAATAGAATTAATAAAAATAACACATTGCAGACTCAGCTTTAACCAAGTCCAGATTGGTTTCCCTACGATTAAGTGGAGGAGAGATGAAAGTGAGAGTAAGATGAAGAGTGGAGGAGAGGATGACAGAGGGAGAGAGAAAAAGGAGGAGAGGGAATGAGGGAGAGAGGAGAGGGGAAGAGACAGACAGACAGAGACAGAGAAGAGAGAGGCAGAGAGACAGAGACAGAAACAGAGACTAGGACAAATAAAGATGTAGAGGGGTTTTGAAATGTGGTACAGGAGAGACAAGAGAGTATTGGGTAGGCCCAAGGCTTTCAACACTTAACCACAGGAAATTCAATTTAAACATCCTATTGACACCTCAGCCTTAACATGTTCTAAATGGAACCCTTTATCTTTTCCCTGAAATCCACTCCTCTTTCAAAGTTTCCTATTTCTGTGGAGTGCACTACCATTTTTCTAGTCATCTAGGTTTATAAACTCAGTGTCATCTTTGACTCTTTCCTTTTCCTCACCAACCCACAGGGGTGTGCTGGTAAATGTTTAATAACCAACAGTCCAAAAAGAAAAATATACCTATTATACACTTTTAAGTGTAATCTACATTATTCATATTTTCTCCATCACTTTCTTACATAGAGAAAATGAAGAAAACAATAAATTATGCCCTTATTTATAGTGGCTGACTTCTGAATTGTAAATGTTCACACTGAAAATTTAATAACCAGCAGTCTCCAGTGGGTCCAAGCAGGCTCAACAATACCTTTGACAACACCCTACTGAATTAATGCCTAAATTTTCTCTGCCATAGTTCAACCCTAATCGATATCCCTCTTCAAGAGATGTCTTGAAGTGGAAGGGACTATAGGAGTAAGAAGGCAAAGTAGAAAGGACTTTTAAACTTTTCATTTAAAAAAAATCAATTTTCATTTAATTTTCGCTTCTTCCTCCTCCTATAGCAATTAGTAGCCTGCATAAAATGTTCCTTAGAAAAACTGAAAATGAAATCTGGTAAGTTACCTATGTGGTACAATCTTATAAAGAGAATTTACCCAAAATACCCAGACACAAATATGCTATTTGTTGATGTCTGAAATTCCATAATTAGAGATTTATCTCTTTGGTTTTAGACTTTGTCCTCTAGTAAGATGCAAATATCCCTGAGAAGAAAATACAGTCAATCCTCAACATTCCTATATTTAACTTTCACAACTTCAAGTATTCATGTGATTTTATTAATAAGCTCATTTTCACTTTCCTGTTGGCAATGGCACACATTTACTCTATGCAGAGTAGAGGAAAAAAATGAGAAATGTGCACATTTGTGAAGAGGCGGGTATCCTTCTAGATACTTCATTGGTCTTAATTCACTCTACTGTTGTCATTCATTGCCTATTTTCATTGTTTGCCTTTGAAACTCAAGTTCTGTGTTGCAATTATGCTCCTAAAGCATAGTGCAAGTCATTTGGGTTCTAAGCCCAAGCATGCAAAGTCAGTGATGCAGCTTAGTGAGAAAATAAGCATGTTAGATAAATTTTGTGCAGGAATATCTGCAGCCACGGTTAGCCAGGAGACTCTCAAAAATTTCAAACAGAGCCAGAAGTAGACATTGCTAACAGATTATTTCAAGCTGATGTATCCTTCACAATCTCCAATGCATGCACCAGCCATGAAGGACAAAGTGTCAGAGGTGATGTCTACATTTCACCAATCTCATCATCTTTTGATAGCAGTGACTAAATCCCATCAACCTCTCCCTCAGTTTTCAGATGCAGCCAAAGTAGAAACGTTGACAGCAGTATAGTATACAGTACAATGTCCTCACATTGCCATCTGACATAGTGGAAGGTAAGATTCAGGTTAAAAAAAAGTTTGTTTTAAGAATTTTATTTGTTGGTACTGTAGATTACATGTTATGAAAAGTATATAGTATTTGAAATTAATTTTTTAACTGAGATGTTAGCACAAAAGGTCACAGAATTCTAGGGAATTACTAGCAAGAAAAATGTTTTGCATGTTACCAATTTTATTTTGCATACTGCGGTTTTTGGGTTATGTCATGGTTACTGTGTTAGGAAAAGTTTATATTATTGGAGCTAATGTTTTATTATAAAGAATTGCATGCAGAAAAGTATATTTTCATCAATCTTTAGTGAAAGATTATGATTTTTGGTGATTGCGACCCCCTATTTCCCACAGGTACAATATATCACACTTTTTATTTTTGTGTCATTTTCTAGGAAGTTGTTTAAGGATGATTTTGTTGTTTTTTATTCCTGCCCAAGTTGCCACATCGAATTATTGATAGAGCCAGGACTATCAAGTGTGGTCTTCTAACACCAAATCGCTATAACATACTGTCTACCTTGTCAGTGCCTTCCTGAAAAAACAAAATATTTTTGGGACTTTTTGGTTTTTGAATAATTAATTTTTAGGTTTTAACATTCACTTTTATAAAATTTTGAGTTCTAAATTCTTCTCCCTCCCTCCCCTCCTGCCTCCCTAAGATGACATACAATCCGATATAGGCTGTGCATGTACAATCACATTAGGCATGTTGTGAAAGAACAAACAGAACAAAAGGAAAAAACCATGAGAAAGAAAAAAAAATTTAAAAAGAGAGAAAATAGTAAGCTTCAATCTGCATCCAGACTCCATAGTTCTTTCTCTGGATATGGATAGCATTTTCCATCATAAATTTTTTGGAATTGTCCTAGATCATTGCATTGCTAAGAAAAGCTAAGTCTATCAAAGTTGGTCATCACACGATGTTGCTGTTACTGTGTGCAATGTTCTCCTCGTTCTGCTCACTTCACTCAGCATCATTTCATGTAAGTCTTTCCAGGTTTTTCTGAAATTTGTCTGCTTATCATTTCTTATGGAGCAATAGTATTCCATTACATTCATACCACAACTTGTTCAGCTATTCCCCAGTTGATGGGCATTGCCTCAGTTTCCAATTCTTTGTCACCACAAAAAGAGCTGCTATAAATATTTTTGTACATGTGGGTCCTTTTCCCTTTTTTATGATCTCTTTGGCATGCAGACCTAATAGTGGTATTGCTGGATGAAAGGGCATGCACAGTTCTATAGCCCTTTGAGCAGAGTTCCAAATTACTCTCCAGAGTGGTTGGATTCACAACTCCACCAACAATGCATTAGTTTTCCAATTTTCCCACATCTTCTCCAGCATTTATCATTTTTCTGTTTTGCCATATTAGCAAATCTGATAGGTGTGATGTGGTACCTCAGAGTTGTTTTAATTTGCATTTTTCTAATCAATGGTGATTTAGAATATTTTTTTAATTTTTAATTTCTTCATCTGAAAACTTCTTGTTCACATCTTTTGACCATTTATCAATTGGGAAATGACTTGTATTCTTAGAAATTTGACTCAGTTCTCTATGTATTTTAGAAATGAGGCCTTTATTGGAGACACTGCTGTAAAAATTGTTTCCCAGCTTTCTGCTTCCCTTCTAATCTTGGTTGCATTGGCTTTGTTTGTGCAATTTTTAAAAATTTAATGTAATCAAAATTATCCACTTTTACAAAAAAACACATTTTGATGGGGATTGGCAGAAAGACACAGTGAGCACCTGAAAAAATGGACGAATGATTCACCATTAAAGGAAAGAGGGGGAAAACACAGAAGAGATTGCTTAGTGGCCTTAAAATCAAACTTAACTCATTTAATTTTCCCAAGGGAAATTTTAACCTAAGATATAGGGATAGGAACTAAACTTACATGATCATTGGTACAGGGAAGTCATAAGTTAAGAAACTCCCTCTACCAATCCAGGTTGACCTCTTCTAGGTAGTTTATAGTCTTGGTTAAGTGATTTGCCAATGGTCACACAGACAGTATATTTCAGACGCAAAACTTGAATCCAAGACTTTTTGACTGCAAGGCCAGTTCTCTATCCAGTACAATGGCTGACTGTCAATATACTCAAATTAAAATTGCCTAAGTATGGGGTCAGTGATGACAACTAGAATACCCCAAGGAAGTATGTTAAAAAGTATGGGTTGGTTCTGGCATAGAGCTTGCCTCCCCTAATCTTTGAGATGTTCTGGGCACTGCACAGTGGGGCTCCAGGGATACATAGATGGAAAAAAAAATAAGTCTACAGTCATTATGAGTTTGCCCTAGAATTAGGATGTGGTCCATGCTGTGGCTTTGCAGTTTCAAGGAAGTAAAAACTCCGTCATAGTTCTGGGAGGCCAGTTCTTAGCTGGAAAAAAGTGGTGAGCCAGAAGGCATTTGCCTAAAAGATGGGCAGTTACTTTTGACAATTCTAAGAACTCTTAAAACAAGCCAGTCTCATGGCCTTGAACAGTGTATCTTTCTCTTGTAGTCACAGGTACACATGATATAAAACAAGCATGGCTCTTTCCTCTCCTCCTAAGGAATTTTTAAGAGAGATTCACTCCCCATATTCAGAACAAGGCTGATTTTGACCCCTTGGAGAGGCCATATGATAAAATTTCTTGCTTTGAAAACAAGCTTTTTACTCATTTCCCTAAATTCTAATCCTTGAAGAGTTTGAATTTAAAAGGGAAAAAAAACTTCTTGAAGAGGTATTTCAAGAAAAGGCTCAAGTGGCAATTGTCTTTAGTCACTCTATTTGTTTGGGTTCTCAGAATCAGTACTGAGAAAGTTTCAGGCCTGGTTTATACTGTGATGGTACCTAACACTCCTATCTCTCAGAGCAACTCCACAATCAGACCGGAGACTAAGCCTCTGTATTTTATTTTGGGGTCTTGCTCTGGCTTGCTGAGCCTCCATTAGCAGCTTCACATCCCAGAGGCAAGGAGTGTGGGTAAACCCACAAGTGACCATCCCTTGTCTCTGTGCCTTTCTACTGGGAGTGCTCAATACCTGAATGTACTCTTTTCTCACCTCTACATCATATACTCCTTCTCTTCCTTCAGATTCAGCTGAAGCAACACCTTCCATTTGAAGACTTTGCTGATTGCTACCCCACCCACACACACACTGCCATCATCCACCCTAACTGCCTTGCATTGAACTACCTTGAATTTATTTATTTGTATTCTGCATATATTTAATCTATATATGCATATACATATATGTATATATGTATGTATATATGTGTATATATATACATATATATGTATATGTATATATATCGCCTTTCCGATAGAATGCATGCTCCTTGAGGGTAGACATTATTTGATTCTTTGTCTTTGTATCTCCAGCACCTTGGAGCACAAGGTCTGCCAAGTCTGACACATAGGAGCTTAGTATGTGCTTGCTGAATGATTGATTGACCACTTAACTAGTAATAATATCTCATGGAACCAAATAACAGCCTGGGTTTGACCATTTCTGTCCATCAGACCAATATGTAAGGTTCCCAGGCTATCCAGTTTTCAAATGGAATATGTGAGCACCATCTGAAATGCTCTTCTGAGAAGCCAGTCCTGGTGGGCCCAGTTCTGATGCACTGAGGTTATGGTCAGGGCCTTACTTCTGAAAATATAGGTGGAACTGATTATTTTGAAAGTGCTCAACCCCTGTGACAAGGTATTCATTTCTCCAATGACTAAATTTTATTCTCAAGCTCAGCCTGCAGAAGAAATGGCCCTTCTCCAGGCAATTCATCTGCCTTATGAAGATAGAAAGGACTAATGTAGGGAGGGCAAACTTACTCAGCACCAATGCCTATTAAAAGGCTTAGAGGAATCACCTTAATCTCTTCCCTAACGGGCTAAGGAGAAAAAATATCAAATGTTCATTTCCAGCAAGTCAGTACTCATAATAAATTAATTCATTCTGAATTGACTATCTTCAAGAAAACTCAGTTGAATGGATTCAGAGTACTCTGCCCCACCCTGCAAGGGCTCTGTCCTGGGCCTTCTTTTCTCTCTTAAGAGTGTCATGGCAAAGTAGGAAAGAGTTCTGAGTTTGGAGACTGTGTGACTTAAGGCAAGTCATTTCATTTTTCTCAACAACAATTTCAGTTAGTCAATAAACACTTATGAAGCACCTATTATATGCCAGTCACTATGCTAAGAGCTGAGATATAAAAAGAAGCAAAAGATAGTCTTTACCCTCAAGGAACTCACAATTTAATGGAGGAGACAACAAGCAAACAAACACGTACAGGCAGGATGACTAGGAAAAAAATAAGAGAGGGAAGGCACTATAATGAAGAGGAATTGGGAAAGGCTTCCTATAGAAGATGGAATTTTAGTTGGAATTTGAAGGAAACCAGGGAAGTTAGGAGGTGGAGACAAGGAAGGAGAGCATTTTGGACATGGCGGAGAGCCAGAGAAAATGGAATATCTTGTTTGAAGAACAGTAAGGAGACCAATTTCATTGGACCTAAGAGTGAATGGCAGGGAGTGAGGTATAAGACTGGAAATGAGTGGGGTGAATTGGGACTAGGTGATGAAGGGCTTTGAATACCAAATAGAGGGTTTTGTATTTGATCCTGGAGATAATAGGGAGTCCCTGGAGTTTGTTAAATAGGGAGATGATATGATAGGACTTGTGATTTAGGAAAATCACTTTGGCAACTGAATGGAAAATAAATTGGAGAGGGGAGAGACTTAAGGCCAGCAGACCCACCAGCAGGCTACTACAATACTTCAAGCATTCGGTGATGAGGGACTATACCAGGTGAGTAGCAACACAAAAGAAGAGAAGGGGGCATAGTAGAGAGATATTGTAAAGGTGAAATCAACAGTAATTGGCAACAGATTGGTTAGGGGGGTGGTGAGAGATAGTGAGGATCCTAGAATAACACCTGCAAGCATGAGGGACTGGAACGATGTTGTTGCCATCAATAGTAATAAGGAATTTGGAGGAGGGAAGAGTTTAGTGGGAAAGATGATGAGTTCAGTTTTGGGCATATTGGAATGGTAGTTTGGAGGCTAGATTGTAAGGGGTTAAGAAGAGAGTGATAGGAGAAAAAGCAAAGACACCTATTGTAGACTGCCTTCTCAAGTTTAGCCATGAAGGGCAGAAGAGCTACAGGCAATAGTTATCAGGGATGGAAAAATCAAGTGAGGATTTTTGAAGATCAGGAAGAAATGGCTATGTTTGTAGGCAGTATGGAAGGAGCCAGTAGTCAAGAAAACATTAAAGGCAATTGGTAGAGTAGGGGCAATCTGTTAGAGAAAAAAATTATGTGTTGGGACTGGATGATCTATGTTTCTCCTTCCAGCTCTATAAGTATAGCTAAGACTCTACATATGCTCCTTATAAGTTACCACAGGTTTTAGATAGGTAGATAGATAGATAGATATTTAGTCCTTTTGTCTCTCCTGAACTCCAATCTCATATCATAAACTAAATGCTAGATATCACCATCTTAAACTCTATAGGTATCTCAAACTCATTATGTTAAAAACAGAACTTATTATGAGCCAATGAACCCCAGTTTGATATAAAGCACCAGTCCTCAGGATACATGAAAGTTATGGTTTATCCTATCCAGAGATCAGTTGTCTCCCCCATCTACCAGTTACATATGCTGTGGCACAATTAGAGTTAAATTTCCTATTTCCCTACCCTCATTATTCATTCTTCATTAGGTAGTTCAGAGAATACCCTCATCTCAGTGGCTCACATGACCCCAATGTCTTGCCCCACTGTTGATAAGGCAGTCTCTTATTACTGTCACATCATTTCTTTGTCTAAAAAATGAATTTTGAGCCCTAAGTAGCTCTGGGCCTTGAATGGAGCACATGTCCAACTCATCAATCATGTGCTGCCTATGGAATTGTGGGAGCAATGAAAGCACATACGTTCTGTTCTGCATTAATACCTATTCTCTTCCTATGACTTCTTTCCCTATGTGACAGTGTCAGTCTTCAGGAACAACTCCCTCCCCATATTTTGTATTGCAATTAAATTTCCTCCACACCTATCCTTCTACCTAACTTCCTGATTTCTGTCAAGGGTACCACCATCTTTCCAGCAACTCCAATTTGCAAGCTCACAATCATCCTCCATCTTTACTTCCTAAGTCATCTTATTCACTCATTTGCCAAGTCTTATCTACCTTTGCAGCAACTCTTGCATATTTCCTCTCATCTCCATTCACACAGTCACCACTCTAGTTCATGTTTTCATCTATACTCTCCTAGACTATTACAATAGACACCAACTGGTCTCTCTGCCTCCAGGCTCTCCTGTCTCCAATCTGTCCTCCACACAGCTGCCCAGTTGACATTACTAAAGCCAAAGTCTGACCTTGCCACTCCCCCTGCTCAAGATGCTTCTTAAGTGACTACTCTCTGACTCTTCCCAGAAACTAGATAGCATCTCCCTAATCCTATCCTTCTTCCATCCTGGACCTCCTACAATGAGAACCACTTCTCTGGGTTAGATAATAAGACTCAGGGCATTATCTTCAGAGTACCATTGTAAAAATTATCTTAAGGTACTTGGTAAGGAAAATAAGCAAGCTAATAGGAAGACAGGCCTCTGTTGCATGTCCCTCTCATTAGCACAGATTCATTTTCATATGGATCAGATGATACCTCAGAGACTCGGGAAGGTACAAATAAGTTGGAAAGCAGAGGAATTTCAATAGAATGGAGAAGAGTGGAGGAATCTCAGAATCCTAGATGTTAAGGTTGTAAGGCACTTTAATAGCCCACACCCAACAGGAATGCATGCCATAACAGATCCAAGAAAATGATCATCCAACCACTGCTCAAAGGCTTCGTATCAATGAAAAGAATCCACCATTTTTTAAAATACAAACCTGTCTGCTTTTGGACAATGGTTTTTGCTAGGAGGCTCTTCCTTTTATTTATATTGATATTTGCCTCTTCTACCCATTTTGCCTGGTTCTCCCTCCTGGTCAAATGGAACAAGTCTGTTCCTTAGGATGGCCCTTTAAATACTTGAATACAACTATTATGTCCTGCCCCTCCTCAGCTATCTGTTTTCCAAGCTAAATGAACCCAGTTCCTCCAACTTGTCCTCATGACATGGACTCAAGGCCCTTTACCATCCTAGTTATCATCCTCTGTACACTGTCCAGTTCATTAGTGTCCTTCTTAAACTGAAGTATTCCACAGCTAAGCACAATATTGCATTTATGATCTGACCAGAGCAGGATCATAGAATGATCATCACTTTGTTATTCCTGTAAGCTAAGACCCTCTCAATGTATCCCAAGATTACATTTCCTTTTTTGTCTACTATATCTCATTATTGACTCTAACTGAACTTGGATTTCACTAACACCCTCAGATCCTTTTCAGATAACCCAACTTAACCATGTCTCCTCCATCTTGTTATTTGAGAGATTGATTTTTTGAACCCAAGTATGACTTTACATTTATCCCTGTTGAATTTCACCTTGTTAAGCTCTGAATCTGTCAAATTTTTTTTTAGAATTCTGTCATCCAATGTATTAACTACTCCTCCAAGGAGAATTTAATGGAGAAGAGAACAAGTAGTGGCAAACAGCCTGTTGCTGCTACTACTGAGAGAGTGTCTAGGGATGTGGGAATACCATCAAGGGAGGGGAAAATGAGGTAAGCTCCCTATTTCACAATTTGGTGTAGGATCAGTCATCCTTGAAATAGGAATTTGGTCCTATATACTTTGTGGAACTAATCAGAGTCTAATGTGACATATGTAGAGTATTGGGTATTTTCCTAGAAAAGGTATGATGAATGAAACAGCTTCCTATTTTTAAAGACTGAATAAATATTTCTTGCTACAAAGTTAGATTTTTTTCAAACAAATTATCATGAATCCTATCTTTTGGAGAATCCTGTTTTAGAAATATTCAGATATCCAAAAAGTAGACTGGCAACTAATCTAATCTGCCTAACCTCTATCTTGATATCCACTTCCCCATTCTTCTTGTAGTCTTGCTAGAGCAAGCTGAATCACTCATCATCTTATTAGAAGTTAAACACTGTCAAAATGCATGAACATTTTTTTCAGCTCCCACCCAAACTTCAAGTCATGATCCATACCTCTGTCATCACTGGAGGCAATAGGCTAATGAGACTGGCAACCATTTCAAGTGCTAAAAATTGCCATTCCAAAAAAAGGGGGAAAGGGAGAAAGCAGGGAGAAGCCCACTGGAAAACATCCAGGATCTGCCTTGGCTATGGGCATTAGAACAACTGGGTCACTGCCCAGTGTCTCCTCCTCCTGCAGGTGCTCCATAATGTGAAGCAAAAATCCCCTGACTAGAATGGTGGAGACTAACAGAATTAGCAACTCCATTAATGGATCAAGTACCCAGGGACAGCCAGGGATTTTAAAATCCTCTGTGAGTGTTTTCTCTGAGCCAGTAATTCTGGGTTTGTCTACAGTTGGCTGAGGTAGAGTCTGCTGTAAGACTTAATATTGGTTTTGAAAATTTTCATGATATTATATTTAATAAATCTAGTTTGGACCTTTATCAGGAAAAAGCAAATGAACACATCCCATTATTCTTGTCATTTCTTCTCAAATAAAATGGTTAACTATCTTTGTAAAAAAACACTTTATTTGCTTTGGGTTTTTTGTTTGTTTGTTTGTTTATATCAATCACTTCCCAGAAATCCTGACCTCACTCCCATAGAAGCCTTTCTTATAAGAAAGAGAAAAGCAAAACAAACCAACAACCCTGTCTGATGGTTTAGACAGCATTCTGCAGTGGTTCATTTGAAAAGGAGATCAATAGGTTTCATAAGTCCTCTGGAATCAAGATGGTTCATTACAGCATATTTAGGTCTCCTAGAAATGAATGAACACTTGAAATCTTTGCTGTTAGGATCATTCTTGAAAGTCTAATACCTGAGTATTCAGATGGAGATTAGTTAAGGAAGGGGTGGGTTGGAGGAAAGAGAGAGGAGGTTGGAGGAGATAGGGAGTAGGTGTAATTTAAAATCAAGATGTGCTGTATCATTAAACATTTACTGTGAACCTATTCTGTGCAGGCAGCTAGGTAACACTGGAGAAATCACCCAGTCTGGAGTCAGGAAGACTGAGCTCAAATCTGGCCTCAGACACTTACTAGCCATGTGATCCTGGACAAGTCAATTAATTCTGTTTGCCTCAGTTTTGTTATCTATAAAATGAGCTGGAGAAGGAAATGGCAAATCTCTCCAGTATCTTGGTCAAGAAAACCCCAAATGGGGTCATGAAGAATCAGACATGACAGAAATGACTAGACAACAATTGTGTGCCTACCACTAGGCTAAGTCCTACAGATACAAATAGGTTTAAAATATGACTCCCACCCCCCAGAGAGGTTGCAACCTGAGGAGATATTACTCATAAACAAAAGACAGAATGATACATGGTAGTATATAAAATCGACAGACTTTTGTATAATACTTTACAATTTACAGAGCATTTAATGTATGCTACTATATTTTACTTATGACAACTCCATGATGTAAGTACTACAATTATTTTTCAATGGAGAAAAATGAGGGATATGGAGGTAAAATGATTAGTGCATGATTGCAAGGCTAGTAAGTTTCTTCTCAAATCCAAGGCCAGAACTCTATCTGCCATGACACACTGCCTTTGGTGAGGTGCAGACAATAAATGCTATGGGAAAGAAAGATCTCAGAAGACTGGAGCAGGCAAGGAGGTGAGTCTTGAAGGAGGTGAGCCTTGAAGGAAGAGGAGGGAAGGCTTTGTAGGAATAGGAAGTGGTATGATTGAAAGGGCTCAATCAATCAACAATCTGAAAGTATTTATGAAGCACTTTCCCTGTGCTAAGTTACTGGGGATACCCATGAAAAGAATGACGCAATCCCTGTATGCACAGAACTGGTCTTAGAATATGAAATTTATGTATTAGCTGAGCCATGTGCTACCTCAGTGGCCTTGAGTCAGCTGCTTCATTTTTCTAAGCCCATTTCCTCAGCGATACAATGGAGTTGGACAAGACGGTTAATAAGATCTTATCCAGCTATGAAATTCTATGCTTCTAAGTGTAGATGCAAGAAAGAGACTGTTATGTATGGAGAGAACTTTGGGGTCTTAGTTTACAAATAAATAAACCAATTCCCAGGGAGGCAAAGCTAATAAATGGCAATAGGTCCAGGGCCTGGCTCTCTCAACTGAGTCTAGCATACTATTTATTCATTACAATACCAGTGTTTTTCAAACTTTTTCATACTTGCGACCCCTTTTCAAGTTTCGGCATTTGTTGGCATTATGTGGTCTGAGGGCACATGCAGTGGAAAGTGCGCATGCTTTGTATTCAGAACCAAGGCTGCAGTAAAGTTGTGTGATGCAATACAAGGCAGGTACTAACAGAAACATTTGAGATTCATTACATGTTTGATTTTTAATTAATTTTGGTCGTTGCCTGTCAGAAACCTTTCACTGTTGCCAAATTTTTCACAACTCCATATGGGGTTACGACCCACAATTTAAGAAGAGGTGCTGATTACATTATGTCGATTCTGTTCTGCTTGAGAAGACCTAAGGGATGGATTTGCAGTCAACCTGGATTGTTCTCACAAGCCCAGAATTAACCTCCACATGGCAAGATTCTCTGGATGTAAAATATGCAGTGTTTCTGGCCATTCTATTGACCTGTCCATCAGGCAACTCTGCCCTGGCTTTTCCCTTTCCACAACTACACAAACCTTTACCTCAACCCCCTGAACCCTTTCTCAAGCAGAGACCACAACCTCTCTGTATGGTAACAGTGGTTGGAAGGGGAGGGATGTCTTTCAAAATGGAGGCATAATTCATAGAGTAGGGTAGGCTGTAAATGAGAAGGCTCAATTTCTAGTAAACTCATCACTCTTTCTCTCAAAGGAGATTGCCAATAAAAGGGACCTGTCCTTCAGTTTTTAAAAAATGTATTGTATGTTTGGAAATGACATCTATGCCAACCCAACCCAGGACAAACTAACCTGGTAAACCTGACATTTCATTTCTTTTCTTACCAGAATTCTCACAAATCTTTTACAGTAGCTGCTTCCAACTAAATGCCAGCTCATTCTTGGAGAATGTGTTCAAAAGCTAATTTAGATTCCTTCTGCCTCCAGCCATTATCCCTCCCTCCCTCCCAACTCTATTGCAGCTTAATTGTGAAAGGAAATCATGTTTGCATATTTTTAACATACTATATTGACAAATTTTATGTATTAACCCATATTAACATATTTAACATTTTCAAAACATTTTTTCATACCAGCAACCTTTGATGGTAAACACTGTGCCAAAATATCATGTTCAGGACTCAGGAACCATTTTCTTCATTGGTATACATGATGCCATAAACACATCAGTGCTTTCTTTATGGGGGTAAGGAAATAAGCCATTTTACCCTGGGGGCACCCAAGGGAATCTGCTGACAGCATGAAAAATCTAAGAGGAAAAATAGTGTTTTTCAGACCAGCCAATCAGTTGCTTCTCCATCTACACCTCCACACTGCCTACTCCATTGCAATTCTGATGCACTCATCATTTCATATTGCATATTATTATGTAACCTGATGCATCACTGATGCTCTGGAATCATTTGGTTCAATTGGGGGGGGGAATTGAGAAGGGGGACAGTTCATTCTCTAAAATACCTTCATGTCTCCCACTCAGGTTTCTACCTAGGAACATCAGGTTTTCACTAGCATCTCGGACTTACCCCAAAGGAAAAGGTCCCTCAGTTCCTCTGCAAACACTCAGGCATTTGACCCAGATCAACATTTATGCTCTATGGTCATTTTCATTCCAGAGCTCTACCAACTTCCTCCCTTTGCATACAACTTGGCATTCATGGTGTTGCCCTGGGATTCTGATTGGTAAAAGCTTATTATGTACAGTCCAGACCCAGACCCACTGTGCTATTCTCAGGCAACCTTCATCTCATGACACCAGGCAAGGACTCTTCCTCCCTTCCCAGGACCCTCTTCTTCTACCTCGGAGTCTACAAACGATAACTTAAATTAGCACTACTATTCCTGGAAGATATGAGTCAATTATTGTCCTGTTACGTCTACTTACTGTCCCTGATAAATTCCCTGACCAAAACAGCCCTCCCTGACTACTACTCCTGTGTGTGGGTGTGGGTGTGCTTTGTGTTGTGTTTACCTATTAGAATATAGAGTAAGGATTTCTTTTATTTCTTATTTCCAGCATTTAGCACAGTACCTGGCATATGGTACTTAACAAATCCACTCTTGCCATCAAACACATACACACACACACACACACACACACACACACACACACACAAACACATACACACATGATTTTCCCCTGAGCTCATAAACAATCAATTACATTCTCTAGTCAACTCTGTTTTCCATGCCTTCAGCCTTATCTTATTACTGTTTGTGCTCCTCTTTCTTACCAAAAGAAAGAACTCAGGTCTGCTAAGCAGTCAAGCAATCCTCCTACTCTGGTGAGCCCTCAACTTCCCCAGGTACCTCTATCCATTCTTCATAAATTATACTATTTAAGTGAGCCCCCTGTGAGGGGAAGGAACTCAGACTTCTAAGTCAAGCAGTCTTTTTATCTGGTATCTTCTACCCCCCCAGTCCTCTTAACTGATAGTAGTGCCATGAATGCACTCCCTCCCTATCCCCCAGCCTATACAAGAAAGGACTTACAGTTGCTAGGAGATCTAGAAACCCTCCCTTCTGGTAGATTTCTCCTCTCTTGGGACCTACACAGTCTGCACAACTCACATTGAAAGAATGGGTCTAGGCTGCTCATCTCAGGATACAACTAAGACCCCCAAAACCCATGTACTTTTTGAGGACTTTCATGGAAAGTGAATAAAACAAACCAGATAAGTAGTATATTCAGATTAGCTGAGGACCAGATACTTAAAAGAAAATTTTAACATAAGAAAAGAACTTAATTGGGTCAGTCCTGAAATGGGACAAAAACAGATGAGGAAAGCTAATTGTGTAAGTTCAATGAGGGAGAAAAGAAGCCTAAGTATCTGCTTCCAGGGGAATTTCCATGCCCAAAGGTGAGAACATATCTTAGCATATGTACTATTGGCACAGGTGCAGGGGGAACAAAAGTTTATATTACTGAAGGGCATGGGGAAAAGAAATGATGAGGCAGCATCTGTGTGTGTTTTCTGTTTATGTTTAATGTCATATTCTCTGTTAGAATGGTTCAGAACATGCTCTACCTCCCCCCTCAGAGAACGGTAATGAGTGGTGAATAAAAATTACATTAAATGCTGACACTGAACTTCCCCCTCTCTGGGCCTTCATGGTCTCATCAGTAAAATGAGGGGATTGAACTAGATGAATTCCTACTATCCCTTCCAGCTCTAAATCTATGATCCTGTAATCCTAAATTATTCTGTATTTGAGGAGGCATGTTGCTTTCTAGATGACTGCTGGAGTATGAAAGTCGAAGCAGCTGTTGTGGTATGTATTCCAGGTGTGCATATAGCTAGCAGTTATATAGCACTTTAAAGTTTGTAAAACACTTTACAAATATTAGCTCATTTTATCCTTGTAAAAATCCTGGGAGATAGGTGCTATTCTAATTCCCTTTTTATAGCTGAGGAAACTGAGGCAGATGAAGGTTAAGTGACTTACCCAAGGTCATACAGTTAGGATATGTTTGACTCCAGACTTAAAGTCAGGTCTTCCTGACTCTAGGTCCAGTGTTCCAGTCACTGTACTACCTAACAGCCTCTAGAAGCTTATTTGTGTCTTTGATACATGGCAAGATCAGAGCAGAGAATGTGTATAAGTGAATTCAGAGATAAAAGGTTCTACCTTCATTTGAGAATATTCAGACATAGAATAAGGGGTGAAATCAGCCCACCTGCCTATCAATTGGGGAATGACTGAACAAGTTATGGTATATGATACCAATGTGCTAGGTTTCAGAGAAACCTAGGAAGAGTTGCATGAGCTACAGCAAAGTGAAGTAATCACAACCAGGAGAAAAAAAAAATATGCAGTAACAGCACTACGGTAAAGAAAAACAACTATAAAAGATTTAGGAACCACAATGCCAGAGGACTCAAGATGAAATGTGCTGCCTACCTCCTAAGAGAGAGGCAAAAGACTCAAGGTGCAGAATGAAACATTTTTTGGACATTGCTGATAGAGGAATTTGTTTTGCTTGACTGTACATGTTTGTAATAGGGCTTTTGTTTTTATTGCTTTCTTAATAGGGGATGAAGGGGAAGATGAGATGAAAGAGAGAGAAGGCAGATCTTAAAATAAAACTGGATTAAAAATAAAGAAAATAAACTAGCAGCCCTCAATAAGGGAGAGGTTTTATAACATCTGAGTAATTAAACACCCCTCTTGCAATCTCTAGCTCAGGTGGGTTTTGTCTTTTGTCACCAAACTGTCCTGTATTTACAGCTCTTTGAAAGCATGACTATCCCAACACCTCTTCACCTTTCCCAGAGTCAGCTGATTGAGACTCTTACTCAAGCACCAGAAGCAAGAGAGAGACACAGGTGCTGTTGTTTACACAGCAAGACCTCCTTCCTCTCACAGCTGGAGAAGCACTGGAAAGGAAAGATTGATTGTGACTCTTCAGGGGGTATTTAGATACACCAGGAAGTAATCAGAGCGCTAATGGAGATGGCAAAGGAGTGGTTGGGAGTCAGTTTGTGCATATGAAAGTAGAGTCAGTGGTGTATTTCACATGTACTTATCAACATCAGAACAGAGACTGGACTTAGGTAAGAACAGAGGCCAGGGCATTGTGTCCCTGTGTGACTTGGTTGCTAATATACCTCACCCATTGTATACAAGTGTTCAGCAAGTAATTATGAGAAATGTAACATCAGATTCTGCCTCCTATAGTCTATCGGATGGGGAGGGGAAATAGGAGGATCTAAGCTTGACTCTGGGCTTATATTCCAAAAAGAGAGCTTGGTAGAAGGAGGTGATGAGGATGGAAAGGAAGATCCTAATGTTTAACCTGGATGACAGATTTAGAGGGGATGAGATGATGTCTTCACATATTTGAAAGACTGCCATGTAGAAGAGTTTGGTCCCAAATGTCAGAACAGTCAAGAATTAGGTGAGATGTGTTTATGTATTAAAGGCTTATATTTTGCTTTTTTAGTTGCTCTAAGGCTTTAAGGCATTTGTCTGGCCAGAGGGCAGAACTAAAAGCAATGGGATAGAAGTTACAGAGGCAGATTTTGGATCAACGTAAGAAAAAACTTTGTAACCATTAGGGCCATCCAAAAGTAGATGGGGAGACCTTGAAAGGGAGTGGAGTCCTCCTCAATGGGGGTCTTCTAGCTGAGGCTAGATGACGACTTGTTTTTTTGAGACTGGGTCTTCCTGTCTTAGGGGCAGCTAGGTAGCACAATGGATAGAGCACTGGACTTGGAATCAGGAAGACTTATCTCCACGAGTTCAAATCTAGCCTCAGACACTTACTAGCTGTGTGACCCTGGGCAAGTCACTTAACTTTTTTTGCCCCCATTTCCTCATCTGTATAATGAGCTGGAGAAGGAAATGGCAAACCTCTCCAGTATCTTTGCCAAGAAAACTCCCAAATAATGTCACAAAGAGTCAGATATGACTGAAAAACAACTGAACAATGAACTGACATGTAACAGCATCAGTGATACTAATTCGTGACAGATTATATTCTACTATAACAAATTCCCTAATACTGAAATGATTCTTTCTCCTGACCTTCTGAAACTCACAAGGTTATAGCCTCCAATTCTTCCACCTAAAATGAAAGAACAAATGCTGAGGTAAAAGACTGAGGTTTGTTTTTTCATTTAATTTTTATTATACTTCTTTCTCAATTACATATAAACAAAAATTTTAACATTCTTTTTCTTAATGTTGAGTTCCAAATACTTTCCCTCCCTCCTGCTTCTACCCTCTCCTTGAAAAGGCAAGCAATTTGATATAGATTATATATGTGCACTCATTCAAAATATTTCCATGTTAGCCATGTTGCAAAAGAAAATGCAGACCCCAAAAAATAAAACAAGAATAATAAGGTTTTTTTTTTAAAGCATATTTCACTCTACATTCAAACCCTATCAATTCTTTTGGAAGCAGATAGCATTTTTCAACATAAAGTCTTTTGAAATTGTCTTGGATTATTATATTGCTGAAAATAGCTAAGTCATTCACAGTTGATCATTATACAGTTTTGCTGTTACTGCGTACAATGTTATCCTGGTTCTGCTTATTTCATTTTGCTTCAGTTCGGGTAAGTCCTTCCAGGTTTTTCTGAAACCATCCTGCTTGTCATTTCTTACAGCACAATAGTATTTCATCACAATGCTATACCACAATTTGTTCAGCCCTTTCCCAAATGATGGACACCCCATCAATTTCTAATTCTTTGTCACCACAAAGAGAGCTGCTATTAATATTTTTGTACACATAGGTCTCCCCCCCGCCCTTTTCTTAAATCTCTTTGGGATAAAGTCCTAGTATTGCTATTGCTGGGTCAAAGGTTAGGCATAGCTCCAAACTGCTCTCCAGAATGGTTGAATCAGTTCACAACTCCACCAACAATGCATTAGTGTCTCCATTTTCCCACATCCCTTCCAACATTTGTCCTTTTCCTTTTCTGTCATGTTAGCCAATATGATGTGGGTGAGGGTTTTTTAATAGTTATTTTAATTTGCATTTCTCTATTCAGTAGGGATTTAGAGCATGTTTTCATATGACTGTAGATTTGATGTCTTCTGAAAACTGCCTGTTTGTAGCCTTTAACCATTTATCAATTGGGGAATGACTTGTATTCTTATAAATTGAACTCAGTTCTCTATATATTTGAGAAATGAGGCCTTTATCAGAGAAATGATATAATTTTTTTACCTGCAGTTTCCTGTTTTGCTTCTAATTTTGGTTACATTGGTTTGGTTTATGCAAAACTTTTAAAATTTGATGTAACCAAAATTATCGATTTTATATCCCATGATGCAATGTCTTATTTGGTTATAAATTCTTCCTTTATCCATAAATATGATAGATAAAATAGTCCATACTCCCCTAATTTGCTTATGACATCACCCTTTATGTCTAAATCATGTACCCATTTGGATCTTACCTTGGTATACAGCGTGAGATGTTGGTCTATACCTAGTTTCTGCCAAACTGCTTTCCAATTTTCCCAGCAGTTTCTGTAAAATAAGGAGTTTTTGTTCCAAAAGCTTGGATCTTTGGGTTTATCATATACTAGATTACTATGGTCATTTGCTATAATGTAATATGTACCTAATCTATTCCTGATCCACCACTCTATTTCTTAGCCAGTACCAGATTGTTTTGATAATTACTGCTTGAGATCTGACTACCTTCCTTCACATTTTTTTGCATTGATTCCCTTGATATTCTTGACCTTTTGTTCTTCCAGATGACTTTTGTGCTGATCTTTAATAGCTCTATAAAATAATTTTTGGTAGCTTAATTGGTATGGCACTAAATAAATACATTTATTTAGGTAGAATTGTCATTTTAATTATATTGACTCAGCCTACCCATAAACAATTAATATTTTTCCTATTGTTTAGATCTGACTTTATTTGTGTGAAAAGTGTTTTGTAATGGTGTTCACATAGTTCCTAGGTTTGTCTTGGGAGGCACACTCATCTACATATGTTTTAAATGGAATTTCTCTTTTTATCTCTTGCTGCTGGACTTTGTTGGTGATATATATAGAAATGATGATAGTTTGTGTAGTTTTATTTTATATCCTACAACTTTGCTTAAGTTAATTATTTCAACTAGGTGTTTTTTAGTTGATTCTCTAGGATTCTCTAAGTATACCACCATATTGTTTTCAAAGAGTGATAGTTTTGTTTTCTCATTTCCTATTCTAATTTCTTCAATTTCTTTTTCCTCTCTTATAGCTATAGCTAGCATTTCCAAAACAATATTGAATAATAGTGGTAATAATGGGCAGCCTTATTGGAAAGGTTTCTAACTAATCCCCATTACATATAATGCTTGCTGATGGTTTTAGATAGATACTACTTGTCATTTTAAGAAGAGATCTATTTATTTCTATGTTTTCTAGTGCTTCCAATAGAAATGTGTTGTATTTTGTCAAAAAGTTTTTTCTGCATTTATTCAGATAATCATATGATTTTTGTTGTTTCTGTTATTGATATGGTCAATTGTGCTGATAGTTTTCCTAATATTGAACTAGTTCTGTATTCCTAGTATAAATCCCACCTGGTCATAGAATATGATCCTTGTAATATTTGCTGTAATCTCCTTGCTAGTGTTCTATTTAAAATTTTTGCATTGATATTCATTAAGGAAATTGGTTCATATTTTCTTTCTCTATTTTTGCTCTCCCTAGTTTAGGTATCAGAACCATATTTGTGTCACAAAAGGAATTTGGTAAGATTCTTTCTTTGCCCATTTTCCCAAATAGTTTATATGGTATCAGAATTAATTGTCTTTTAAACGCTTGGTAAAATTCACTCGTGAATCTATATGGTCCTGAGAATTTTTCCTTACAGAATTCACTGAAAGCTTATTCAATTTCTTTTTCTAAGATGGGGTTATTTAAGTATTCTTTTTCCTCTTCTATTAATCTGGGCAATTTGTATTTTTGTAAATATTTATCCATTTCACATAAATTATCAGATTTAGTGGCAAATAAATGAGCAAAGTAGCTCCTAATAAGTGCTTTAATTTCCTCTTCATTGGTGGTGAATTCACCATTTTCATTTTTGATACTAGTAATTTGGTTTCCTTCTCTCTTTTTTTAAATCAAATTAGCCAATGATTTATTTATTTTATTCTTTTGTTTTTCATGAAACCATCTCCTTGTTTTCTTTATTAGTTCAATGGTTTTCTTACTTTCAGTTATATTCATCTCTCCTTTGGTTTTCAGGATTTCCAATTTGGTGTTTAATTGGGGGTTTTTAATTTGTTTTTCCTTTCTAGTTTTTTTTTTTAGTTGCATGCCCAATTCATTGATCTGCTTCTTTCTCTATTTTATTGAATTAAGCATTTAGAGACATCAATTTTCCCCTAAGTACTGCTTTGGCTGAATCCCATAAATTTTGATATGTTGTCTTATTGTTGTTGTTGTCTTTAATGAAATTACTGATTTTCTTTGTAGTTTGTTCTTTGGCCCACTCATTCTTTATGATTAGATTCTTTGGTTTCCAATTAATTTTTAATCTATCTTTTTACAGCCCTTTATTGAATATTTTTTTTGCATTATGGTCTGGAAAGAATGCACTTAAAATTTCTGCTTTTCTGCATTTGGTTGTGAGTTTCTTTTCAAAGTCCTAATACATGGTCAGTTTTTGTGAGGGTGCCATGTAAAACTGAAAAAAAAAGGTATAATCCTTTCTATTCCCATTCAATTTTCTCCAGAGATCTATCATATCTAACTTTCCTAAAATTCAATTCATATCTTAATTTCTTTCTTCTTTATCTTATAGTTAGATTTATCTATTTCTTAGAGGGTAAAGTTGAGGTCCCCCACTAGTATAGTTTTACCACTTCCTCCTATAATTTATTTCACTTTCCCTTTAAGAACTTGGATGTTGTACCATTTGGTACATATATGTTCAGTATCTATATTACTTGGTCTATGGTACCTTTTAATAAAATGAAGTTCCCCTGTTTGTCTCTTTTAATTGGGTCTATTTTTCCTTTTGCTTTGTCTGAGATCATGGTTGCTACATGCTTTTTTTAATTTTACCTCAGCTGACACATAATAGATTTGGCTTCAGCCACTTATTTTTACTCTACATGTGTCTCTCTGCTTCAAATGTGTTTCTTGTAAACAACATATTGTTGGTTTCTGCTTTTTAATCCATTCTGCAATCTGCTTCTATTTTATGGGTGAGTTCATCCCATTCACATTCATAGCTATGGTTATTGACTGTGTATTTCCCTCCATCCTAATTTTTCCCTGATTATCCTTCTCTATCTCTTTCCTTTTACCCTGTCCCTCCTCAAAAGTCTGTTTTGCTTCTGACCACTACCTCCTTTAATTCACCCTCCCTTCATTCCTACCCTCTCGTTCTATTTTCATTTTCCCCTCCTACTTCCCTATAGGGTAAGATAGAATTCTATACCCAACTGATTATGGATATTATTCCCTCTTTGAACCAATTCTGATGAGAATAAGGTTTAAGCATTGCCTACTGTCACCACCCATTTTCCCCTCCACTATAAAAGCTCTTTGTTTTGCTCCTCTTTTACGTGAGATGATTTCCCCCATTCTTTCTTTCCCTTCCTTCTTCTCCCAGGGCACCCCTCTTTTTAATCCCTTAATTTTATTTTTTGAAATCATTCCATCATATTAAACTCACACCCATGACCTCTGTCTATGTATACTCCTGCCCTAATAATGATAAAGTTCTTAGTAGTTGCAATTATCATCTTCCTATATAGGAGAGTAAACATTCTAACCTTATTGATTCCCTCATGATTTCTCCTTCATGTTTACCTTTGTATGCTTCTTTTGAGTCTTGTATTTGAAAGTTTTTTATTCAAATTTTCTATTCAGCTCTGATGTTTTCATCAGATATGCTTGAAAACCCTCTGTTTAAATATTGATTTTTTCCTCTTATGGATTATACTCAGTTTTGCTGAGTAGTTTATTCTTGGTTGTAATTCTAGCTTCTTTGACTTTTGGAATATCATATTTCAAGTCCTCCAGTCCTTTAATGTGGATTAAATGTTTTTTTGTGATCCTAATTGTGTCTCTATAATATTCGAGCCCCAGTAGAATTAGACAAATGGAAAACAAGCTACAAAAGCTCACTAAAGAAAATAATTCCTTAAAAATTAGAATTGGACAAATAGAAGCTAATGACTCGATGAGACATCTAGAAATAAAACCAAGTGAAAAGAGTGGGGGAAGGAGAAGAAAATGTGAGTTCTTTTCTTCAGTGAATGTTTGTATCTCATTTTTCATTTGGCCAATTCTGGTCTTCAAGGTGTTATTTTCTTCTATTTTTTTTTTTTTTGGTGCCTCCTTTACCAAGCTGTTGGCTCTCTTCATAATTTTTTTTTGCATTGCTTTTATTTCTCTTCCCAATTTTTCCTCTTTCCTCTTATTTGATTTTTACAATCCTTTTTGAATTCTTCCAGGAATTCTTTTTAAACCTGTGACCAACACACATTTTTCTTTGAGGTTTTGCATATACCTGTTTTGACTTCATTGTCTTCTGAGTTTGTGTCTTGATCTTCCCTGTCACCATAGTAACTTGTTATGGTCAGGTTCTTTGTTGTTGTTGTCATTTGCTCATTTTCCCACCATATTCTTCTTCTTTTTTTTTTAACTTTTAACTTTATGTTAAAGTTGGGCTCTGCTCCCAGGGTAGAGGAGACACTATCCCAAACTTCAGGCCTTTCTTGCTGCTGTTTTCAGAACTTTCTCTAGAGGTCTATAAATTTTCAGTTCTTCCAAAGTGGTATGATCTAAGGAGAGGTATGGACACTGATCCCCTGATCTGTGCTCTGGTCTACCCAGGAAGGGACCTGGTTTTCCTGTAGCCATCAGATCTGGCCCAAGGACTATGGCCAGGTCCCCTGTTCTCCTTCAGCTTTAACTGCTAGTGATCTCCTCTCTCTTGGAAATGAGACCAGTCTCCCTATTGCCTTGTGAGCAACCATAAGCACTCCTCTCCACCCTGTGGCAGCAAATGCTCTTTACTTTTGGCCCTGGGACTGTAACCCAGAACTGTGTGTGGGCAATGCAACAGAGTCTTGAACCTAGTGCCTGCAAAAGGTCCCCTCCAATCTCCTTCCTACCAGTTTTCCAACCACCACCCCCCAATTCATGGGCTGAGAGCTCTAGAAGTTGTTGCTGCCGCCGCCAATGAAACCACCTTCAAGGCCCATTACTGGCTTGCTGGAGCACAGCCTGAGCTACCTGGTCTGCCCTGTGCTCCAGGCCACCTGACCACTGCCTGGTGAGCCAGACTTTTCCTGCTGACCTCCTAAGTTGTCTTGGGCTGGAAAACTATTTCATTTGACCTTTTGTAGGGTCTGCTACTCCAGAATTTAATTTGAGGTATTATTTTAGAGTTGTTTGGATGAGAATTTGGTAGAGCTTAGCTGAGTGCTTCTCTGCTCTGCCATCTTGGTTCTCCATTTTCTGAGCTTTGTTTTCACAGTGCCACTTATTTCTTATCACAACCACTTAGCCTTATATGTACACATACACACCTATATAGATATAGGTGTGTATATTTATATATACATATGTACGTATACGTATGTAAATATTTGTGTAAATACACAAATGCATACACACACACACACACACACACACACACAAAGTATCAGTCTATTCCTAGCTTTCTTTTCCTTCTCTCTCACAAATTCTAAGATAAAAAGAGACAGAATTGTCATATCTCCTCTTCTGTTCAACATTCTTATTCATTCCTGCTTTAGCCATTAGATACTACTGGTTGGTAAGAATAAGGTCCAGAAGAGAATTTCCAGAATTCTTTATTACCTCTTTCAAGGATGAAATTATCATTAAGGAAAGTCAAGAAGGTACAAACTGCTGTGCTTTTGGCAGAAGTAGTCATCAAATCTAAAGAGGACTAACAGTAGCCACTGTCCTCTGGGTCACCATTATTCATCCCTGAAGTTTCCATCCCTTTTGCATTTGAAAATGATGCTTCTCAAGCATATATGCAAATGGGGTTCAAAAGACTGACCTAATTTTTTTTTTCTGTGTTGTATGCACATGAAGAGTTGCCTTTGTTTTGTGAACCATTAACGCCACTCAAAGACAGACCACTTATTTCTGGCTCTGAATCTTCAGGCTTTATAGAAATCCTTTTGTTCACGTGATGAAATAAGTTAAAACCTGTTCAAATTTCTATTTTGTTTGGAAATAGTTGTGGTTTTCTTTCCCTCTGTTACACATAGCGATAACAAATAAAAAAAAAAACCCAACACTCTAATTAGAGGGATCCCTTTTAAGAGTCATAAAACCCATGTGTTTATAGGCTGCCTATCCTTTTGTCCAGCACCCCCCTCCTTCAGGCTTTTTCTGGAAATTCCCATGCCCCATACTAGAGGTTTCCATGTTTGTACAGCAAGGGTGTCACCAACTAATTCCCAGAATCTTCCCTCTTGAGACTTAAAAATGGAAGACCATTTGTAAACACTTAAGCCAGAAACACGCCTACCCTGTAAAACCTGTGATTCTTGCCTGCTGTGGCAAGGGTGGGGAAATATAAGATTATAGATTCAGAACTAAAAGAGATGTTATAAACCATCTAGTCCAACCCATTCATTTTATAAGTGAGGAAACTGAGCCTTAGGGACTATATGCCCAAGGTCACACTGGTAGTAAGTAGCAGAGCTGAAATTTGAATCCAGGCCTTTGACTCAAAAGCCTGTTTCCCTTCTACTTTACCTTTGCTGCCTCCACAGAGATCACCCATCTACTCAGAGTTACAGAGAGCTAGTACAGCTAGGTGGCACAGTGGATAAAGCACTGGGTCTAGAGTCAGGAAGACTCATCTTCCTGAGTTCAAATCCGGCCTCAGATACTTACTAGCTATGTGACCCTGGGTAAGTCACTCTTTGCCTCAATTCCTCATCTGTAAAATGATGAAGAAAATGGCCATTCACTCCAGTATCTCTGCCAAGAAAACCCAAAATGGGGTCACAAAGAGTCAGTCACAACTGAAACGACTGAATAACAGCAGTGAAGACATCTAGGTGTGCTAAGGCACAGGGTGAATCTGCCGGCCACAAGGGCAGCATTACCGAAGACCGTGCAGAGCTCCTCTTTTCTCTTGCTTCTGTGGCCAGAAGACCCCTGCATAGCAGCTGATTGTTTCTTTCCATTGCTGCTCCTGACCCCTACTTTCTCACAACAGGTTCCTCATTTTTAGCCTTGTATCTTCCCTTTTGTGCTAAAAATGCACCATAATAAAGGCTGCATTATTGTCCTGTCTGGTTCTTCTGTGAAATTGCTCTTAAGTCCTAAAACTGCTTGAATGGACCATGATGCTCATGAAATCTCAGGGTCTTTGTACCTCAAATTACCATCTGGCTATAAAAAAAGAAAGAAAGAGAGAAAATAAACCTCACTGTTAATCAAGTTAAACAAGCAGATGGATGCGGCAAGGGAGAGAGATTCTAGAAAAACATTTTTCCCAGAGTGAAGTGCAAGGAAATCACAGCTATGGCTGGAGAATGTAGACCAGGTGGGATTTTCTCAGTCTCTGAGGAGACAGCACTGTTCTCATTCCTGTGGCTAAAATGCCAACAAGGAAATCACAGTGAGTCAGAGAGGACCCGCCTGGCTGGGGAAGAAAGCCACAGAAATAAAGAAATGACTCACTCACGAGACAGTGGGGCAGAAACTCCTAGGGGAGAGAAGGGATTTTGTTGGAAATAAATACAGCTTAGGTGAGTGTAAGCAGCAGAAACAAGCCTTCTCTAAAGCCATGCCTAAGTTTAAAGTGTAAATGAGCAGGGTTCAGAATTCATTTTTTCCCCCCAAAGGTGTCTCTGTGTGCCTGAGATTTTATTTTCTTAGTACTCTAAGTATATCACACTTAAACTTTTGGTGTTCATTTAATTGTTAATCTAGTTTAACTGATTTGAAAAAATTATTTTGTATTTTTTAAAGAAGGTAACAGTGTATTTTATGGCTAGCAATTCGGATAAAAAAAGTTATTACCTGAAGTTCTTTTTTCATTTTAAGTTTTACTGATGCCCCCCCCTTTTTAATGTAACTTGGCATTTCCTAATATATTTCTCCCATTGGAACCTTCCATACAACAAATAAAAATAGTTAAGGGAAACCAACCAACAAAAGTAGTGCATCTGTCAGCATATGCAACATTCTGTACCTATAACCCCACCCCCCTTCTCTTTTGAGAGAGCTCTGAAGAAGTAATAAAAGAGTGACGTAATTAAGAAGAGTCTCTAAGTACCTCAGACTACCCTGGTCTAACAGCTCCAACAATTTTCTGACTGGGATCACATTACTTGAAACTCGGCCTCAGATAAAAAAATCATAAATTTGGAGCATCTCTGTTAATTAGCCAGGACCATCACCCAGTAACTGTAGGTTGTAACATTCTCCCTAGTCACTCCCTAAGTCAGAAAGAAACTATGAATCCCCAAACCAATAAACCTAAGGTCATTTGTTTCTTTGTTTCTAGCTCTATTTACACTACCATTCTCAAGATAAACTGGAGGCCATCTTCAGTAACAGAGGCCAAGGTCATCCAGTTACAGGAAGAAATATATGGGAGGCCAATGCAACAGGGTAGGATACCAGGGGTGGGGCGTGGGGGGCACAGCTGCCTGGTTCCTCACTGCAGAGTCTTCTGAAAGAATGAACCAGGACTACATACTTTCAAATCAGCTAAAAGCATCAGAATTGTGGGAAGGATGTCAGATTTACAGTGAGAAGTGACATGTGCTGCCAGATCTAGGTAGAAATGCTGGCATTTAAAGCCTTCACTAATCCATCGAGACACCTTAAGGATCCAACAGCCTTATCAGCCAGAGGCAGGATATATTGACTTTTTCTCTTTACAGATGGAACTCACCCCCAAGGCCTTGTCACATGGAGAACATGGGCTCACATGTGCATCCCAGACATGACACTTGTTTCTGCAAATGTTTCATTTTCCACAGCTTCTGTTCTTGTGACTCATGCTTCAGATAGCAAGGAGCTAATAAATGGCTTTTCCTGATGATGTTGATTTGACATGAATGCATTCTAATGTGACTCTCAAAGGCTGAAGATAATGTGTCAGGGAGTTCTGGGCAAGGCCCTACCTTTGTCTTATATAAAGACTCCGAAGGCCTCGGGATGTACAAATATGGGTCACGGCGGTAGGGCAGCCCCAAGTCTGGATGGTTTGCCCAAGGGCCCCAAGGTTCTGCTGGAATGGAAGAATGAATGTTATTTGACATCTGACCTTCTAAAGGTCAGGGGAAGGGAGACTGCCACTGGGCAGTCATGACAGAATACATAAAAGAATCCCTGAACCAAAGGCTATTTTGTGGAAATCATTTCTGCCTCCTAAAATGGAGACATTGTATAAGGGCTTATTGGTGTTATTAGATTTCTCCAGCATCCATTGGCATAATCTAATGCAGAGCCTGGTGTGTTGGTATGTATGTGCATGTGTATATATGAGAGTTGCCTTCCAATAAAGAAAGGGTTAAACCATTAGGAACAGAAGTAACCTCTTTCCATCTCCCTCACCTCTGGGCCTAAGATAAAAGGCCCCTTTTCTAACTTGTGTGTCATTTTCTGAGTGGCTTGTCATTTCACTTTCATTGAGTGGGATAGACAGTGATGATTGCTTGATTTTTTTTCTCATTCACCTTGCTGAGCAAAGCAATTTATTCTCTTACTGAGAGCTGTGCTAGTGCCTTTCTAGGAGGCAAGATGGTACAGAAGGAAATATCAATAAACCGGAAAGCTCAGTCACTGATTAGCAGTATGACTTTGTACTAGTCACTTCAACTTGTACGACCTCAGTTTAGTAATCTGTCAAAGGAGGGAATTTCAATAGATGGTTTTGAAGGGCTCTTTGAGCTCTAAAGTTATCATCCTTGCTTTAATATTACTCATGCAATAAAGGACTCCTGGCAGGCATTAAATTTTCATTATGCTACTCACTTCCCACATTCAAATCTGGCCTCAGATACTCATTAGCTGTGTGACCCCGGGCAAGTCATTTAACTCTGTTTGCCTCAGTTTCCTCATTGGTACAATGAGCTGGAGAAGGAAACAGCAAACCACTTTAGTATTTCTACCAAGAAAACTCCAAATAGGGACACAAAGAGTCAGACATGACTGAAAAATGGCTAACTGAATAAAAGATTAAATGATATTTAGAAAATTGATTGCTCCAAACATAGCCCATGCTGAAGTTAATAAAAAACAAAAGGAATCTGTTTTTCTTTCCCAAAAAATTTATTTGCTCATCACAAGTAATAGAAAGTGCAATGTTGACAGATAGGAGACCTAGGTTCAAGTCCTGACTCTCCCACTGATTTACTATGTGACCTTGGTCAAGTCATTTCCATTCTCTAGGCCTCAGTTTCCCCTTCTGGTCCAGCTGCTCTTCCTGAATTCATCTTCTTGAGCATCATTTCTACTTCTTATCATGACACATCAGGAGCTATGGTATTTGAGTCTAAATATGATCATTCTAATCAGTTAAAAGCACTTATTAAGCACTGCACTAGGTACTAGGAATGTGAGTACACAGTTGTGAGAATCCCTGTCCTCAAAAAGCTTAAATTCGGCTAAGAGATAGATCATGTTTATAGATAAGGAAATAGGAGAAATATACAAAACAGCAAAAAAAAAGGATTTCTGGCAATGAGACACTAATTGGGAGAATCAAGAAGGGGTACTTGAGCTGACCCTAAAGAACTAAGGATTCCGAGAATGAGAAGTGGAAAAGGCATGGGGAACAGGGTATATAAAGATCTGGAGGTAGGAAATGAAATAACTTGCAAAGGGAACAGCAAGTAGTCCATTTTGACTGGAACACAGAGTGAGGGGGAGTAATATATGATCATCCTAGAAGGATAGGCTGGAAATCAAATGTGAAGGGCTGTAAATGCCAAACAGAGAAGTCTGCTTTTTATCCCAGAGGCAGTAGGGAATCACTGGAGCCTCCTGTGGAAAGGAGGCAACATGGTCAAACTTGTACTTTAAGATTATCAGTTTGATGGCTGTTTGGAGGATGGTTCATAGAATGAAGAGATTAGATGTTTTGTTGTTCAGTTGTTTGGGGTTTTCTTGACAAAGATACTGGAGCAGTTTGCCATTTCCTTCTCCAATGGATCAATTTTGTCAGACAATCAGAAGTTAAGTGACTTGCCCAGGGTCACACAGCTAGGAAGTGTCTGAGGCTAGATTTGAACTCAGGTCTTCCTGACTCCAGCCCAGTGCTCTATCCACTGAGCCATTGGCTCTTAGGAGGCTATTGAAATATTCCACATGAAAGGTGATAAGAGCCTGAATTAGGGTAGTTATTGTACGAGTAGAGAGAAAGCAAAGGATGTGAGAGATATTTTAATGTAACTGATAGTAAAAAGAGTGACAGTTCTTCCCCATGTTCTATCTGTTATCTTCCTCCCAGTTTCATCCTTTCTCTGAGACTAATTCTGACCCTGGAAAGAAAGTTTATAGGGAGCTTCTTACTCAAAAAGCCTCTGCTGCTGGTATCCTGTACTTCTTAACCATGTACCCTCATCACCTCTCACCTAAACTGCTTCCATAGGCTTCTAATTAATCTCTCTGCTTCCAACCTCTTCCCTCTCTAATCCATTCCCTGTACAACTGCCAAATTATTGTTCCTCAAACATAAGCAGGTCTGATCATGTCACTCCCCTCCTCCAGAAGCTCCATTGTTGCCCGTAGTCCTTGCCTGGGTCCCTGATCCCTTGTTGCCTACCATTTCCTTCTTGAGTTCCAAATTCCTTATGTTTGGTTATTTCAATTTTGGACCCACTTGCCTAATTCTTCATTATCTGGACTCCTGACTCTCAATAGCCCACTCTTTAACTGACTACCTTTGCCTTGTTCCAAGTCCCTCAGTCCTTCAGCTTCCCATGGGCAGCCCAGTCTATTTTGCCCCTTACAACATGGCTCTGAAATTCCCACTCTAGATTTCCTTTCTTTATTCACCACTTGGATTTCTTTTGGGTAGTCTCTTCCATTCATTCCTCCAATGATTGTGCCACTTTTCCTCAGAGACTTAGAACCAAAATGGCTGCCAAAACAAGAGGCATATGACCAAGATGTTACATGCCTACTCCTGCAAAAATGTGAAATTTGCACTAGGCTGAATAGCAATCAAGAAATCTATTGAGAAACTGAAACAAATTACTTCTTCCCTTCCAAAGCTACTCAAAAAAGTTTGCCAGAAAGCCACAGGGCTGCCAGCAAGGCCAGTACAAGCAAACAAGCTTATCCTCCCAGTGGGACAGACCAGAGACATATGTAGCCTGCAAGGTTCCAGATCCAGAGATAGCACAAGATCCTCTGGTCAAAGACCCTTGTAATAAATAAAACTAGTCAAGCAAAACAACTCCACACAGTTGCCATGTTCAAAAATGTAGGTAGATTTCTACACCTATATTGAAAATCTGTGATAAGGGTTTAGTGTTCAAGATATATATACAAGTAACAAAAAACATAAAAGAATAAAACAATTCCCCAACAGACAAGTTGTCAAAGGTTGTGAACGAACAGTTCTGAAAAGAAGAATTGTAAACTACCAATGACCATTTGCAAGAATGCCCCAAATCACTAATAATAAGAGAAATTCGAATCAAAATGTTTCTGAGGTTTCACCCTACACTCAGCAAACTGTCCAAGGTGACAAAAGATGGGAATGGTCAATGTTGGAGGCACTGTGGGAAAAGAATAACGCTAGTGCTCTATTGGTGGAGTTGTGAATTAGTATAACCATTCTGGAAAACAATTTGTAATTATGCAAATAAGGTAGCTAAAATGTTCATACCCTCGGACCAGAGCTTCTACTGCTATAGACACACACACACAAACACATATATGTGTGCATAAGCATATATTATATATGTGTGTGTGTGTATATATATATGCGTGTATGTGTTTATATATCCCAAGCAGTCATTGACAAAAGAAAGGGATCTACAAACACTAAAATATTTATAACCTGCACTTTTTGAGACAGTAAATAACTGGAAACTAAACTAATCAAATGGAGAATGACTAAACAAATTATGATATGTGATTGGAATGGAATATTATTGTTCTAAGCAAAGGCATCTAGGGATATAGCATTGGACCTAGAGTCATGAAACCCCAAGTTCAAATCTGGCCTCAAATACTCACTCACTAACAGGGTAACTTTAGGCAAATCACTTAATTTCTGTCTTCCTCAGTTTCTTCAACTATAAAATGGAGATAATAATAGTACCCACCTCCCAGGATTAACTTGAAGATAAAATGAGATCATATTTGTAAAGCACTTTGACAATATTAAATTGATGTATTAATACTAGGTATTACTGCCCTGCGAGAAACAACAAACACGATTAATATAGAGAAGCATGGAAAGGCATATATGAACTGATGCAAAGTGAAGTAAAGCCAGGAAAACAATATACAAGATGAGTACAATGATGTAAATAGAAAGATCAACTACCAAATAGTCAAAAATAAATACTGCAATTTTTTTATAATCTCAAAGAAGACATATGAGAAAAATACCTCGTTCTGCAACTTTGCAGAGGTGAGGATTCCATGAATATGGAACATTGCATAACACATCATGATTTAAAAGAAAACACATTGATCAGTTTAGCTGATATTTTCTTCTCTTTTTCTTTTTTTGAGAGGGAGGAGGAAGAGAAATATAGGGGGAAATCCAGGTGACATCAGAACAAACGGAAGACATCAATAAGATAGATTCTAAAAGAGATCAAGAATGTGTCAAAAAATGAAGAGGTTCTTTTCTGGTTTGGGTTTTTTTATTTAAGGGGCTAATGGAAACCCATAGAAATCTTCTTAGCAACTGTAGGAAAGAGCCACAGACATCAGAGACCGATTGAATTCAGATTCTTACAATATAGAGCTGGTTAAGGCTGCAGCAGGAGGAATGCAGGGATTGCTCCTTCACATAGGTTCCCCCCTCAGTCGTTCCTTTGGCTGCCCTTGCTAAGGGTATTATTATTATTGCCCCACTATTACTTTTCATGATCTTATTTTGCTCCCAAACTCTACTTCCTCCAGTTGTCTTTGTCCCATAGCCCTGCTTCCTGAAATTGTCCTCAGCATCTAACAAGACATCTCTTGTTACCTTTTTCAGGGGACTGTACCTCTAACATGGCCCTTGAAGGAAAAAAGATCTGGAATCACTATCTCACCAAAAGCTTTTTGCAGCAACACCCTCATCCCCAGGTCTTACGTGTAAGAAGTCTCATGGGGTCAAAGGAACCATCTCCATTTATACTATATGAATGGATATTTATACCTAATTTTATGCTGTGTCATAGTGGACTATGAAATATATCCTCTCTTCTCCAGCACTAGAGTAGTGTGACTCCTACCTAGTCAGTATTCCCCTGTGGACCAGGATTCCGGGGAATACTCTTTCCTCAATTCACTTTCATTCTCCATAGCTTCCACTGGGAAGCTGGGTGTAATTATTCAGGTTAGCCACAAATGCTTCCCAAAATATCTAGGAAAAGGAGGAAAAACAGTCATGCTTTTCCTCCTGGCACCTGTGAGCCAGGGAAAGAAATATTTGCATTCCTTGCTATATATTCATTTGACATTTAATATGAACTTCCTTAAAAGAAAGCATTATTTTTATACATATGCCCCAAATAATCTGTAAATTCCTTGAAGGTCTCTCCACTGCCCAGAACCACAGTGCCATGCCGGTAGCAAGTGTTCAATAAATGTACATGGATTGATGTTAGTATAATCTTTTCCTTTCTTGCCTACCTCTCTCCCATAGACCATTCTTCACACACACACATGCACACACACACACACACACACACACACTTACACATATAAACTGTTTTCTATTACTCAGCAAATTTAAGCTATAACCCATTTTTTCCTCCTTTTCCATTTTGATGAATGGAAACTTTCATCACTGCTATCAGCATCCCACTGTGCAAAAATATGCACCACACACCATATTCCCTAAATATTCTCTTTTCAATGGGTTCTTCTCCTGTAACAAAAATAGAACAGGAAATTAAAGTGAGCCATAGGGAGAAGAAGAGTTTATTAAGTTGATGAGAAAGGGTTTGTGCAAGAGCCTATCTCAGATTCCAAACAGGTCACAAATCATCTCAAAGAACTGTCACCAAATTCCTGAGTTTCTCCCTCATCCATGGAGTAGATCATCACAGTCTAGATTTTGGAATGAAACCTGAACTGAGATTTTTCACTCCTTTTGATTCAGCTCAATTCAGTAAGCATTTATAAAGCACCTACTATGTGCAAGTTACTGTGTTAAGTATTGGGTTACAAAAACAAAAAGGAAACAATCCCAGTCTTCCAGGAATTTTTTTAATATGGAGGCAGAACATAACATGCAACCAGATAAGTAAATATGAAGTAAATGCAAAATAAATAAAGTGAATGGAAGGAAGGAGATCAATTGTCTCTATCAATCCATCACCCAACTTTACTTCTTCCTGATATTTCAATCAGGTAAGAACACATCTCAGTCAAATAAATCAAAGGTATGAACAAGGCATGAGCCTTTCATTGAATCAATCAACCAGAGACATTTCAGCTGGGAAATTTATTTGTGTTGGTGGATGGACAACAACAATACTTCTGCCTATGTACTTAGGGGAGAAAGTTGGGAAGAAAGTCATGGTAATGATGTGCATGAGGTTGCAAGGAAGAGATCACATAAGACTAGAAGTACAGCTGTGGTGCCTGTGGTATTTGGTCCTGGAGCTCCTCCCAGGAGGAAGAGATTGTCATTGGGATGAGTGGGGGTATTCACTGTTGACTGAGGAATTCCAAGCCCAAGGCTCACAGAACTCCAAAAGCAACATACAACATCCACAAGAACTGAGGAAGTAAGTGATGACAAAGATGTGGTCAGGTCCAGGCTACAGCAGCATAACTGAATTATACCAGCTGAGTTTACTCCTGATTTTCTGTCCCTAGAGAATGGTGTTCAGTGGTGGGACTATGTGACAGTACCAGCCTCTCTCCTCTTCTGAGGCTGGCTGTTAACAATGTAGAAAACAGAAAGCCAGAGCTTCTAGGCTGCTGTTCAGCCTGGCCCACTGTTAGAGTTACAAGTCACATGGATTGTAACTGGTGCAATTGCTCCTTCATATTATGTTTCAGGAAAGAGCAAGAGAGGGGATAAAACTGGAACAGTATAATTCTGTTGGTCTATTGTTATGGGATAGCTTTTGAGTGTCTCTTCAATCCCTCATGCTCCAGGCATCCCTGGGAAGTCTTGTGTATTAGACTGTGCTACAAACTTCCTAAGGTCTTGGGGATTAAGAACGCAGATGGGCTAAGGGATGCTCTATCTGTGTCACAACTGCACATTTGTCCTTGATGGCACCTCCTAAGTCTTTATTTATTTCCTAAAGTGTGACAGCATTGGAGGTTGCAGGACCCTGAGAGTTAGAGGGTCCTGGGACCTTCACCAAGTAAAATTAATATACTATGGAGTTGTCTCTGCCTTCACCCATCACATGGAACGATTTGTCCTGGGAGCAGGGAGTGGAGGAGAGGGGTCTCAAATCTTTGGGAAACAATTGTAGCAAACAGAAGTGCTGATTGTGGATTGTAGCTCAGCAGGAACACCGTGTAAGTCACAGCCCTCTCATACCTTTTATAGAAGTGGCTTCGTAACCACAGCAAGAAGAGGTATTTTGCCTTCTGTGGATCACAGGACCCACAGGTCTTTGAGACTTAGCCTCACACTTTAGAGGAACCAGATTACAGGAAGAGAGCTGGTATGGAACTAAGCCTAAAAAACATAGGTGAGAAAGAGTATGTGGTGAAAATACAGGAAGATGGGAGAGGTTGAGCCTCGTTGAGCAAGGCTTTTGATGGAAGAGAAAAGCTACTTGCTGAACAAATGCTATTGCTGTTCAGTTGTTTTAGTTGTGTTTGACTCTCCATGACTCCATTTGGGATTTTCTTGGCAGAGATACTGGAGTGGTTTGCCATTTCCTTCTCCAGCTCATTTTACAGGTGAGGAACTGAGGCAAACATAGTTAAGTGACTTACCCAGGGCCACACAGCTAGTAAGTTTCTGAGGCCAGATTTGAACTCAGGAAGATGAGTTTTCCTGACTCCAGGCCCAGTGCAATATCTGCTGGGCCACCCAGCTGAGTTTCTGGTTATGTTTGAGTAGCTTCACACAAAAGAAGGTTCTCTTCAGCACGGGGTATAAGATAGGAAATGAGGCCATTGTTCATAACCATTATTGAAGAGGTAAGTTCATGACACCTTTCTCTTCTGAGTGGGCAATTGGTGAGAATTAGCCCTAGAATCAGGGTAATGTTGCTACAATCAAAGAGGCCTGACAATTATTTTGTGAAAAGAAGAGCAGTTACCAATAGTACTAATGAAGGCACCAGCTTCTTTCCCACTCTGAGGGCACCTAAAGGCAGTAAATAAAAGCAGAGCAAATCAGAGCCTCGGGCTTTGTGTTAGGGCTGGCCCATTATACTGAAGCTTGCAGAACTAATTGTCCATGAAGAACATTGCTACCACCTCTGTGCAGGCCGTCGTCATCTCATGCCTGGACTATTGCAATTGCCTTCTAGTTGTTCTTCCTACCTCCAGTCTCTCCCCACTCTAGTCCATCATCTATTCAGCTACCAAAGTGATAGTTCCAAACTATAGATACAACCACATCACCTCCCTCCTCAATAAACTCTAGTCCAGGGGTGGGCAATCTGAGCCAGGACTGAATCCAAACTTCACAGAACAAATCCCTTAATAAAATGATTTGTTCTATAAAACTTGGACTCAGTCAAGTCTGCACCCAACCTCGAGGCTGTAGGTTCCCCACCCCTGCCCTAGTGATTCCTTATTACCTATGGGGTTAAATATAAATATAACACAGTAATGTGTTGATAAATGTTTAACAAAAACATTTTGCATGACACACATCTAAGTTGGATCTGCATTAACATTTCTCTCCATCACTTACTTAAAATCTAGACAATCACCAAAACAATAAATCAAGCCTGATTTGCGGTGTCTGCCAATTTCTGAGGTGTAAATGCTCATACTGAAAATTTAGCAGCCTCCCGAGATCCTGTTTGAGCTTGCTCCAGCACACTCCTGAAGCCTCTAGTTGGCTTTGAAAGCCCTCATCCCCTGGTTTTTTCCTACCTCTCCAGTCTTCCTCTACTTTACTCCTCTCCAAGTACTCTATGATCCAATGACACTGGCCGCATGGATCTAGTACTCCTGGATGGCTTTTGCTGTGTGTATCTCCACACTGCTATCTTGTGTATGAACGTGAGGATGTTTTATGTGCCTGGTTGTACTACGTGCTTCCCTGGGTCTTGAGAACCATTATCAATGAAGCCCTGGGTGATTATGTGACATTGTCACAAAGTCAGCTGTGTCCTCAACATCTTCTGAGTTCTTTCCCAGTCCTGTACCAAAAGGCATGGAATCCTGACCACAAAGGACATCAGACAGTCTCCTTGGTCCTGGGTCTTACATGATTCCTTGAATTGACATTGACAATACTAATTTCTACACTGACTGAGATATAAAATCTCTCTATCAAGAAAAGATGCCTGATGTTTAAGAACATAGCCACAGTGGGAAAGCATTCTGACCAACCCTGTTTCCAATTTTTTTTTCCTTTATCAAGGAAAAACACTAAAGAAATCACAAAGGACTTAGTAGAGCAGTTGGGGAATGTTTTTTTTATTTCCTAGGCACTGGCTTTTTGACCTGGGTTATACTTTCTTTTAGAATTTCAGGACCAGGACATGTTCAATTGACTCAGAATCTCAACCCAAGATAGCGTGTTCACCATTTCATCATCACCTCTGCAACTGCAATGATTCATCCTGGCCACCCTGTCTGTCCCCACCCTGCCCCCCCACCTAACTAGAAGGATCTGGGGCCAGGGAAGAGGAAATACCAAAATCAGAACATGCAACCCCTTGGAATGTCAGGAAACAGCTCTGATATCACTCTCTTAGCACCACTGTGAGGGAAAGTAATGTGTTTTTTTTTTTCCTAACAGAGCAATAAAGGGCGAACTGTGTTGAACTCTGAGAGAAAAGATCAAGGAGATTTAAAAGCAAAAGGGAGGTTTAGTACAGATGGGGGTTGGGGAGGGGGAGCCTGCTTCTTCTCCAGGTGTATCCTTCCTGAGCCTAGCAGCTTAATGTACTGATCATTTTCTAAATGTCAAACCTGTACCTGATATCAGTACTACTCCTAGGACTCCAGTCTAAGGAGCACTAAACTTTACTGGGAGATTTTGATGCTATTGTTAAAGAGCAGCATACATGAAGGGAATCTGTACAAAAGAAATTTGATACAACTGGGCCTATGCAGGCACCAATGCACATTTTTGGAAAGGGACACCTTGCTTTGACAAGTTGCTTTCCCTTGTTGACTGGTGAAAATAAAATGTTAAAAATAATAATATATAAATTAAATTTATATTATAAATTTATAAACTGTATGCAATATAAATGTGTATATAATATAAATACATGTGAAGATAAAATAGGTAAAAATAAACATATAAAAATAAAATTGTTAAATAAATTAAATATCTTAATATATCAAATAAATATGTGCATAAGTATATCTGCATATATATAATACATCCAAAGTCCAACTGAATAAATGACATTATAAAGTTTCTTTGTTTCTTTTTCCTTCTTTCTGGTTTAAATCTAGATTAAATCATTTCTAATGATGTAGACTTGCAGCTCATCATTTTAGAGAGCTGCCTAGACCCCTAACATTTGCCCATGGTCACACGCTTAGGAGCAGTATCAGGAGTAGGACCTGAAATCAGATTTGCCAAAGTTGGCTCTCTAGCCATAACACCAGGCTGCCTTTCAAAGACAGATGTGTGGATGGAGGTGAATAGATGGATAGAAGGAGAGACAGAGAGATGAATGGATGGGAGTAGATAGAGACATGGATGGATGATAGAGAGGGGGAGGGAAGGAGAGATGGATGGGTAGATAAATGGAGAGAGAGAGAAGAGGAGAGAGAGAGAGAAAGAGAGAGAAAGAACATTTGTTAGGACTTTATTATGTGCCAAGCTCCGTGCTAAGGATACAAATACAGGCAAGCAAGACAGTCCCTTTCCTATGGGACTTTATATTCCAATGAGTGAAGCCAACAGACTAAAAGTGTGCTAGGAAGCAAGGAGGAAAGGAGGGAGAAAGGGGAAACAAAGGTACCCATGCAGGTCATGGTGAGGAGAAGTTGGTGTAGAAGCCCAGACAAGATAAGGTAAAAGCTCATCTATGAGAGTTGGGGAACCCAGGGCCAGAGTTTTCCCATGAGGTGAAGATACAAGTGAGTAGAGGTTCCTAAAGGGGCTGGTGAGGAATGATAGCATTCTGGGCATGGGAAATAACCTAAGCAAAGGCACCAAGGCAGGAAATGGAATGGGGAACCTTAAGAAGACCAGTTTGGCTAAATTTAGAATGCACAATGAGAAATAGTGTAATTAGCCTGGAAAGATACACTAAACCATAATGAAGAGCTCTAAAAGCCTAACAGAAGAGTTTGAATTTTATCCCAAAGGCAATGAGAAATAAAGGAAGCTCTTTGTTCCCAAAAGTATCATGTTCAGACCTGTGTTTCATGACTATCAGTTGGGCAGCTCTGTAGAATAGTGAGACTAATTAGGAGGCTGTTGCATTAGTCCAGATGAGAGGTGATTAGGACCGGAACTGTGATCATTGTGGTGTAAGCAGAGAGAAAGGGAAAGACTTGAGAGATAAAGAAGAGGAGGAATCAGCAACTAATTAGATATAAGCAATAGAAAGAGTCAAGGGTGGTGATTCTGGGTGACCAAGAATTGACAGTAAGAAGGAGATTAGGAGATTAGATAGGTATAGGAGGAAAGATAAAGAGTTCTATTTTGGATTTGTTGAGATTATGTTCAGTTACTGTTATCTTGGCAGGTCAGAAATTGGCCTTTCCTGAATTTAACCCTAGATTGGGAGCAGTTACTATTTTTAGACAAAATCCTTTAAACAACAGTCAGGCAGCTGACTACTGAAAGAAGTATTTGTGCTTTAAAGCACCAGATAGGGTAAATCTAGTTAATCTTAGAGATCAAACTACCTAGTATCATAGGACTGCAGAACCAGAGCTGGAAAGGACCTAAGAAGGAAACAAGCATTTGCTAAGCACCTACTGTGTGCTTGCTAAGAACCTACTGTGTGCCAGGCACTATGCTAAACACTTTACACATATCATCTCATTTGACCTTCACAACAACCCTGAGAGATAGGTGCTGTTATTATCCTCATTTTACAGTTGAGGAAACTGAGGGAATCAGAGGGTAAAGTAACTTGTCCAAGGTCACATAACTCATAAGGATCCTAGGCCAGATTTGAACTCTGGTTTTCCTGTCTCCAGGCCTGGTGCTCTATCCAAATGCCTCTAAGGAAAACTAGTCCAAACTCTTCATTTTTCAGTTGAGGAAACTTTTCTGACTTGCCTAAAGTCACAAAGGTAATTATTATCACAGGTGGGATATGAACAGTCATTCTTTCCACTGAGCCCTGAAGTCTTGCTATGCTATGGAATCACCTTTAGGAGCATGAGGGCAATGCCAGGATGGCACAAGCTCTGGCATGTTCTGCCAAGCCAGAAAGACTTCAAGAATGGACCCCACATTCAAGGATCAGCCTAGCAGCTTGGCCATTGAATGATGAACTAATTGGTTACAGCAGTTCTCAAAGACTAAGTTAAAGAGGGATTGCCATCTGCATCAGTGGAAGGAATTCCCATATCAGATCATGGAAATTCTTGAAGTACCAAACAGTAAATTTATACCTCCTCAAAATATCTGATGGAGAAGCAATGTGGCCTAATGGATAGAAGGCTGGCCTTGAAGCCAGGAAGACCCAGATTCAAATCCAACCTCTGACAGACACAGCCTATGTGACCCTGGGCAAGTCACTTAAGCTGTCAATACTCTGCAACTCTTGCAGTCATTAGAGCGCCAGGCCTGGAATCAGGACGACCTGAGTTCAAATCCAGCCTCAAACCCTTACTAGCTGTGTGACCCTGGGCAAGTCACTTAACCCTGTTTCCCTCAATTTTCTCATGTAAACCATTCCAGTATCTTTGGCAAGAAAATCCCAAATGGGGTCACATGATTGAAAATGACTGAACAAGAAGACCTCTCTAAGGTCTCTAAGTTGTAGTGAAGTTTCATTGGCAGAGGGAGTTTCCTTACCCAGGAGCTCCTTAAACCAAGGAAAACCAAGATGTCTAACACATTCAGTAGCACCTTGCTAATAATTTTCTTATTTTAGTACCTGGGAGACGACCAATATGTATTTTTTCTTTTGAGTGACAATGTTTTCAGGATGCTTAATTTGTCATGGTTTACTCCTCCCAATGTCTTTTCTCCCTCTTTCTCTTTTTTTTTTTTTGTGAGGCAATCGGGGTTAAGTGACTTGCTCAGCGTCACACAGTTAGTAAATGTCATGTGTCTGAGGCTGGATTTGAACTCAGGTCCTCCTGACTCCAAGGCTGGAGTTTTATCTACTGCACCACCTAGCTGCCCCGCCCAATGTCTTTTCTAAGGGACAACTTAAACCTTACCTTAAAGTTCATCTGTCTTAACATGGTGGCACTATATGATGACTATTTGCATGCTGTTTGCTTTTTTTTTTTTTTTGGCTCTGCTCTTACTGATGTCTTAAAATATTTATGACTAATAAATATCACCAATGCTATGCTAATCCCAGGCCTTCCATCATAACTTGCAATACACGTAGCTCATAGAAGACAAACATCCACCTCTATATCAGCTTAGAAGTGATGCGGTCTTTCTGCTATGGGCAATTAACCAGATTTGGTATCTTTCTTCCATGAGGGATCTCATTTCCTCTTTTCCTGGAAAGCCACCATGAAGACAAGTTCATTCTTTGTAAGCTGCAACCGCCATAAATTTGGAGCTGGGAAAGGCAGACCTTTGAAGAAAATACCAGCTCTGTTTGCTTTACATAATACCCCTATAGAATACTGTTAGGACTGAGTATGTGTTCGTGAGTAAGGCTCAGCACCCAAAATGACATAGGAACAATTTTGGAAAAATCATTCTGAGCCAAAGGAACTTTCAGCCACCACAAAAGAAATATCTCCAGTCTCTTTGGAGCTGAAAATAGAAGATTGTGTTCCAGGAGATGGGTTAACCTGTGACTCTGCCTGAGGGGAATCTGGGAAGAAAAAAAAACCATCTGATGAAGCCAGTCTAGTCTGGGGAGGAAATAAAAAGTCACCTTCACTTACAGAGGATCCTTGGCAGCCACAGGAAACAAAATGTGCTGTGTGTTTATTCTGACAGCATATCTCAGGGGAAAGGATGCACTCTTTGTAGAAAGTGGAGAGATCACAAGGCAATTTATCATCGATTCCACAAAGTATTATTAAGTGCCTGTTATATGCAATGCTGAGAGGCAGGGTGGTGTAATGGTTAGAGGCTTGGCCTGGGAGACAAGAAGACCTGGGTTCATATCCTGCCTCTCACACATACTGGCTATGTGACCTCAGGACATTCACTTCATCTCTCAGTGCTCCAGGGAATTCTCTGAAAAGTTTCCTATAACTTCTCTATGAGTTTCAGAGAAGGTACCAAACTTCATTGACAGAGGGAGTTCCTATACCAGTGAAATTCCACTAGCCCTATGTGCACAGCATTGTGTTAGGTGCTACGGATAAAAGACAATAAGGCAACAGTTCCCGCTCTCAAGGGACTTGCATTTTCTTGGAAGATGCAACATGTAGACAAATCAAGGGTGTAGCAAGCTCAGGAGATAGTTGAACCAATGGATACCTCTGTGAATCACACCTCTGATTAATATTGGTTATAATAATATTAGAATGATAATAGAATGATATTAATATTGGTTGAATTAAATTGAATCTATTTGTGGTTCAGGTGTTTCAGTCATGTCTGACTCTTCATGACCCCTTCTGGGGTTTTCTTGGCAAAGATGCTAGAACGGTTTGCCATTTCCTTCTCCAATTCATTCTACAGATGAAGAAACTGAGGCAAAGTGTTAAGTGACTTGCCCAGGGTCACACAGCTAGTAAGTGTCTAAGGCTGGATTTGAACTCAGGGCCTCCTAACTACAGCTCCACCACTCTATCCACCATACCACCTAACTATCCTAGATTGAATCTTTATGCTTTATTGTATTTCATTCAATCTTCACAAAAATCCAGAGAGACAGAGACTTAAAGTGTCATTAGCCTTCCTCTATTACAAATGAAAAACTGAGGATTAGAGTAAATTAAGTGACTTTCCCAAGGTCACACAGCTACCAACGCAGAGCTGCAACATGAATCCAGGTTTTATGACTCCACATGAAGCACTACCTCTGCCTCCTTCTGTAGGAAATGCTGGGATAGCCTAATTTTATTGTAGTATTGGACATTCCAATCAATGACTATTTCTGTAATACATGGAATTTCTGAAAAGAATCAATGCATATGCAACCCACTAAGTTCACTAAGTTCACACAGAGGCGAAAAATTCTCACTATTATACTCCTTGCAAAGTAAGGAGTATAGATGGCATTTGATATTTGGGACTCCCCTTTTACACATGGAGCTTAAAATATGTGGAAAACATCTTCTAAGAAATGCAAATAATACCCCCACAAGGGAGAAAGGTGTTAAATGTAGAAGTAAACACCACTTCCTCCATCTGGAAAAGTGGAGAAAGTGAGACATGGGAAAATAACGAGACTGCAGACATAGAGGCTTTGTGACTCACGAGTGAAACAAGAAGTAGGACCCAGGACACCCAAATCCTTACCCATTATCTCTCACTGACACGTAGACCAAGACTGCCTATCAGACTAGGGAAGGGCTCAGAATGTGTGTCAAGAACACAGCTGTTGCTGACTCAGAGACACAGATTCGTAATACCCTTTAATATTGTCTGTGCCTAGGACCCCAGGCAGGTCACTGCACAGCCTAATTTACAATGAAAATCCAAGGCACAGGTAGACAGGGAAAGGTATTCTGGAATATTCAACCCCTAAAAGCCTCATTGCTCTTCCAAAAGTTTTTCTGAATCTCTCTGTCTCTGTCTCTGTCTCTCTATCTCTCCCTTTCTTTGCCTCCCTCCCTCTCCCCTCTTTCTCCTTCTCCCTCTCCTTCCCCCTTCTGTCTTAAATATCTCTGTCTCTCTCCCAATCTCTTTCCCATCTCACTTTCTTCTCTTCCTTTGTCCTCCTCTCTCTCCAATGTTCCAGGTAACATAGCATCACCTCTCTTTCCAGATGTCAGCTTTTATTGTCACCTCTCGTGCAAAATGGAGTAGCTAGTTACTACAGTGGACAGAGTGCTGGCCATGGAGTCAAAAGGACCTGAGTTCAAGTCTGACCTCAGACACTAACTAGCTATATGACCCTGGGCAAGTTACTTAACCCTCTTTGCCTTAGTTTTCTCATCTGTAAAAATGAGCTGGAGAATGAAATAGCAATCCAGTATCTTTGCCAAGAAAACCCCAAATGGGGTCACAGAGTCAGACATGACTGAAATAACTAAACAACAGTACAAAATGGGTGTTAGTAAATTTGTAAGTGAATCTAGTCATTTTAATAGCATGAACTTTTTTTTTTTTTGCTCTGTGGGGTTCATTCGTCTATGAGGAAAAAAACAATGTTTTTCTACCTTAGAGAAAATCAGAGCTTGGAGCAAATCAGCCTAGATATGACTAATCAAAGCCCCCACAAACTCTACTCATTCTCCACGCCCCCATTGACACACCCAGAAACATTTTATGCAGGTGAAATCTGGTTAAAATAGACACGAAGAGTAGCCTGAAAAGGAGATGTTGCAAAAGAGCATCATTTAGCCTGGGGCCTATCCCATGTGGATAGGGTAGTGGGTTGTTTTTGCCAGGCCTGGTTCTATTCATCTATTCCCTTCTCTTCAAAGACTGCTTGGAAAGACGTGAGCCTCAGGTCCTTTTTAGCACCATCTGTTATCATCACCTCATTTTCCTTCATCTGGTGGCTCCTGTCTGACTTGTCCCCAAGGCAACAGAGCCCCACCCCACACCCTCAAACACACAGTTCCCCTCAGCATAGGACCTGGGCAGACTGGCCCAGCTGACCACTCCCCAGCCCAAGTTCTGCTTCTCTGATCTCCCTCCTCCCTTCCCCATGCCCCCAAGAACACAAAAGTTGGTCTTTCCATGTCACGGATGTTATCTACTCTATGAGCCCCCCACACACACATGAAAACACATTCCACATTAAAGATGCAAGTAACTTGGAAAGTCTCTTTAGTGTGGCAGCTGCTGCCAGCCTTGGCAGCCAAGCTGTGACTCAGTCCATTGTCATTAATGCTGCTGCATAAAATCAGTATCTGGCCTCCCTGCTTCCCACAGAACCAGGGCAAGACAGAGGACAGTGAGGCCTGCTGAGTACCTCAGCTGTCCCCTGCCAAAACAGGTCCCTTCCCTGGAGCAAATATTTAGCATTTGGCCCTGGCTCATTGTTAAGCTGTCTTCTTAGGTGATAGAGTACTAGGCAATTTGATTTCTTTGGGGAAACTCCAAAACAGCATTTAAAGAACAGCTAAATGTGTTCTGGAGTGTGGGTCCTCCCTGGAATAAAGGGCCTGTCTGAGAGAACGTCTCTGAAGCTTGAGACAGCCCCACGGCAGGAATGCTAATGTGCCCTGTGTGTGAATGCCTGGGTGTGTATATACATTTCCCTATGCATTAAACAAACCTAAAAAGAAAAGGCTACCACTCCAGTACCCGGTCCTTCTCTTTTAAAATAAAATTAAGCATAGAATTATAAATCTGGAACTGGAAGAGGCCTCACAGGCCATCTGTCCAGCCTAATCATTTAGCACATGAGCAAACAGACTCAGGGAAATTAACTGTCACGAGTGTCATCAGAAGTAGGACCTGAACTCAGGTCCTTTGACTGAAGAACAAGTGGATTTTTCACAGCAGTTCTCAAACTGTTTTGGTTTTAGGACCTCTTTACATGCTTAAAAATTATTGAGAACTCTCCCCCAAAAAAGCCTTTATTTATGTGGATTATATCTATTGATACTTAACTATCTTAGAAATTAAAACATCCTGGTATTATTATGAAACTAGCTTTGACCTCACAGACCCTCCCCCTCAAAGGGTCTTAGGAACCCCAAGGATTTCCTGGACAACACTTTACAAACCACCGCACCAAACGACGCCTCCTCCAATGGATGTGTAGACTAAATGCAGGCAGCTAGGTGGTACAGTGGCCAGAGCTTTGGACCTGGAATTAGGAAGACCGAAGTTCAAATCTAGCCTCAGATACTAACGATTTACATGATCCTGGACAAATCACTGCCTTGGTTTCCTCATCTAGCTGAAATGGAAAGAATACTAGCCCCTATCTTCCAGGGCTGTGGTGAGGATCAAATAAGATAAAGTTTGTAATGCTCTTTGCAAACCATAAAGCACTACAGAAATGCTAGTTAATATTCCCTCTAGGACCAAATCTGGTTCTCTTTTCACTGTGCCATGCTGCTTCTGTAAAGGAGGGAGAGGGAGAGAGAGAGAGAGAGAGAGAGAGAGAGAGAGAGAGAGAGAGAGGAAGAACAGCTATACTATTTCAAGAAATTAAAGATATATGTGTGTGCGTGTGCATATGTATGTATGTATACATATGTATATGAGCATGTGTATATATGTATATACACACATATGTGTGCATATGTATATACACACATATGTGTGCATGTGTATGTATGTCTATATATTCTCTACCCCACACAAAGTCTGATGTCAAGCACTGGAATATAAAGAGAAAAATAAATAAAGATCTAAAGAAAAGATTCTTCCCCCTCCTCTCCTATTCTTTTGCAGAGATAGGAGGTTACCTTGGGTGTGGAACAATACATATATTATCAGATTTTTTTTAATATACTGATCAGTTTTGCTGATTTGTTTTCTATGATCTTTTTTTTTTAATTTTTTGTTATAAGGGATGGCCTTGGGAGGGGAGAGCAAGAGGGACATGAGGAAATACAGAAACCATAAAAAGCAAAATACATCAAAAAAAAAAAGAGAGAGAAAGAGATAAATAAGGCCTGGTCCCTGTCCTCAATGACATGGGACAGCCCCAAACTATAAATTCTTATAGTCTACTTATTCAACAAATAAGCTTCCCCTATGCACTGTGGGGGCCCAGGTCCCTAACAGGACCCCCAGAGGTTGTGACCCTTTCACCTTTTAGAGAGGACTAGAATGCAATTTCATGGGTATAGGGAACTTCTAGATGGATAAACTCTCTCCACCAATGCAGGCTGGTCCCTTCTCTAAAATTGATGTGTTTAGATGCTGGTCTAGAGCATTGAAAGGTTAAGTGATTTGCCCAGGGTCATACAACCAGTATGTGTCAAATCTGGGATTCAATACAGAGGCTATACCAAACTGTTTCTTCTCTGCAGCCTATTTAAAAATCATATCATTAGCAATGCTGGCTGGAAGACAGCAAAATCCCCCTTCCCTCCAAAAAGTCTCATATCTTAAATGAGTACAAAGGGATTGGTAATTTTTTTCCCTTTTATCCTTCCCCCCTCACCCCCTTTAAGGAACCCCTGAAAGCTCCCTAGCTGGTAATTAAAATGCGAGGCATTTGGGGGAGTGAGGATCACCCTTACAAGTAAAGCACTTCCTACCAGATTAAAAATAATCCCATCAATCATTTATTCATCCTAAAAATTTGATGCACTTTTATTTCCCACCTGCATCATCAGACAAAATAATCTCCTACTCAATGAGCCACCAGGAAGGATTGTGGGCCACTTTGAAAGCCATTATGTTCTCTAATGCCGAGTGAATTGCTCCATTTTCTGTTGCAAATGTCTCAGCAAATGGAAGTGGCCTTATTTTGGTGTCACTGGAAAAACAAGGTGATAAATAAAGGGCAAGTTCCTTTGAAGATGGGAAGTGAATCACTTTCTTCCCCAATGTGTGGATTGTTCACCTACTCAGTTAGCTGCAAAGCCATCTACTACGTACCTAAATGTCAAAATCAGAACCAAGACAACCCAAGATGGCAAGTAACAGATGTAGATTAGTTTCTATAATAAAAATAGTGCTGGCTCTGGATTCTGAGACCTCGGATTCAAATGCTCCCCTAATACTGCCTGTGTGACCCTGAGCAAGTCCCTTATCCTCCCTGGACCTCACTGTGCACATCTGAAAAATGGAGGAGGGTCAGAGGACTAGACAATTTCTTAGTTATCTTACAGCTCTAAATCAATGGTCTTGGGGGTCAGAATTTGAAGAGTCTTATTTTGCCAAAAAGGAGGCAAACATAGCCTTCTTTTGCCCATCTAAGCTGAGCAGCTATGTGGTACAGTAGATAGAGTGCCGGTCCTATAGTCAGGAAGACCTGAGTTCAAATCTGGCCTCAGACATTCCTTAGTTATGTGACTCTGGGCAAGTCACTTAACCCTGTTTGTCTCAATTTCCTCATTTGTAAAATGAGCTGGAGAAGGAAATGGCAAACCATTCCTGTATTTTTGCCAAGAAAACCCCAAATAGGGTCATGAAAAGTCAGATATGACAGAAACAACTGAACAACAATGAGCCCACCTATACCATACCCCAACTTCTCTTCAGTTTCTTAGGTCCAGCCACTATCATAGGAGCAGAAAGTCTACCAAAAGGGTTAACTTGTCAAGTTCACAACAGTACAATCCTCTTGCAAATTAAACAAACACAAATAAAATAAAACCTGACAGCCCAAGGAATTACACATGAATTACATATGAAGCCCATATATCCACACAAATAACACATGGAAACACATGGACTTAAGTTGTGAGATGGGCATGAATGAATGAGGTGACATATGCATCACTTGAGGGAACTTCTGAATCAATGAAATAACAGAACCAATGGTGAATCTGAGGGCGTTCAGATTAGCGCAATACTTTGAACTGAGGCTCCTACCGCTATCAAACAGGCAATGTTTCCTTATTTCACAGGTTAGTTTTCAGTGTTGTTATAAGATTCGTCTTTCAGCAAATCTCTGATCATGTCAACTCACTTCTCAAAAACCTTCAATGCTTTCCCTTTGCCTACTTAATGAAGCCCAAACTTCTTTTGCAGACCTTCAAGGTTCTCCAAAACCCATCTTGAACCTACTTTTCCCAGCCTTCCCCTTTATGCATTAGCTCAAGACTGAAATGTTTGCTTTTCTCTCACCAACCCCACACTTCCTCATCTATCTTATCATGTCAATCACCTGATCAAGACTTAACAATGTTTCCCAAATACCTCTAAGATAAAATGCAAATTTTCTCTGTTTGGCCATAAAAGTCCTTCCTAATATGGATCTGACCTAATTTTGCAGTTTTGTTGCAAATTACTCCTCTTCACACAATCTACATTACATCCAAACTGGCCAGTTTCTTGATCAGATTCCATTTCCCACCTCCATGCCTTTGTACGCTATACCTAGAATGCTCTTCCTTCTCATCTCAGCTTCTTACAATCCTTGGTTTCCTTCAAGATGCAGCTCATGTGCTACCTCCTCCTATAGGAAACTCATTCTGATCTTCCGCAATTGTGAATAGTACCCTTCTTCTACCCATCAAAATTTTGATTTGCTTTTGTATATTTTTTTTGTTTATTTATTTGTGTACATGTCAAAGAACCTCCTATGTTCCAGGAACCATGCTAAGTGCTGGGAAAATGAGGAAAGGTAAAAGATCATTCCTGCACCTGAAGAGTTCACAGTCTAATGAGAGAGACAACATATGTACAACCACGGTATGTAAAGGATAAAGTGGAGATAACCAACAGAGGGAAGGCACCATCTGGGAGTTTCTCAAGGTCAAAGATGGTTTCATTTCTGCACTGATATCCCCAGTTCCTAGCCCAGAATAGGCACTGCATAAATGCTTAGCTCTTGAGGTGTGACTAACAACTTGGACCACAAGGAAGGATCTCCTGTAGGGAGTGAGGTAAGCTAAGCCTTGAAGGACTCTAGGGATTCCAAAAGTGAGAGGGAAAGAGGGAAACCATTCCAGGGACAGGAAGGACACAATTCATGCAAAAGCATTGAGGAAGAAGATGGCAAGTCATGTATAAAGAGCAGTAGGTAGACCAACTTGGCAAAAAATATAGGGTTTGTGAAGGGGAGTAATATGAAATCAATCTAGAAAGATAGGTTGGAGCCAGATTGTGAAGGAATTTAAATGCCAAATAGATGAGTTTGTAATTTATCCTTCTGTTATTCAGTCATGTCTGACTCTTTGTGACCCCATTTGGGGGTTTCTTGGCAAAGATATTAAAGTAGTTTGCCATTTCCTTTTCCAGCTCATTTTACAAATAAGAAACTGAGGCAAACAGGGTTAAGTGACTTGCCAGGGTCACACAGCTAATAAGTGTCTGAAGCTGGATTTGAATTTAGGACTCCAGGCTCAGCAGTCTATCCACTGTACCAATCAGCTGTCCCATTTATCCTAGAGATAATAAAAAGTCACTGAAGCTTCTTGAGGAAGGAAGTGACATGGTCAGATGTTCACTTTGGCAGTTATGGAGGATAGCTTGGAAAGGGGATATACTGGAGATATGGAGATCAATGAGGAAGCTGTTGCAGTAATCTAGGTGAGAAGTAATGAGGTCCATTAAGGTGGTGATTTGATAAGAGGAGAGTAGGGGGTGAATGGGAGAAATGTGGTGGTAGAATGATATACAACCAATTGGATATGGGAGTGAAGAAGAATGAAAGGTTGAAAATAACTCCAAGGTTACCAATCTGAATGACTGGAAGCTCTGTAATATATTCACTCCTCTATTTCAGAGAAGAAAAGTGAACTCCCGTGGAATTGGGAAATAGAGACACCATTTTCTCAATTCTCATAGTGAACTGTGGAGGAGGAGAAGGTTTGGAACATGTGAGTCAGAAGACATAGGTTCCACCTCAGCCACTTAGTAGCTGTGTGAACCTAGGCAGGTCATTGGCCTAAGCCTTATTTTCCTCATCTGTAAAAATGGAGGTAAATACCCCCTTCCCTACTTACTCCCAGAGCTGTTGTAAGGGTCAGGGCAGATGTCTGCAAATGCTTAGTAAATACTTTATCTGGTGAGATCATGGCACCCTGGGATGGAGTTGGCTTTCAGGGTCAGAAAACTTTGGTTCAAATCCAGATTCTGGATAAGATACAAACTAATGGTGTTAACCTGGTTGTTGTTCAGTCATGTCTGACTCTCCATTGTGTCTTTGTGACTGCTCGTGGGGTTTTCTAGAGCGGTTTGCCATTTCCTTCTCTAGATTAACCGGGATGAATTGCTTAGTCTCCCAGTGTCCCCAGCAGTTCTCAGAAACTAAATTTCAGACTAGTTGCTGACCTGCATTGGAATAAGGGCTTAACTCACAGGGAGTTCCCTACACATACAGCAACATCAGGTATGGACAAAAAAAGTATCTTCTGGCAGAAACAAAAGTATAAAAACATCGCCCAAGGGTTAATTCCTTTGAAAAGCCATTAATCCTTTTAAAATTCCCCTGCCTCTGATTAGAGCACAAGGAAAGCATGGTGCCATATGCTTTTGTAATTTATATGAGCAGAAAGCCAAAAAAAAATTGTTGTGTGGTTTTTTTAAATTTTTTAAAGTAACATTAGCCCGAATTCACCACTGCCATCATGGCCAGGTCCATGGAAACAGATGGAAGCCAGGAGGCAGATGCAAGGTTGTTGGAAGTGGCAAACTTTTCTGTTTCCCTGGGGGCTGGTTATAGCTCTTAGCAGGAACCAGCTTAAGGGGGAAAGAAAGGGACTAATCACAGGCTCCCCTTCACTGTCTAAGATGAGCTAACTGTGCTTGCCTTTAAAGCTTTCGGTTTATCAGCAGCTCAAATCAGCTACTTCATCCATTAAAGCAGAATCCAAGGGAGAATGAAAAATGCTGAAAGTAACAGTTTAGCCATGAGCTGTATGTATTGACTTCAGACCATTCCTATCAAAAGGAGGCAGGAGAGGCCAGATCACTGACCAACTTTAGAGTCCAGAGGGAGGGAGGTTTCATCCTGTGCTATTCTTGTCTCATTAATTGGCCACAGAGGGGTTCACCCAACATGTTAGAGGCCTTGCCTCTTCACCAGAAAGTGAACAACATGGACAAGAGTTGAACAGGATAGACCATGGATGGGTTGCAATTGGCATCATTGAAGGTAACAACTATATCAATGAGATCACAGATCCATTTAAGATCACACCAGCATTGTGTTACTTTAGGTCCTGGGGATATGAAGACAAAAAGGAAATCCTCATCTTCAGAGAATTTCCATTTTCAAGTTTATGTGGGTGAATGGGGGAGGGGAGAGATGTGACCTCCCTTTAGACTTTAAAGTTGGCCAGTGAACTGAGTTACCTTCCCTTTTTAACCCTTTTCTTTTCAATTCCTTTCTTGTAATATGTTGTACCATATTAGTCTCATTTTCTTTTTTTAATTATTTTTACCAGGTCTGTGATTTTATTGGTATAGGGAGCCCCTGGTAAAGAACAGATCTGAACTTTCTCTGCAAATTATGGGTTTAGAGAGTAATCTAAGGCACTAAGAAGTTAAGTGATTTGCCCAGAGTCACATAACCAGTACATGGCAAAGATAGGACTCAAACCCAGGTCTTCATGCCTCCTAGGCCAGCTCCCTATCCACTAGGCAATGATGCTTCCAAGACTCATTTTTCAGTTCTTCAGAGGCACAGGTTCAGTGGAAAGGGCATGAGCTCTGGAGGCAGGGACCAGGCTCAAAATCCTGCCTCCTACCTGTGTGACCTTGGGCAAGTCATTGAAGTTCCTTGGGTCTTATTTTGGCCTGGATGGTCTCCAAGGCCCTCTCCAGTTCTAGATCTATAATCCTATGATCCGTGTCCTGTACCTTAACACACAGTAATGTCTAATAAATATGGGGAATTGAATTGAATTGAATAAATGTGCCCACTTCCCTCCCTTCTAACAATAAAACCATTTTAAACCTGACCTGCCCTTTCAGGCTCAACAAAAGTGACTGGAATACATGTGGTGAAAGAAATAGGCAATGGCTATATTTAGCAGCAATGGACAAATCCCAGCCAAGGTGAAGTCTAAGTTCTTACCCCAGAATCAGGCCCAATTATAGCTTTCTCTTCTTGTGCTATCATCTGATAAGCAGAGTCAGGCTAGGCCAGACCCAGCTGGGAGACCTCCAGATAATATTTATTGTTAGAAATGCCAGACACATTCATTTCTCTCAGAGTGATAGCAACAGCAGGTTACAAAAGCCGCCATGCCCTAGAGTGCTGTCTTTAGACTTTGTCCACCAGAGAAAAGGGAAGGAAAAAGCCATATGTTAACTCGTGTGTGTATTTCTGTGGCAGAGGGTCCTCATAATATGTCAAGGGACAAATGGAGATGCTGTCAGCTGAGCACACCCTAGCCATGCCTTCACCCTTTGTCAGAGGAAAGAGAGTTCATGAATCAGCTGCAGGATATAATTCAATGAACAGATTCTTTAGTGACTGGAGCTGTGAAAGCTGGATGGTGCCTAGGCCTCCAAGAACATAAGAGGCTATTGATCAGAATGATGACCAACTGTTCTCCTTCTGCCCTGCTAATCAGTCAGTCAACAGGCACTTACCAAGGGCTTCCATTGTGCCAAGCATCGGGCATGCAAGGAAAAACAAAGGCAGTCCCTACTCTCGGGGAGTTCATATTCTAATGGAGGAGACAGCCTGCCAACAACTCGGTACAGATAAGATATAGATGGGATAAATCGGAGATAATCAATAGAAGTGATATACTGATATTAAGGGTGATCAGGAAAGGCTCAAAAGACTAGATGTAGCCCTCCTTTGCAAGAAAGTTAGCTTCATTTAGAAGCAAGGAGTCACTGAGACAACCTCAAAATGACTTTCTCTCTTTACTAACAAAAACATGGATTAATTTGGACTTGTTCCTGACAGCAGGAAGAGGTGACTCTTTCTACATCCATGTCATTCAATCATGCTAGGTACATGCAAAATATAGATAAGTAGACAGAAGGTATGATAGGAGCTATATTTCCTAGGGCCTTGCCAGGTATACTGTATTAGCTTTTCCAAAGACCTTACTTACCCCATGCAGATTACACTAGTTCTTTACATTAAGAGGTGTTAGACAACCTGACTAATGTGGAAATTTGCTTAATATGATTGTACATGTACGACCTGTACCAGATTACCTGCCATCTTGGGGAGGGGGGAGGGAAGGGAGGGAGGGAGAAACAAATTTGGAACTCAAAATCTTCTTTTTAAATTTATTTTATTTTATTTACTTACTTGTTTTTAGTTTTCAATATTCACTTCTATAAGATTTTGAGTTCTAAATTTTCTCCCCCTCCCTCCACTCTCCCCTTCCTAAGATGATGTGCAATCTGATATAGGCTATACATATACAAAAATTCTAAACATATTTCCACATTAGTCATATTGTAGAGAAGAATTAGAACCAAAAGGGAAAATCACAAGAAAGAAGAAATTTTTAAAAAAAATTATATGCTTCAATCTGCGTTCAGGCTCCATAGGTCTTTTTCTGGATGTGGATAGCATTTTCCACCATGAGTCTTTTGGAATTGTCTTAGATCCTTTATTCGCTGAGAATAGTTAAGTCTATCAATGTTGGCCTTTGTACAATGTTGCTGTTACTATGTACGATGTTCTCCTGGTTCTGCTCACTTCACTCAGAATCGGTTCATATAAGTCTTTCTAGGTTTTTCTGAAGTCCACCTGCTCATCATTCTTTATGGAGCAATGGTATTCCACTACATTCATATACCACAACTTGTTCAGCCATTCCCCAATTGATGGGCATCCCCTCAATTTCCAATTCTTGGCCACCACAAAAAGAGCTGCTATAAATATTTTTGTACATGTGGGTCTTTTTCCCATTTTTATGATCTCTTTGGGATACAGCCTTAGGAATGTTATTGCTGGGTCAAAGGGTATGTATAGTTTTATAGCCCTTTGGGCATAGTGGAACTCAAAGTCTTATAAAAGTGAATGTTGAAGACTATCTTTATATGTAATTGGGAAAAAAATACTATTAAGTGGGAAAAAAAGAAAACAAATTTTAAAAGTGTACATGAAACAAAATGAGGTGTTGGAGCTCTTCTTGAGACTTGATTGGCTCTAAAGACTTGCTCAGGTTGTTAATGTGGCTTCTTGGTAAGCTGAATATCATTGTTGTTGTTGTTGTTTGTCCTTCATTTTCAAAGAGGACCAATAACACCATGGGTGATGGCTTGTGTGTGAACTGGATTTAAGTGAGGTAGAGTTGCACAAAGCTCTCAGCCTCACTCTCTTCCTGAGTCATCAAAGTCCAGTGGCAAGATAAAAGTCAAGATGACTGGCGATGGCCCTGGTTGCAGTAGATGACCAACTCTAAACACTCCATAATGCCTACTTCTGCTGCCTCCATGGCCATAGGCACAAATTGTCCTCATCCACCCATTCCTCCCATGAAAGTCTTCACATTCTTGGAGTAGACATCCCTCTAACTCACTGATGGGTCTGAGGCCTGTTGGTTATCCTCAACCTTGTTTAGCCTGTCTGTGAAAATGTTTGCCAGGGTGTGGCCACTCTGCATGCTAGAGCTTCTTAGAGCCACAGGTGAGAGTTGGGTGGATCAAGCAGACACCAAAGGTGGATAAGCATCCAAGAAAAAGGCTCAGCAAGCCCTTACACCACAGGTGCTAGTCGTCTAAAACACCCCATACGGGCATTAGAAGCTACTGACCCCTTTCTGAGACTTCTGGCTGTGGACCATGAAGAACACCAGGAAGCTGTAGCCACTTGAATCAACGTGGTATCCTCACTGAGTATCCTTGTTGATCATTCTTCCTTTGCCATGGCTAAGTGAATCTTCTTTTGTCAACTGCTGAATGACCTATGAGTGTCTCATTCCATTCCAATATCAGACCTAAACTACAGGAAGACCAGCCTGAGTCATGCCCAGACCATGAGAAAAGATAAGCTCAAAAGGGTAAGCACTAGCAGCTATGGGGACCTAAAAAGGCCCCACTAGATTGTAAACTCCTTGAGGGTAAGCACTGTCTTTTACCTCTTTTTGTATCCTCAGCACTTAGCACAGTGCCTGGCACAGTAGGTACTTCAGATATATATATACATACATATACATATATATATATGTATGTATGTATGTATTGATTAATTGATTCTGCCTGAAGGTTCAGTTTGAATTGAATCTTAAACCTTGAAGGAAACCAGGGAGAGGTAAGGCGAAAGGCATGGAGATGGGCGAAAGAGTGTCTCATGTTGGAGAAATAGCAAGCCAAGTATAACTGGTTCACTGTAGTCTGTGAAGGGGAATAAAGTGTAAAAAGCCTGGAAAGCTAGAAAAAAGCCATGGCTTTAAAAAGCTCTAAATGCCAAACATAGGACTTTATATTTGACCCTAGAGTTAATTGAAAGCCATTGGAGTTTTGTTTTCTTTAGGTTTTTGGAGGGAGGGAGACAGGAAAATAACTTTGGCAATAGAGTAGGGAAAGACTTGAGGCAGAGAGACCAATAATTAGAGGTCTTTTACAATGGTTCATGTAAGAAATGATGAGGGCCTGAACTCAAGGGGTAGGTGTGCAAGTCAAGAGTAGGGGACATATATAATAGATGTGGTGAACGCAGAAATAACAAGACTTTCCAAAGGATTGGATCTGAGGGGTGAGCGAGAATAAGGAATCAAAGATGACAGTGAGATTACACTGAAGAAAAAGGGAGAGAAAAGAAACTTCTGCTCTCCTGAGATTTCAGTTAGATATAAAGATGAGTTTTCTAGCACTCAAGAATTAATAAAAGGTACCAGCCCTGGAGTCAGGAGGACCTGGGTTCTAACCCAGTGTCAGACCAGACACTTGACACTCACTAGCTGTGTGATCCTGGGCAAGTTACTTAACCCCAATTGCCTCACCAAAAAAAAAAATAAAGAATTAATAAAAAGTCTCGACTTAATAAATATTTGTTAAACACCTAGTATGTGCACTGTACTATGCTAACCATTAAGAATACTAAGATAGAGATGACATAGGCTCAAGAAGCTTGCAATGTAGTAGGGAAGATACACGTGCTCAGATACCTATGATTAAAGAAAAGGTTAAGATTTTAGGTGCAAAGAAGAGATTCAGGAAAAAATGCTATGAATTTTGAGGAAAGGACTGATAAAATGGGAGGAAAACACACCCTTCTGTGTTAGGTGTTCTGAGGCAAAGCCCCATCTCTCTCTCTCTCTCTCATCTTTAAATTACTACTCTAATTATAACATTGAGCATTGGACATCTTCATTTCACCTGAAGATAAGAGCTAACCCACAGAAAAGGTTCCATTCCATTCTAATCACGAGGAATCACTGCAGGGCTTACAAGGACTGGAACCTAGATCTTAGATCTAGTTTTCAAGGAATCTGCCTAGAACGAATAGGAATGCTCACATGCCAGCACCACAGAGACAATTTTTTTCTTTTTTTTTGGCAATTGGAGGTAAATGACTTGCCCAGGGTCACACAGCTAATAGGTATCAAGTATTTGGTCTGAAGCCAGATTTGAACTCAGGTCCTCCTGACTTCAGGGCCTGTGCAAAATCCACTGTGCCACCTAGCTGCCCCTACAGAGACAATTTTACCTGTTGGATCACATCTAAGGCTTCTCCAAAAATGGGGAATGGAAAAAGGTACTCAATATACAATATAGATCAGGTATTAGGTAATTTATTACTACACACAAAGGGAATGATAAACACAGCACTCATAAATCTGTATTTGATTATAACAAATTTTAAAACATGATTCAGTAAATCAACTTATAATCCACTAAGATGTTTATGGGTGAACCTCATCAAAACAAAGCAGTTTGCAAGACTACTGACTAGGCATTTTACATTTTACCTTGGCACTGTACTGACTGACCTCTCCTGGTACATGTGTGCTAGTAAAATGTTCAGGCTTGGGCTGATCCTACTGTCTTCAATTATTGCTGCTCTAGTGGATACCACCACCCCCCTTCTGTTGGAAGCAGATCCCAAACTCTTGAACTCAAAAGGTTACCACCGAACCTAGATTCATCTACCTTGAGGTTACTGATTGATCATCTATTTAGGAAATAGAACACAAAAGAGGAAAAGACATCCAGGGATCCAAACACAAGTTTTCCTATTTGAGCCTCCCTGAAATAGCTGCCATATGGGTGAAGGTGCCGTGATGCTAGTGGATGAAGGCCTCCCTAGAATTTCCTGAAGCTACATGATATCACCTGGAGCATGAAAGGGAAAGAAGCCAAGTCAGAAGCTGTCTCTTCGTTTTAATTGACAAGTCCCTGCCACCCTGTCATTGTCACAGGGCAGGGGAACATTGAGAGACACCTAAGGTCTTGGCGTGTCATACCAAAACACCAAGTCCTCCTAGTTCTACACTAGAACCAGGAAAGGCAACTGACCCATTTTACACCATCCTGAGCCAGAATAGGGCAGATAGTAAGAGAAGGAAGGGAGTAGAAATTAGTTGACATTTTTGAGAGGCACAATAAACTATTGCTGTATTCCTTGATATAGTTTTCATTTATTTCTCCAGTTCCATACAAGGTTGATTTAGCCATGCCTCTGAAACATGACATGGAGGCCTTAGCAATGATTTCCCCAGAGCATAGTTACCCAGGATCATGATGCCTCTTATAGCGAATGTAATGAAAAGAGCACTGGTTTGGGAGTTGGAAAACCTGGAACCAAATCCTGCTTCTCACATGTTCTAGTTGTGTGGCTCTGGAATATCTTAGCAACTCATTTTCCTATCTGTAAAATGGGAATAATACTTGTGAAGAAAGTCCTTTGTCAACCTCAAAACACTAAATTAAAATGTGAGGGCACAATTTGAAATTGCATATTGTACACATAAGAGGACTCTTTTAAAACCATCAATGAGATACTATGTCCTCTTAATGTACTAAAATAACATGCTGTCATAATATCTTCCCTCTAAAGCCCCACTGTTTTTCTTTTTGTCTAACCTTATCTCTTTACAAAATGAACTCTCTACTCTAGTCAGGCAAGTATGACCCTCAGAAAATTGAAGCCTTTCACTGTGCATTCCCTTTTCTCCCCTTTTCTTCATCTGAAAACCCTCTCAAAAAATTCCCCACTCTCTCCTCCCTTCCTTCAGTTTCTGACAATGAAGCAATAGACGACTCACAGATCTATCTGTATATTCAACCCCAGTCTTTCCTCTGAGCTTCAGACCCAAATAATCAACTTCCTATTGGACATTTCAAACTGATTTTCTAGAGATATCTCAAACTCAACATTTCTAAAATGTAACTCGTTATCTTTCTTCCCAAATGATGCCTTCCTCTGAACTTCCCTATTTCTGTCAAAGGTATCACCTTTCTTCAAGACACCCAGACTTGTAAACTCAGTGGCATCCACAACTCCTCATTCTCCCTCACTCCACGTATCCAGTCAGTTGTCAAATCTCGCCATTTCTATCTTGACATCTTAAACATCTGACTCCTCTCTACTTCATTTAGTCCCCACTTTTACTTGGGATACAATGGTGAGATGTGTGCTGTATTGAATAGAAAGCTAATCTTAGATCTAGGAATACTTGAATTCAAGCCCCACTTCTGATACATACTGGCTGTGGGACCCCGAACAAGTCACTCTTAGTTCTCTAGGTGACTAAGAGAGGGTTTCTTTGTGGTTCTGGGTTTTTTGTTATTTTATTTACATTTAATTTTTATTTTATTTTTTCTCAATTACATGTAAACAAAAATTTTGAGCATTAGGTTTTTTAAATTTTGGGTTTCATATTCTCCCCTTGCCCTCCTTCTTGAGAAGGCAAGCAATTTGATATAGATTATGCACGTGCAGTCATGTAAAACATTTCTGTATTAGTCATTTTATAAAAGAAAACCGATAAAAACAAAACAAAACAAAACCAAGAATAATGAAGAAAGTTTTTTAAAAGTATGTTTCCATTTGCATTTCAGACTCTATCAGTTCTTCCTCTGGAGGTGGATAGCATGTTTCATCATAAGTCTTTCAGAACTGTCTTGAATCATTGTATTAATCAGTATAGCTAAGTCATTCACAGTTGATCATCATATAATATTACTGTTACTGTATACAATGCTCTCCTGGTTCTGCTCTCTTCACTTTGCATCAGTTCACATAAGCCTTCCCAGATTTATCTGAAACCAGTCTGTTCATCATTTCTTATAGCACAAAATAGTGTTTCATCACAGCCATATACCACAATTTGTTGAGCCATTCCCCACTTGATGGGCATCCCCTCAATTTCCAATTCTTTGCCATCACAGAAAGAGCTGCTATAAATATTTTTGTACATATAAGTCATTTTCCTTTTTCTTTGATCTCTCTGGGGTACAGACCTAGTAGAGGTATTGCTAGATCAAAGAGTATGCACAGTTTTATAGTTCCAAACTGCTCTCCAGAATGTTTGGATCAGTTCACAACTAAGAGAGGGTTTCTTAACCTTTTTGTTTGTCATGGACCCCTTTGGCAAACTGGTGAGGTGAATAGACCCCTTCTCCAAATGTTTTTAGGTAATTTAAAGAATGCTAATTTTTGGTAGAGGTTAGTAAAAATATATCTACATATATAGTAAAAACAAATATGTAATTTTCATACAAATTCATGGACTCTTTGTGGCAGGGGGTGGTTTCCTCTGGACCCCAGGTTAATAACTTTGATCTATGACCATAAGTTGCTATCATACCCCAGAAACTTCTTCATCCTGAAAGATCACTTTAGCCTTGGAATTCACACTTCTGACATACCTCATTTCTAATCTGTTGGCTCTTCCTAGAGCCTCCATTAAAGTGGTGGGATGAGAGAATAGATGTCCAGGCTAATCCATCTCTTTACTTCTCACCAGACCATAATCAAGATTCCTCCATCATGCCCCTCCACTTGATACCTTCTCCTCACCTTCCACCCCTTTTCACCTTCCCCCATCATTGCATAAACTCCTTGAGGGAAGTGACTGACTTTTTTTTTCTTGTATTTGTATTCCCAGCACTTATCATAGTGACTGGCAAAGAGAAAATGCCTAATAAATGTTTGTTGACTTACTGAGAAGATGCTGACCTACATTGGTAGAAGGAATTTTATCATCTGGGAGTTCCCTATAGCAGTGAAATCATGGACCTATTCCCTGTCCTATCAATGGGATACAATACTAATCCATTCCATTGATGTATTATAATTTATATAGTTCTTTTCCCAGGGCTTTTACCACTTTTGGTTTCAAGTATTTTGAAACAGAATGAGTAGATAAATGAGCCAGAAGAAGTGAGAGGGATAAGAGGTGAGTATAAGGCAGGAGATGATGCAGTTATCTGAGAGAGAATACAAGTAAAGAGAGAAAGAGAAGAGTAATTCTCCTTCTTCGATCGGGGTATATAGTACTTTTTCTTCCAATGATTGGCACTATTTCAACCCTAGAGCAATACCAGGTTTACATCCTAAGTATCTATCAAGATGGTATGAATCATGTTGAATTCTTTTGATCCTCATGTGAGCATGATAACTGAGGCCTAGAATTCCTAGTACTCATCTAAAAATAGAAACCACTGTTTGTCATTCATAATCCCTGTCAGCCAAGGTCATGTCCAACAAGGGACAGCAATTCACTTTATGAAGGACATTATTTTTCCTGAGATTTGGCTGGATTTCCGTAATTGCTGCAGGATGAAATCCCAATCAGTCGCTTGCTATTTCATATGAGGTCTCCATCAGACTGTTGGAAAAATAGGATGTGACCCTACTTCCACAAGTGTCCTCAGAAAAATAAAACACTTCTCTTGAGAGCAAAGTTATAAATAAGTAAACTGGGGGCTTGGAAGCTTTGTGAATTTATTCAACTTCCATATTTCCCTGTGGAAAGCAGTGTACTTTTTACCAATAACTGCTTCTTGCTAACAGCTGGCTCCCCCATACTCCAAGCACTGATAAATGCCAATGATGAGAAAAATACTTGACTGGTGTATGAAACCAATATTTTGTTTTAATCTTGTAGTCAATGAGTCTTTCTTTTAGAACAGACACTTATCTCTCATGTTCCTGTCATCCTTCCCCAGGGGCTTTTCATATTTATCATTTATTCATCTAGATTCTCCCAGGACATAAATTACTTCCTTAATGTCAGGCACTTGGGGGAAGCAAAGCAAAAACCACTAGAGTCCCATTTACAACACCAGAGAATAGTATGCCTATCATTGTCCTCCACAACCAAAGAGCGCTACTGTGCTTACATTTGTGTGTTCCAGGAGGCAGCACAAACTGTGATATGTAACTCATGGTCCATGATCTGGGCATTATTGGGTCTTTATTCCCTTAGTGGCCAAAAAAAAGCTATTGTGCCTTTCAAAAGACACAACAGTCACTCTTTGTCCAGCAACATAATTCTATGTCTGAAAAACATTTTGAAAACTTTCTCCCAACTTTTCCGTAAAGCAAGAGAGATATTTTCATCCCCATTTTGCAAATGGGAAACTGAGGTTCAGAGAGATTGTGTCTTGCCCAAAGCTGTTGTTGTTTGTCCTTCCTTCTCAAAGAGGACCATGACATCAGGAAGGTGATGCCATGATTTGCAAATGAATTGGATTTAACTGAGGGAGGGCTATGCAAAGTCACCAGCCTCACTTTCTCCTCTGGAGCCATCTGGGTCCAGTGGCCAGATATAGATTAGGACAACTGGAGAGGCTCCCTGCCCAAAGGCTACAGCTGAGCCAGAGCCAGAGTTCTGCATTCTTTCCAGTACACCATATTGGCTTCTACAGGTATGTAGGAGTGCAGAAATTTGTTCATTTAAGCAATGGACTGGCCATTCATCCTTGCTTGGGTCTCCTAGGATATAAGTTATTTCCTTAATGTCAGTCACTTGGGGAAAATGAAATAATTATTTTAAGCTATTAGATTGTTCTCTCTCTCTCTCTCTTCTCTCTCTCTCTCCCCCTCCCTCCTTCCCTCTGTCTCTTACAAATTTATTTTATTTTCAAACCATAGAACAAAACAAGCATTTTCATAACACAGTACAAATAAAAAAGATGATTGCACATGAAACTGCAAATCTACCATGTACAACTTGCTATTCCTTTTAAATATATAACAAAGTTATCATGTAATTTTTTTTCTTCCCCCTCTTGCCCCCTCCCCCCCACCCATGGCTACCCAATCCTATCATCATCCTCCATAGGCGGGAGGCCCAAATATGCATTTTTAGCCACTGGGGCTATATAGCCTAGAGAATGTCCAGTGTAGACAGGGCCTTGAGTCACAATTTGTGGCTCAATTTCTGTCAATAATTCATGGGATTTAGAGCTTTCTTGTACCTTAGAGATCATCTGATCCAACTGACACATTTTACAGAGGGAAATTGGAGTCCAAAAGAGGAAAGACTGGCCCAAGGTCACACACTTATTAAGCAGTAGAAAAGAGATTTGAACCCATATTCCCTGACTCCCAGTGAAAAGGAGTGTTTTTTTTTCCCACTTGCTGATGTGTTCCCTCTGATGGCTGTGACAATGCTTGATAACCTTTCCGTGCTCTCTGATTCTATCCCAAGCTTGCTAATACTTGCCACTTCCCTGTCTGACGGAATAATTATAAAGAAAGAGAGCGTATTTTGCCAAGTTCAGAAGAAAGGAATTAAAAAGAATGAGAAATACTAGTATACAGCAACTAGTACTATGGAGGACTTCCAGGGGCAAGGAATATTTCCAATAAGTAATTAATTCTTTGTCTCCTGTGACCCTGTACAATCTGGTTTGACCTCTACTTAAAAGCAAAGCCTAGTCATGCTAAAGCAATTGATTTTGGACCAATCACTTTGGAAACAGGCCTAGGTATTACTCATTAACAGCCATCTGATTTTCACTTCAAGGGGAAATGGTCCCTGATGGCATACATTGCTGGCTGGGTAATATCACCTTTATCCTCGATGAGGACAGCTCTCAGAGACCCACAGGAGGGACATTACTATTGCTGCTAATGAGGAGTCTATATTTATCTTCCTTGTGTTTATTTTGTATGCAGACAATATGCAGGTGTTTGATATGCCTTGCTCCTATTCCCCAGAGTAATATGGGAAGAGGGAAAAGAGGAGATTCCCTCCTCTGCCAAAGAGTGCAGAAGTATAGGATTCTAGGATCATAGATTTAGAAATAGAAGGCGGGGCAGCTAGGTGGCGCAGTGAATAGAGCACCGGCCCTGAAGTCAGGACCTGAGTTCAAATCTGGCCTTAGACCAAACACTTGACACCTACTAGCTGTGTGACCCTGAGCAAGTCACTTAACCCCAATTGCCTAAAAAATTAAAAAATTTAAAAAAAATAGAAACAGGAGGAATCTTGGAAGTCATCTTGTGTAACCTCTTCATTTTATATTGAGATCCAGAGAGACTGGGGGACTTGGATCATAGAACAAGAGCTAAAAGGGACCTCAGAATGCATCTCATCCAACTCTACCCTTCCTTTACAGACGAGGAAACTGAGTCTGGGGGAGATTAAGCAGCTTGCCCACACAGAGTCACACAGATAGTAATTATCAGAAGCAAGATTTGAACCCAACTCTTCTGACTCCAAAGCCGGTTCTCCTTCCATTGTGCCTTGGTTATACAGGTAGTAAGTAGAATTGGCATTTGAGCCCAGGTCTTCTGATTCTAAATCCAAGCTTCTTTCCCCTGCGCCATCCAAATCATTAAAAAACCATTCTTGATCTATGAAACTAGACCCTACAATAGAGGTTGGCAAACCTTTGCAAAAGTAGTTCCAACCTATTCTTTTGGCATTCAGGAAGGAGATGGAGAGGAGAACGATGGGTTGGCCACTCTCTTTAGTGAGGTATGATGCCAGTTTTGCCAGATGGAGAGCAGCAGTGGGTAGAATCTCTCACTAGTTCCAATTTGTTGACAGTCCACTGGGAGGGGAAAGAAAGGAGGATATCTATAGGGAAGGGGGATGAAGGGAAAGTCTGGCTAGCCACCATCACCTGAAAAGTGGTCTACGTCTCAGCAAACATGGCATAAGCTGCCAGTCCTTGATTTAAAGGTGTCCTCAGTCATGCTGCCTTGTTTTCTCTCACCTTTCTGGATAGGATGTAAGCTCCTTGAGAGGGTGGATCATTTCATTTTTGTTTTTGTATCCTCAACACCAAATACAGTGCCTGGTACATAGCAGGAACTTAACAAAGACTTAAAGATTGACTGATAAGTGCCTGGCACTTAATAAAGACTAATAAATTGACTAATAAGTACCAATATTATTACCAAATTTGTCACTTATCACTTTATCCCCTGGACTATGTCTTTGAGGCTCTAAAGAGACAAGCCATGGGCGAATGTGAAAACTTTCTATGGGCCTTTTTCCATGCAGCAATCATAACTAACTAGTGCTCATTACAAAGCACTTTAAACATTATCTTATTTGTTTTTGGTTAGGCAATGGGGTTAAGTGACTTGCCCAGGGTCACACAGCTAGTGTCAAGTGTCTGAGGTCAGATTTGAACTCAGGTCCTCCTGACTCCAGGGCAGGTGCTCTAGCCACTGTGCCCCCTAGCTGCGCCCACCTCCACATGATCTTTTTTGACCTCCTTAGTATCCACATGAACTAAGTAGAGCAGATGTTTTATTAACCTTTTATTGAGGAGAAATCTTAGGCTCAGGGAAGGAAAATGTAGTTAGTACAACTTGGAGCTAGAACTTCTTCCTCCCAGTCCACTGTCCAGTTTTCTTTGTTGTGGTGAAAAGAATATAGACTTGGAGAACCTGAGTTCTCATTCTGCCATAGATACTTATTTGTTTTATGACCCTGGGCAAGTCATTTAAACCCTTTCAGCCTCAGTTTCCTTACCTGTAAAATGAAGACATCAATCAGCCTACTTCCCAAGATAGTTGTGAGGATAAAATGAGATATTATATGTAAAGCACTTTGCAAATCTCGAAGAGCTAGGTCAATATAAGCTACTGTGATTATTATCTACATCCCTTTGAGTGGGAACCACCTGTACTGCTTGGGAGACAAGGAACATGTCAAGTCTGTCCCCTCTCAGCTTTGTTCCTAGTATTTTGAACTGGTTTTAAATCCATTCGCCAGCTTCAATTCACTCTGTGGGTGAGATGTTGTCCCAGATGGGTAACAAAAGCCTAATACGGCCACGGACCACCACCAGGTCAGATTGACACTCTGGATTGTAATGCATTTGCCCAGATAGATCCTCTCCAGCGTGGTGGGATGGATGTGTTATCCTGATATCAATCACCAGTTATAGTATCTCCAATAATAGCTAACATTTAGATAGTGCCAGGCACTGTGCTAAGCACTTTGCAAATCTTATCTCGGGTGAATCTTCATAACAACCCTGGGAGGTGAGTGCTATTATTATCCTCATTTTACAGTTGAGGAAACTGAGGCGGAGATTAAGTGACTTGCCCAGGGTTGCACAGCTATTAAGTTTCTGAGTTAGGACTTGAACTCAGGTCTCCCTGACTCCACGTCCGGGGCTTTATCACTGTGACACCTATCTGCTTTTTTCTTTCTTATAGCCTTAAACTTGGAGTCTGGCCAATCTGGATTCAAGTCCTGGGTCTGAGTCTGATGGTTATGACCTGTGGAACCACAAACAAATCATGAGATCATAGGTTTAGAGATGGGTGGGACCACAGAGGCCACACAGGCAGGACCTACTGGGAGTAGATTTTGAACCCAGATCTTCTGACCCCAGAGTCAGTGCTCTTTATTTCGTACCACAATGCCGCCATTTAACCTCAATGAATCTCAGTTTTCTTATCTATAAAATGAAGATAGTTGTGCTATCTACTTCACAAGTTGTTGTAAAGAAAGGACTGGAAAGCCATAAAGCTGTATATAAATGTGAGTTACTAGGAGATCTTTTTCTAGGAACTTCACATTAAAAGAGTACACAAGAAAGTGCCTACCTCAGAAGATCTTTTTCAATAATATAATATTCTATACTACTCAATAATATAATACTGTATACTATACTATATGCTATTCAATAATATAATAATATACTATATACTACTTAATAATATAATAAAAATAATATTAGCATCATTTAATGGGAAAGCACAAGGTTAGAAGAAACCTGAAATCAAGACTACCTCTATATGTCCTTGGGCAAGTCATTTGACTTTAGCAATAGTCAATAAACATTGATTAAACACTACTATGTGCAGGCACTGTACTTTCATCCTAGTTTTCACATTTGTAAAGTGGAGACATTAATTTGTAACTCTCTTAGGTACCTAGTGGAATTGAGATGAGGATCAATTAGGTAGTGAATGGAAAAGTACATTTTTTGAATTCAGTTAGAGTCAACAAGCATTTATCAAATGCCTACTATGTGGAAGACACTACTATGTGGATGGTCACTGGGGATTCAAAGACGAAATAAAAAATGGCCCCTTCCAAGGGCAGCTAGGTGGTACACTAGATAGAGCACCAGCCCTGAAGTCAGGAGGACTTGAGTTCAAATGTGGCCTCAGACCAAACACTTGACCCTTACTAGCTGTGTAACTCCAATTGCCTAAAAAAAAAAAAAAGTCCCTTCCCTCAAGGAGCTTATATTCTCTGGGTGGAATATAACATTTGAACAGAAAAGTAAAAACAGTATGATTGGAGGAAGAAGAGGGAGAGTGCACCAAGGCTGGGAGGATCTAGAAGGGCCTCTCAAAAGTGGCACTTGAGTTGAACCTTGGAGGAAGCTAAGGATTCTAAGATACACATGTGAAGAGGGAATTCTCTTCCGGGGTCTGGGGATGGGGAGAAGGTGGTGAGAGTAGAGAGACCAGAGTCCCTGTGAGAATATGCAGTGGACTCTATCTGATGCAATCCTCTGGGTGAACTTTGAAGCATGTACTGGCATTCTGTAACTGATTCTGGTCCATTAACCACAGAGTGAAAACATGGACTTTTGGATTTGCTGCTGGGCCAGAACAGGGAGGGCATATCAAAAACTCCTGTAGGATCAACTCAACTTTTTTTTTTTCTTCCCCTGGTGTCCAGTAAAGAGGACGAGCTTCTGTGGATCTCCAGGTAGGAAGGGTCATCAGGCCCTCTCTCACCCAGTCATGAAATAGGGAAGGGAAAGGGAATAAACATTTATTAAGCACCTACTCAGCACCAGGTACAGCTACTTTATCTTGTTTTGATGATCACAGCAATCCTTCCAGGTAGGTGAATTTTACAATTGTGAGGCACCAAAGTTAAGTGACTTGCCGAAGGTCATTCAGCTAGTAAGTACAGTTATCCCTTCCACATTTCGGGAGTGAGGGGTGCAGTGACCCCTTGATCTGGAAAATCTTGGTAAAATATTTTGGCCCTCCCTTTGTACCAGAGAAGAAATCTGAATTTTATCTTTTTCTTTTTTTTTACTCTTATTGTAAAATTTGGGTTATTTGGTCATAGGCTATATGTAGGTCAATGTTAAGTAAAAATATTGCAGCTTCCGCAAAACTTCGCTAAAATTCCCATTTACAGTAATTTCTTACGCCAACTCACAATATGTCAAAATCACAATGGGGAAAGTCAGGATGTGGAAGGGAATATGTGTACCTGAGACCAGATTAGAACTCAGGTCGTCCTGACTCCAGGCTCAGCCCTCTAACCACTGCACCACAACCATTGTTAAAAACAGTAGCACTGGGGCAGCTAGGTGGTGCAGTGGATAGAGCACTGGCCCTGAAGTCAGGAGGACCCAAATTCAAATCCAGCCTCAGACCAAACATTTGACACTAGCTGTGTGACCCCGGGCAAGTCACTTAACCCCAATTGCCTAGAAAATAATAATGATAATAACAATAATAATAATTTAAAAAAAACAGTAGCACCAATAGCAGCAGCCTCCTGTCCCCACCTGAGTCATTACATGAACCCATGAGCGCATGGCTCTCATATTGCTGCTGTCCTTGCCATGTCTGCCTTAGGTGAAGAAGTATTGGAGGTGAACAGACAAGGCTGAGACCTTGTAAACTTTGAAAGATTAGGAGAACAAGACACCAAACGTCTAGGACCTGGAGTCTGTGAAAATGGATACCTTGATTTGCTTGAGCCCACCCTCTCCCCCACTTCCAAATTATTCAGGTAACCAGAAGAACCGTATGAGGACTGGCGGTATTGGCTTGACATACCAACACTCCTGTGCGGTGACTGAGGGTAAACCTAGTTGGTCTGGCAGAAAATCAGCAACTCTACTCAGATCAGCAGTGAATTAACTCTGAAGTCAAAAATACTGGGTCCTACAAATAAGAGATTGATTCTGTCCACTCATGCTACACCTAAAGTGAATTTGGTGGGGGCCAAATATTTTGTATCAACTGCTTTAAATTTCAGCCCATTTTCCCCAGGAACCATGGTAGCATAGGGCAGAGGTGTTAAACTGGTAGCCAGGATGAGGCCCAAACCAGGTGACCTTGTAATTGGGAAATATTTAACAAAAATAAATAAAAATACAATAGAATATAGACAATGTTAATATGTAGTTTTCTAAGTAGAGATATGGCCTGCAGAGATCTTCATGTAAGATTTAGTAGGCCCCATTTTCATTTGAATTTGACCCTACCAGCATGGGAGAGAATGTCTCCCATGTATTAAGAGGGATTTTTTACATCTGTTCTCACTATATCTTCTCAATGAATATCGCTTCGTCAAAACTAATTGAGATTAATTGGTTAGGTCATACTGGGCCAATTAATGAGAGAGCTATTAACCATAACCGGTTATTGGTGTTGGGGAGAACACATGAAAATGGGGGCTCATTATAACAGATGAATCCCATTACTCCTCAGGGGTACTCTGAAAGCCCAGGGATGAAGGGGGAAGGGGAGAAATGTGTCAGTCTTGCCCTGGGTGAGTCATTCCAGCATCTTGCTACACAGGTATTAAAAACAGCCTGGGCAAAAGCATGGAGACTAGAGATGGTAATTTCAGTGTGGGGAAAAGCAAGATTGAGCTAGATTGATCAGAATGAAGGGTACACAAAAGGGATCCATATGAAATAAGCCTGGAATGAGACTGGAGTCAGAATTGTGAAGGACTTTATATGTCAAACAGATGATTTTATGTTTTATCCCAGAGGCAGCAGGTAGCCAAAGAAGCTTTTGGAACAAGAAAGTGGCACAGGTCAGACATAGGCCACGCTATAAGCCTAAATCATTGCTATTAATGTCATTGTCAGTATTCCCTTAGAATAGAGAGGCCCATCAGACTCACCTTCAGGCCTCAATCTGTGGTCTTGCTCCTGGAAAAACTGTCCTCTCTAGTCCTAAATTCTGCCTTTGGCACTCTTCCTAGGCTGGTTCCACATGCAATCCTTGGTGCTGTGACCTTGCAAAAGACTGTTTCACAAGGGTGATAAAAGACCATTTCTTCCTCCTTTCAGACTTTTCAAAATCAGCTCTTGTATGTCACAGCCAGAAATAAATAAAAGAAGGGTGTTTCTCCCTTCAGACAGAATGATTAAAGACTTTGCCCAGGGCTTGGGGTCACCATCAATCAAATCCAGGAAGTAATCAATACGCTATTGGAATGGGCTGTTCCTGCCCCAGGCATGAAGAGAATTGGAGAAAGAATCTTCTTCCTAGAGACAGGTTGGATGCCCTGGGGTTCCATGTCTCTCTGTTGGTATGGAAACAGAAGCAAAGCAGGTGTTTTCAATCAGTCTTGCAATCCGACCCACGATGCAGCAACCCCTGACTTAGGGGAAAAACAGCAGCTGAAGAGAGACTCCCTTTTCTTAAGAGATGCTACAGGTGGGAAAAATGCATGAAGTTACTGCTTACCATTCAGCTGGGCGTGAATATTTGCAAAACTGCTTAAATGTCAAGATCTAGTTTCCCTAGTTTATCTATCCTCTCTTAAGCCTGTTAAAGCTGGCATCTGGAGCCATGCTATGGAAAGGATGAGTAAGCTGCCACAGTAGTGACATAGGACAGCTGCTGATAGGCTTTTGTGACCAAAAAGTATTTTATCTTCCTCCCTTCCCCCTGCCCCAGGCTGCCTGAAACATACCTGGTTTGACGCATTCCTTAGGGGCCTTCCTAAAGAAAGGTTTGCCTTAACTGAATCGAGGCATGTGTTTGTCTAAGAGGAGAAATGCGTGCTCTAACTCACGCATTAAAAAGAATAAGTTTATCTGTTTAATTCATTGGCACTCATTACCTAGCTGAAAAGGGGAATGGAACAGGAGAATGGATTGGTTGGTGGTTGCCTTGTTTGATTTTGTTTTGCTTCGTAGGGAGGAATGATAGAAGCTGTGAAGCTTGTGATTATGTCCAGGGTATATGGGCTCCTGTAGTATAGAGCTAAAAGAATAATAATAACAATAATAACAGTTCATGTGATGTCACATTTTAAGATTTACACAGCAGAATGCTCTCTCTCCTAACCTTCATCTCTTGGAATCCCTGGTTGGCTGGCCTTGAAAAATTGATTAAGTACCATAGCTCCAGGGAGTGAGTAAGGGGGAGAAGACAGGGTAGCATAATAGTCCTAGTCTAAAATACAGAATTTTAGAGTCAGAAGAGCCCTTAGAGATCATCTCATCCAGTCTTTTATTGGAATCCTAATAAAGATGTCAGAGATTGACAGAAATAACTCAAGTGGGAAGAGCTTTGGACAGAGACAGCTTCCTTATCTATGAAATTACAGGGTTAGACTAGATTACCTTCAAGGTATCTTCCCCATGAAATTTGTGATACTATAATCCTATGACCGAAGACTCTCTGAGACCCCTTCTAGCTCTTGAGATCTATAACCAAACAAATAAAAATAATATCTAGTATTTATATAAAGCTTGAAGGTTTGCAAAGCACTTTACATATATCATTTGATCCTGACAGCAGCCCTGTGAAGTAGGTGTAACTATTATTCCCACTTTGTAGATGAGGAAATTGAGGCTGATAGAGGTTAAGTGACTTGCCCAGAGTTCCACAGATAGTGGTTCTAGGAAGGTAGGTGGCACAGTGAATATAGATTGTTGGACCTGGAGTCAGAAAGACCTGAATTCATATCCTGCGGCAGACACTTTCCAGCTATGTAACCCTGGGCAAGTTATTCAAAGTCTATCTGCCTCAATTTCCTTATCCATAAAATGGGGATAAAAATGGCACCTAGATTAGGAACTCCTCAAAGGCAAGGACTGGTTTTTTGTTTTTTGGTTTTTTTTGCTTTTCTTTATATTTCTAGCACTCAGCAGAGTGCCTGGCCCATTGTTTGTTGTTGTTGTTCAGTTGTGTCTAACTCTTCATGACCCTATTTGGGGTTTTCTTAGCAAAGATACTGGAGTGTTTTGCTGTTTCCTTTTTTGGCTCATTTTACAGATGAGGAAACTGAGGCAAGCAGGGTTAAGACTTGCCCAGGGTCACACAGTTGTAAGTATCAGAGGCCAGCTTTGAACTCAGAAAGATGAGTTTTCCTGGCTCTTGTGAAAATGGATACCTTGATTTGCTTGAGAACCGCCTCACCCCCCACCCCCATTATCCAGGTAAGCAGAAGAACTGTATGAGGACTGGCTGCATTGACTTGACATACCAACAATCCTTTGCAGTGACCAAGAATAAACTTAGCTGGATGTGCAGAAAATCAGCAACTAAGAAGCCAATTAAGCTCATACCAGCTTTGAAGCAGACCCCGAGCCATTTGTTGGTTTAAGGACCTTCAAGAGACAACCTTATCTCCAGAGACTCCCCTAACTTTGGTTATGGGGCTCTTGGAATTATCCTGTTTTTGGAGACATCTCCTTATCAAGCCTTGAACTATGGAAAGCTTATCAAAGGACGCTTTCTGATTTGTGTATCAAAGAGCCATAGCTTTGACACCTGGAACTCCTCACTTGCCCCCTCCCCTTGAGGATGGGGCTCACTGATTCGTTCCTTTCTAAGCCTAACCTTCTCCGAAATTCCTTACCTTCCTTTGTTTAAAAGGCATATAAACTCTTCCCATCCATTACTTGGCATCCTATTCAGCACAGACTGGATAGTACTCATTTATATGTTATTTTTTTCTTCCCTGCTTGATAAAAACCTTTCTTTAATTTCATAGGCATTGTCTTCCTCTGGTTTTCTTCCCTTTAGGGAAAAGGTGGATTTAAATCTTGAGAACTGGCCTTTACATTCTCTGGGCATCTTCCCCTTTGGGAGAAAGAGAGATCCAAATTTCTTCAAAAGAGCATTTGCCTCAATTTACACTCTTCACTCAGTGTTCCATCCATGTACACCTAGCTGCCCTGCCTGGCATATAGAAGGCACCTAATAAATGCTTATTGACTGAATGACTACTTCCCAGGGTTGTCATGAGGATAAAATGAGATAATATTTGTGAATGCTAGCTATTAAGTCTATTAAGGATTTGAACTCAGGACTCTGTAATACCAAGTCCAGTACTCTTATCTACTGTACTATCTCGCCTGTTTCATCATTTTGCTGGGGCCAACTGACTTTTTTTCACTATGTGGCCCCAGTTGTTACAGGATGAGAGGAAATGTGGCATAGTGGCTAGAAAGCTATCTGCAAAACCAGGAAGACCTGGGTTTGAATTCTATTTTTAATGCATATTGGCTATTTGACAATAAGTGAGCAGCTAATGGTCCAAGTGCTCTGGTCAGCACCCTCTAGTACTGTAGAGGTGACTACCTACATTGGTCGAAAGTTTCCCCACCTGGAATTTCCTGACACCAGTGAAATCACAGGTATAGCCACCATCTGTGTTCATTGGTAAAATGGTATGAGTGATATCTTTTGACTCGTGCACAAATTGGATTTAAGTAAGGCAGAAGTGCATAAAGTTGTCAACCTCACTCTCTCTTCCAGAGTTCCATTTACTGTTGACCCATGAGCTAGAGAGTTTGCAATTATCATTTGGGCTCAGTTTTTGTCTTAAGGTAGTGTGCCCTACTCTCCCACATAATTAAGGAAGCTCAGTGGCACTCACACCTAAATTGCCTTTTATCAGCCACAAATTTCCCATTGTTTACCTCTAGCTACCTTTTCATCTATATATCTAGTTCCAATCCCAGAAGATCTTGAATTCATTCTACAAACAAAATGCTTCCAAACACACCTCAGATTTATGCCATGAATTTGGCATTTCTAACCCAAGTCAGTTCAACAACATCGCCCCTTTATACTTTTCTGAGATCCCCTGGTGTCCTGACTTTCTCAACTTCTTTTTCCACCATTCTCTGGTAGACTTTTCACCTTGGATGCTGCTTGAACCAGCAGCCTTCTCATCTTGGTAAATCTCTTCATCCCTGCAGCCTTCTCATGCTAGGAGATCCCTCAGCCCCTTTCTTCTGATTGGTTGTTTCCTCATGGAACTTCCATTTTAAGGAAGGGCACCTAGGCTAGTCACATTCACTCCTTCATCCCTCTTCTATTTCTCTTATTTTTAACACAATTCAATTCAACACTGTTCATGCCTTCATTCCTCTTTGGGCCCCACTCTTGACTCTTCAGACTTCTTTCTTCAACATGCCCCAATGCAGGCACCACTTTCTCTCTTTAGCATCGTTTTTTGTTATTTTGCCCCATTGAAATGTAAGCTCCACAGGGCAATTTTTGCTTCTATTTGTCTCCTAAGCAGCTTAGCAGTGCTGGCATGTAGTAAGAGCTTAATAAGTGCTTGTTGACTTTATAATGAGAATTTATTAAGCACCTTCCATGTTCTAGGGATTGTGTTAAGTACTGGGGGTACAAAGACAATCTTGGTTTTCAATAAACATATTCTTTTGGAACACTATATCATGTACATAGTTACATAAAGACAAAGTCATTTGAAATGGGAGGGAAAAATCATAGCTGGAGGAATCAGGGAAATCTTAACAGAGAATCTGCCACCTGAGAGAACCCTAAAGGAAGGAAATTATTCTGAAAGGTATGGATGAAGCCCCGCTGCAGTCTGGGCATGGGGGAAGGACTGCTTATGTGAATGCCTAGAAGCAGGAGATGGAAAGTTCAATTGAGGACACATAAATAAGCCATTTTGGCTAAAACAGACAGATAATGAAGAGAAGAGATTTGAAATCAGTCTGGAAAGCTAGGTTGGAGCCAGATCATGGAAGACCTTAAATCTCAACTAATCCAATTTTTTCTTTCCAAAATTGCTGCCCATGTTTTCTTTGCCCTCCAAAACTTTGATGTTCTCTCTCTAAATTCTTTCTTCTAGGAACTGTCATTTTCACCCAGTTATAACCTATGTGTCATTTTTCAGCTGTTTTTTGAAAAATTGTCTCTTGCTGGTTTTATCACTTTCTCCTAGCACTTAGCACAGTGCCTGGCACATTGTAAGTGGGAAGGTTAATAAATGCTTTTTGACTTCACTTCCAGGATTACCTTAATTCTTCATTTTTTAAAAAGCCTTTTAAAATTATCTGAGAAAGTATTTTTCTTCCCTTAATTATTATAATCATCAGAAAGCACTGAGTGCCCACCTGCTGAGGGCTGTACAAAGCAGTTTTAACAAGTTTGCACACAATGGTGGAACACCATTTATTTATTGAAGTTGTTCTAAACTCTAACTGCATGTGTAGCCCTTAACAAATTTGTTTACTTTGATACTGTATGTACATTTTGAATTGTAAATCCTTAGTGGTATTGTTACTTTCATGAGGATTAATAGCTTAATTTATATAGAACTTGACTACCACAAAGCATTTTCATGTGCTTTCTCACTGGAGCTTTACAATAACTATTTGAGGAGTAGCTTATGCAGAATGGCTTAGTAGATAGAGTACTGAACTTGGGACTCAGGAAGACTTGAGCTCAAATCCTGTCTTAGTCAACAAGCATTTATTAAATACCTACTATATACCAGACATTGTGCTAAGCAAATGATAGTCTCAGTTCTTAAGAACCTCACAGTCTAATGGAGGAGACAATAAGAAAACAATATTTAGTTGTGTGACCCTGGAAAAATCACTCAACTTTGGTTTCTTCATCTATTAAATGAGGAGATTAGATTCAATGACCCTGTGGGTCCCTTTTAGCTTTAAATCTTTGGATTTTAACCTTTAACTTTAAATCTATGATCCTAGCAAGTTGGACCCAAGATGGCAGAGTAAAGGTAGGGCCTTCCCTAAACGCTCCCAAGTTGCCTTCCAAACAACTTTAAATAATGCCAAGATGAATTCTAGAGCAACAGAACCCACAAAAGAATAGGGTGAAACAATTTTTCCAGACCAAGATAATTTAGAGGGTCAGCAGGAAAGGTCTGTCCCACCAGGGTGAGAGTAGAGCACAGTCCAGTGCTGGTCAGCCAAGCCCCAACAAACCAGCAGCAGGCCTTGGGGGTGACTGTATCAGCAGTGGTAGTGGTGGCTTCTGGAGCTCTCAGCCCTCACGCTGAGGGGGTTGGACAACTGGTCACAAAAAGATTACAGGGTTGCCCCTTACCCCAAAGAATTTGGGTCCCATTTGTTTGAGGGGCGAATGATAGGGTTGGGATCTGGACCCAGAAAGGAAAAACCCTAGACTTTCCCACAAGGCCAAATCTCTGGCATTCACCTTAGGCTATAATCCCATCAATTGGCCTTTCTTTGTGGCTACACCCAATCTCCCAATTCTGTTACCCTTAATCTAGCCTAGCTCTCCATTGTTTTACCTCCCTATGGCCCCTGGCCATTTCCCACCCATAATCATAGCTAGGCTCCATTCTCCCTTGACCAAGTGGTCCAGGTCCCAGGAGTTCTATTCACCCTAGCTTACTGGCCATTCCCATCCAGATCTTCCTTAGACCCCTCTTCCAGTCACCCCAAACTACTTGGCCACTCATAGATCCCTCCCACACACTTTCTGTATAGATCCATCTTGTCTCCATTAAGGTGCTTAGATTCTTAAAATCTAGCCACGGCTTAGATTCTTATAATCTAGCCAATAGCTTACTATTGTTCAGACTCCTTAAAAGTATGCCCAATATGACGGATGTTCTAACAAACCTTGTCTTTGGCTGAAAAAAAGATTCCAAGAGTCCCAATGCTGGCACTGAGTGCAGGATTCTGTTGCATTGCCCATATCTAGATCTGGGCGGTATTCTTAGGGCAAGGAGGAGCACTAGCACAACAGATCTTGTGGCTGAAAGGAACCAAGGAAATCACAAGTTGAAAAAAGGTCACAGGGCACTGAAGTACAGGAGTGGTGAGTTGCCTTGATTGTGTGTGTGCCTGTCTCCTCATCAACTCTGTGTTTGTGGGAGTGTGCCCCACATTTATAGGGGGCATTTATAGGAGTACACATCCACAGAGTACCTTGAACCTAGAGTATTAGATGTGAATTGGGAGAGAATCTTCCTAGGTGGTTGAGGGACAGGGGGAAGGGAAGAGGATGACATTTATCCTTATTAAATTTCATCTTTTTAACTTCAACTCACTCTTCCAGCCTATTAAGATCTTTTTTTTTAAAATTCATATTTATCAACCACTGTGTAAGCTATCCCTCCCTGCTTTGAGTTTGACACCACCGTTCTAGGCAACTCTATAAGACTCGTAAGTTATAGAGGAGCTACAGAAATACATATAGAGGGAATTCCCTCTATTACAGTGAAACAATTGGTTCAATCCCTATCCTATTGAAAAAGCAGGGTTGTATACTGGAAAGAATATTGATCTTGGAATCTCCCTCTTACTAGTTATGTGAGCTTTTGCAAATCACTATTAATGCGGGTTGACCAACTGGATTCAAAGAATTTAATGGTTCAGCAACAACCTGGTGGGAAATCTTTAGTGGAATGCCCAGGAACTTTGGAGTCTGAAAGCAAAGTGAAGCTTACTATCTTCTGGTTTTTTTGTGTGTGTTTTTTCTTTCTCATGGTTTTTCCCTTTTGTTCTGATTCTTCTTTCACAACATGACAAATATGGAAATATGCATAATATGATTGTACATGTGTAGCTTATATCAGATTGCTTGCTGTCTGGGTGGGGGAAGGGAGAAAGGGAGAAAAAAATTTGGAACTCAAAATCTTATGAAAGCGAATGTTGAGGGGCAGCTAGGTGGCACAGTAGATAAAGCTCCAGCCTTGGAGTCAGGAGGACCTAAGTTCAAATCCAGCCTCAGATGCTTTACACTTACTAGCTATTCAACCCTGGGCAAGTCACTTAACCCCGATTGCCTCACCAAAAAGCAAAAAAAAAAGTGAATGTGGAAAACTCTCTTTACAGGTAATTGGAAAACATAAAATACTATTAAGTAGGAAAAAAAGAGAAGGCAGTTACGGTGGGTTCTCAAATGGCAAAGGAAAGAAGGAAGTAGAATATAAAACAAAAGATTGCGGTGCTTGAAAGTTGTTACTGAGAAATGTATAATTCTTAATAGGAATTGCAGAAAAACCAGAAACTTCTGAGTAATATACAGATCACCAAAATCATTTGCATTTCTGCCCATCCTTTTAAAATTCTGTATTTCAATAACAGTAACATTTATATTGTGCCTTTTAGTTCACAGCAGACACAAGATTTATATGAAGCTTCTAACGCAAATATTATTATCCCCATTTTTCAGATAAGGAAACTGGGGCTCCAAGAGGTCAGATGACTTACTCAGAAACAGAATTCTAACCCAGGACTTTTCATAGCTATGAGATACAGGGGATAGATTACTGGGCCTGGAGACAGGAAGACCTAAGTTCAAATGTTACCACAGGGGCAGCTAGGTGGCTCAGTGGATACAGCACTGGCCCTGGAGTCAGGAGGACCTGAGTTCAAATCTGGCCTCAGACACATACTTCCTAACTGTGTGACTCTGGGCTAGTCACTTAACCCCAATTGCCTCACTAAAGAAAGAAAAGAAAGAAAAAAAAATGTTACCACAGAAACTGACAGGCTATGTGACCCTGATCAAGTCATTTAACTTTTATCTCCCTCAGTTTCCTCAATTGTAAAATCAGGATAATAACAGCACCTACCTCTCAGGGTTGTTGTGAATTAAATGAGATAATATCTGTAAAGTGCTTAGTACACTGCCTGGAACATAGTAGGCACTTGGTAAATGCTTATTTCCTTCCTTCCTTCCTTCATGACTCCAAGTTCAATACACTTTCTGTTATACCTAAAGAAACAGAAATAAATAATTCCTTTGGCTCTTGAGGACTTAACTCTTTAAACTGCAAGTACATACTACAATCATAAAAGAGATAGACTAGCTACGAGAGAAAGGCAAAGGGTATGGCATAACAGATGACCAAAAAGAGAGTTTTGTATTGAATCTGATACAGAATACCACACAAGGGATCTTAATACAGTCAACCCCATTCCCTCATGGCCATATTAATGGAGAACATTAATGAAGGTAATCTATACAGTAATATTTAGTTTATAGGTATGTACCTCCTCCTGTGGACTGAACACATGGTCTTTGCCTTTAAAGGGCTCATACCCAAGCTGCCTTTGAGATGGGTGTGATATTTTTGTCTCTGATTTGCCTTCAAATTTTTTCTTCTGCTTTTAAAATTAGTGTACAACATTCCCTAAACATTAGAATTAGTGTAAATGTGCTCAGAATTAGAAAGAGTTCACATGGAATGAAAAACTGAGCATAGATAATTCACAGCCACATAATCCATAGTTAGATAATTGCTTTTTCTTTAATGTTGTTGACAATGACGAGAGGAAACAAGGTATAATGGAAAGATCTTTGACCAGCCCAGATACAAATACCAGCACTCAAAAGCTATGTGGTCCTAGACAAATCACCTCTATGAGTCTCTGTTTCCTTTTCTGGAAAATTGGAATAATTAATCAGTCGCAGATAACAGGGGTGCTGAGACTTGGTAGCTCTTTGTGAAAGCCTGGAGTAAAAAGTGGCAATGGGTCTTAGAACTGATCTTTGGATTAAAGACAAGAACCACTCTATTGCAGGCCTTTTATTATAAGGAAAGTCCATTGGTGGTTAATTTTGGCATGCAGTGTCCAGCCCTGGAGCTTTTCCTATGGGATGATAGATTAACAAACAAAAGAACATCATCCTTTTATGGAAGAGCCTTTAGATTTAGCTTAAAATATAGCATATTGTTGACAGGTATGGCAAAATCCAGATTACTCCAGATAGCTGTATTTATTTAGCACTTGTGCTAAATGCTGGGGCTAAGGACAGAGACTAGGACAGGGAATTGTGATCTCACTGGTATAGGAAACTTTCTGGAGAGGAAACTCCCTCTACCATTTCTCAACACTTTACATTTTTAGAGAACTACCTAAAACACAAAGAGGTTAAGCTACCATTCAGAGTCACATAGCCAGTAAGTGTTAGAAACAAGACATAAATCCAAGTTTTCCTGATTTTGAGGCCACTTTTCTATTCAGTATATTACAAAGACAAAAACAAAATGGCCCTGTGTATGTATACAAATCTATGTACAAACAAAATAAATTTATGTAAAATATATGTAAAACAAATGCAACAATGATATTTACGTTCCCCACACTACAAGCTCATTGAAAAGAAAGCATTTTTTGTATGTTCAAAAATACTTTGTAAATGTGAGCTCTTATTACCATGGGCAAATCATTCTTGTGGTCTCAGTTTCCTCATCTGTAAAATGAAAGGGCTGTATTAGATGCTCTGTGACATCTCCTTCCATTTATAAAAATATGCCCCCAAACTGGTAATGCTAATGCCAATGAGTTCTGATCAGATGGAGACAAAGTTAAGTAGTCTGGGGTAGCCTAGATTTTGCCACACCTGTCAACAATATGCTATATTTTTAACTAAGTCTAAAGGCTCTTCCTTAAAAGGATGATGTTCTTATATTTGTTAATTTATCACCCCATAGGGAACGCTCCAGGGCTGGGCCATACATGCCAGAATTAGCCCTGGGTGGACTTTCCTTGTAATAAAAGGCTTTTCATAGAGTAGTTCTTGTCTTTAACCCAAAGATCCAAGACCATTGCTACTTTTCACTCCAGGCTTTCACTGAGAGCTACCAAATCTCAATACCTTTGAAGGTACATCGTCATCTTCCCCTGTGCCTATGGCCTGTCATCCAAATCAGGTCCATAGGGTGTTTGCTCTTGACTGTACTGCTATCTTTGTAAATAGTGGTTATAGATCACCCCATTCCCAGATATCTAGTCTCTTGTCCAACACCCACCCTGGAGACAGGGTACTTCATGAGACAAAGCCCCTGACACAAATAGGCCTAGCAGTTGACAAGAAAAGTTGGAAGAGTGAGGCAGGGCACTTAGAGGGAGAATTTAGTTGGTTAATCAGTCAAACAAGCCTTTATTTGGTTTAGGAAGTGGATTAAGGCTCTAGCCTTTGCCAGTTTATCATAAGCACACAGAGACACTTACAAAGAAGAGCAAGGTTAAAAAAAAATAAGTTGGAAAACAGGGAAACTGGAGACAGCTTGGGCACAGCTTGTAGAGATAACAAATGCTTCAGGCAGCAGAATCCTAAACAGTTTCAGACAACCAGGGTATTAGTGGACCCAAAAGGAAAACCTGGAGGCTAGTTGAAAGAATTCTGCTAATTGGGGTTTATAAGGAGAAAGGAGAGAGAGTGGTGCAAAGCTCCAGAGGGACTGACTGCAGGTTTAATTAAAGATGATCTTTCATATCCTTGGGTCCCAATTTTTTTTAAAACAGAAAAAAAAAAAGAACCCTGCCCTGAGAAATACTTACAGAAAGTAATAAATACCAAGACTGGAGAGGGAGGACCCCAAGCCACAGAAGACTCAATCAAGTAAGATTTGCATTTAGGAAACAAAGGCATGTAAATATGGGGATGTTTAGGATTATTTCCTTTCCAACTATAATTTGGTCCTCTGAGATGGCCCCAGGAAACAACTCATTTTCATGAGAGATCCAAAGGAAGAGAAGGATTCCAGTTATATTTTGGCATCACACAAATAGGAGACTAGGAGACATGACCAAAGGGATCACTTCCAATTTCTGGGGTTTTTTTCTCTTTTGTTTTGTTTTGTTGCAGATCCCTGCAAATCTTCTCAAAATAAGGAGACTAATCCTACAGAATGTAGTCACTCGTCTTACTGCAAAAGGTATATAGTAACACGGCTGTTAAGAGAGTAATCTTCACTGTGACCCAGCAGAGACTTAAGGTCTTCTTTGGGGCAGCTAAGTGGCATAGTGAATAGAATGTTGGGCGTGGAGTCAAGGAAAACCTACATTCAAATCCAGCAGCTGATACTTACTAGCTGTGCGACCTGGGCAAGTCACCTAACCTCTGTTTGTCTCAGTTGCCTCATATGTAGAATGGGGGTGACAATAATATCTTCCTCCCAGGGTTGTTGTGAGGATTAAATGAAATGATTATAAAGGGCTTACTTAGCAATAGCGCCTGGCACACAGGAAGCACTATATAAATGCTAGCTATTTATTGCTGTGATTATTATTTTTACTTCACTCAATGCACTCACTCATCCATTCATCTATTCATTCAACAAACACATATTGAAAGCCTACTAGATCCAAGGTCCTGTGGTAGGTGCTGAGAGAGTTCTAAATATAAGCATAGTCTCTGCCCCCATGAAACTTACAGTCTTAGAGAAGCTCACAAATTTGTGAGTTAGAAGGGACTTTAAAGCCAGATAAAGCTAGGGGAAGGGCATTCTAGGCAGAGAATTCAGTCAGTTCAAGCAAAGGGTGTACGCGAAGGGAAGGTATGATAGATAACGCTGAAAAGGGAAATTGGATCTCAAATTACGCATTAAATAACAAGTTTAGACTTCAGACCTGAAAGAATACTAATAAATAAAGAAGAAAAAAATTAAGGGCAGATGTAATTAAATATTAATCAGTGACCTGTCTTTCCCTCAACCCCCCACCCTCATTACCTGTCTATGATATAAGAATATGCAGAAGATGATACTTCTCTGTATGTATGGAGAAGGCCATCAGATAATGCAGCCATAAGTTGAATCTGTCATCCACCATCATTGCTCAAATCCATTTGCACATGTACCTTGGGACTAGGTTCTGTACTAGTACACAAAGCAACCATGACCCCACACACAGATGTTTGGATAATACAGACCACACACAGACTCTTGACCACCTCTCCCAGAGAACTGACAGCCAACTCTCTGTTTCTCTCTGTCTCTATGTGTCTCTGTCTGTCTGTCTGTCTGTCACACTAAGACTGAGAGGGAAATAGAAAGGAGAACTGAATTACTGCAGTCAAGTCACTTCACTACCTCTCTGAACTTTACACGGCTATACTTTGCATGTAAATAGTGCCAAAGTTTGGCCATTTCTCCAGCTGGAGCTCTCTAATATTGATCCACAAACTCATTCTTTAACCCAGATATGTGTAGAAGCTGCAACAATTCAGTGTGCAGGCCATATTTCTTCTCCTGTTCCATGCTTGCTGCTAATAGAATGATAATTTCATATTCTTTCCTAAACACTGCATGTTCATTCTGAATCACTCTCTTATATCAGAAAGTTCTTCCTAGTGCTACTTAGCATTTAGCTCTTCTGGCTAAAGTTTAAGCCTAAGTGTTGACCTTCCCCTTCCCTTTCTCTTTCCCTTTCCTTTTCCTTTCCCTTCTTCTTCCCCTTTCCCTTCCCTTTCCCTTTCCTTCCCTTTCCCTTCTTCTTCTTCCCCTTTCCTTCCCTTTTTCTTCCCTTTCCCTTCTCTTTCCCTTTTCCCCCTTCCCTTCCCCTAACCCTTCCCTTTCCCTTCCTTTCCCTTTCCCTTCTCTCCTCTTCCCTTCCCCTTCTCTACTAACCTCTACTTATATGTATTATCCTGTACTTCCTCTCCTCTTAGTCAGTCACTAAATCTTGTCATTTATGCCTCTATAACCCCCCTTACACTTATCTTCTCTCTACTCACACGGACACCACTCTAGTTCAGGTCCTCATCACCTCTCACCTGGACAATTCTAACACCCTCCTAATTGGTTTCTCTCTGACTGAAGTCTCTTCCCACACCTATCCTTCCTCCACATAGCTGCTAAAGTGGTTTTTAGAGTCTCACCATGTCACCCTACTGCATAATAAATTCCAGTGGTTCTCTATTGCTCTGGTTAAATATAAAGTCTTGACTATCAAAGCTCTTCACAGCCTGATCTCTATCTACTTTGCCAACCTTGTTATACTTCACTCCTCTTCCTGAACTCTGTGATGTAACCGTAAGTGGCTTTATCACTGTTCCTCACAAATGACAATCCATTTCCCACTCCAAGATATTGCATTGGTTATGCCCCATCCCTGGAATGCACTCCCTTCTTACTTCTGCTTCTTGGAATCCCTTGTTTCCTTCAAAACTCAACTCAGACTCCACCTTCTACATAAAGCGTTTCCTGATCTCCCAAGTTGTTAGTGCCCTCTCCCACCCTTCCTTCCCCTGCTTTACCTTAAACTTATTTTGTACATATTTATGTGTGTACATTTTGTAACCCCCAAAAGAATGTAAGCTCCTTGAGGGAAGGGACTCATTTCTATATTTGTATCTCTAGTGCACAGCGCAACAGCTGGCACATCGTATGTGCTTAATAAAAGTCTGATTCATTGATTGCTTATTTTGTAAAGTCCTGTATTGGGATTTAACCTTGTGTCTCCCCACAGCATCTGACACTGTTTTACACATAATAAACTCTTACTACATTATTTGTTAAATTGAATTCTACCCTTAAACACTCTTTATGAATTTTGAATACTCTCTTAAATCAACATTCACCCTTTTCTTCTCCACGGGAAATAATCTCAGTCCTATTAAACTTTGGTTGTTGCTTTTTAATTTTCTTTCTATTATTTTCTTTCCTTTGGTTTCCTTTTTTTTCTTTTTTCTTTTTTCTTTTTTTTTTTTTTTTGCTTTAAAGACTGAGTATCCTCATTTCATGGTCAGCCAAGTGGCTCAGTGTATAGAGAGCCAGGCCTGGAATCAGGAAGACTTATCTTTCTGAGTTCAAATCTAGCCTCAAATAATTACTAGTTCTGTGATCCTGGGCAAGTCATTTAACCCTGTTTGCCTCAGTTTCCTCATCCATAAAATGAGCTGGAGAAGGAAATGATAAACCCACTCTAGTATCTTTACCAAGAAAACCCCAAATGGGGTCACAAAGAGTCAGACATGACTAAAGCACCTCAACAACCAAGTTCTTATCTCACCCAGGATAGAAGTACAGCCTAGTCCCACTGTTAATCAGCACCAACACTTACTGCCTTAGATTGTTTCACCCCTCCTTGGGCAGCCTAGTGCTCCAACTCCTGGAGGCTTCCTATATGGGTACTGTATTTAGTATGAATGTCCAATTTGCTGCTACTGCAGCTCAAGACTCCTGAGCTCAAGCAATCCACCAGCCTCAGCCTTTCCAGTACCAGGTATTACAAGAATGCATCATCATGCTCAGCCCCTAAATCTTTTCTTAAAATGTGCTATACTTAAAAGTCTAGGAAGGTATTAGCCCGTTAAAGGGATTTGCTCTCTAGTCTGAAAATCCCAAGTCAGCTCCAGGCAAGACTGTGAAATTGGTCAACTGGCTTTTGGCAAAGGTGACTTCCCCTCTCTTATCTGCAACTACACCACCACCACTACATGGGAAAAGGATACAAATTTTCTCTGATAAAACTGCATTATGAATTTAACTGCCTGTATAAAGCACTCAATGGAAAACTGATGAAGTATCCAAAATCAGGCAATTCAATACAGGATTCTGAATTGTTCCTCATAAAACATTCTTTCCTTATCCACATTGGACATTAACATTTAATTTCCCAATTATCAGGGAATTACCCCCTAGGACTTTCCTCTAAAATCTGACAACTCAGGAAATAATTACCCTCTTAGTAATGAAGTGGGTAATTGAAAGGAGGATATTGGATTTGTGATTGGCCACATTTTTAAAGTTCCTTCATTGCTGGTTGGTTTTCCCTGGATAATCATAATTGAATGAACATTAAGTTTTATATTTGTTGTTGGCAACCGAATGGAAATCCCATCTCTGAAGAAGTTTTGGCCTCTGGATTTCCTATCCAGCTGGGAATATTTACAACTATAGAGCTGAGCATACAATGAAATCAGTTTCCTATTCAAAATATAAGATGGTAGTTGAGGGTGAAGAGATTTTTAAAGTAGTGGTGCTGCTGTTAGGATGAAGGGTAGGAAGGGGTTTCTATACTATAATACTAAGAAACAGCTTTAGTTCTCCCAAGTTAAAAAAATTAAGCTACAGTACTTTAGATTATATGAGACACATAATAAAAACAGAAGCCAAAAAGGTAGTTAGGGGGTTATTTCCTACTAGAAGCTATAAAAGATTTTATAGAATTAAATGTCCCAGCCTAAATGGATTGGAATAGCTTTATTTTTCTGTGAAGCAATACTATTTATTGCAAGGAAATGGTGATTTGGTGAGTGATCAGTGAGGCTCATAGATTTAGGGTTGAATAGGACATGAACAGTCCATCAAGTCCAGCAATCTCATTTCACAAATGAGAAAAGGGAGGCTGAGAGAAGTTGTGACTTGCCCATGGTCACACAGTTCAGGATTCTTCCCCTTTTCTTCATTCATCATCTTGACTCAGACATTGACTAGCTGTGTGACCACGGACAAATCACTTAACCTCTCTCAGCCTCTGTTTCCCCATTTGTAAAATGGGAATGATAATAGCACTATCTCACTATCTAAATAAGATAACATATGTAAAGTGCTTTGCAAACCTTAAAATGCTATATTAATATTAGCTGCTTACATCATCATTATTTCTTCTGAAAAGATTAATCTATATTTTTTTTAAATTGAAAGGTAACCTTGAAGCCAGGAGGATCTAGATTCTGTCTCACTTCTTCTATATACCAGCTGCATGATTCTAAGCAAGTCATTGAACTGGTCAGTGCCTTAATCAACTCTCTAAGACCATCAGTTGTGCTGAAGTTGCCAATCTGCATTGGTAGAGGGAGTTTCCCAACCTGGGAGTTCCCCATAACAAGGAAATCATAGGTCAGTCCTTACAACTACGTCTATTTATTTATTGCCTTCTATGTAACCATGTCCCCCACTCAAGTCTTGTATAATTATGGTGGGGCATTGATGTTGACCAATAAGGCTATGGGCTATCAGCAAAGCATAACCTCTGGCAAACCTACAAAACTGAAAAGACTTCAGATATGGCCCTTCTACCATCAACTGACTGTGTGTAGTCAGAGGACTGCCCTTGGCAACCAAGAAGGAGCTCCATCCCTAGAGAATGAGGGAGCCATATTTTTTAAAACAATACCTGAAGAACTGCTGAGCCTTGGGTGAGTTGTATTTGCACCAGAGGAAAGAATCCCAACACTGGGAAAATGATGGCTCCTTGGAGTTCTAGAATATGTGGAAGTGTTGTAGTAGATAGTGTTGAACATAGAGTCAGAAAGACCTGAATTCTAATCCCACCTCTGTCACTAATTATCTGTGACCCTGACCAAACCACTTAAATTCTTTTAGCATCAGTTCTTCACCTATAAAATATGGATAATAATAGCACCTGCTTCACAGGGTTGTTGGGAGGATCAAATCAGATAATGAGATAGTGTATGAGAAGTGCTTTGCCAATCTTAAAGCACTACGTAATTGCTGGCTAAGATGATGTGTGAAATTCTGGGGAAGATACAGAGGGTGACCAACAGGACTCCTGGCAAAGACCTGTATCCAAACACTACCACCAAGAAATGAGGTTTGAGTCAGGCTATTTGGTGTGTGTGTGTGTGTGTGTGTGTGTGTGTGTGTGTGTGT
>NW_020952380.1:2608329-2674885 GCF_900497805.2 Vombatus ursinus
GTGTGTGTGTGTGTGTGTGTGTGTGTGTGTGTGTGTGTGTAACCAGCAACAAGAGATTCAGTTCTTAACACTAGAGAAACCTAGATAGATGAGAGAGACAGAGAGAGAGAGACGGAGACAGAGACAGAGAGAGGGAGAGAGACAGAGACAGAAAGAGGAGACAGAGAAACAGAGACAGGTAGAGGGAGGCAGAGAGGGGAGACAGAGACACAGACAGAGAAATAATAAAGCTTATCTTCAAGTGACTTGTTGGTGCGTATCCTTCGCTGACCTAGTAAGAATCAAAATCACAGCATTAACTTCAGTAAACTCACATTCCATTCCTGTTTTAAAAAATACATTGGGTAGGTTGTGATACTTACTAGAAACAAATTATGTTTACTAAATTCTTTGTGGAGGTTAACATGAGCACTTTAAAATGGCATGATCAGAGTGCTTCTAATCTGCAACCACGGATTTTAGAGAAAAAGGTACAAGGCTGTCCTCATCCTACCCCCTTGCTTCCCTTCACCTTTCCCAAAAGACCTCTTAATGGCCTCCTAAATGCCATCTAGGAATGTCAACACAAAGAACAGTATTCCTGTTTATGGCACTTGGATGCACTGGAAGACACCAACTACAAGCCTTCCAGTGAGATGGAGGACCACTAGACCTTACCGTCTGCCCTGCCACCCACTCCTAAAGTTCCCTGGGCCTTACCATCAACAGCCTACTGCTATGCCCTCCAGATCTCTGGGTATTGTGGTCTAACCTAGTGGGTCACCCTAAGAATCTCTGGTTCTTGCTATCTGTTCTGCCGTGGGATCCTTGGGAAATCTGGCCCTTTCTAGCCACCCCATAACTAAACTCTTTTATGTGTGCTGTCTGCTCAATTAAAACTCTCTTGTTTTTTCTATTTGTGTCTCCTGAGCTCAGTACAGTGCTTGACACATAGTAGACACCTAATAAATGTTTTGTTTTTCCTTTATCCATTCAAGCTCTCTCCCTCCCATTCTTGGATGAGTATAAAATTTATATTATTAATTGTGAGAAATGGAGCAGTGTATTTCTGTCACTTTCAGCTATCTCCAGGGAGGTTATTTATGTAAGACAACTTATCCCCTTTTGGAAGCTTGATGAGCCCTTTTGTGTTTCCAACCTTGGAATCAAGACCACCTGGCTTCAAGTCCCATCTCTGACACGTACCAGCTGCATGGCTACAGGCAAAGCACTTAATCTCTCACTCTTCCAAGTAACTCTCTGAGACTATGAGTCTGAGACAAGTTGGTCATCTGCAAATGAGAAGGGAGATTGTATGCTAGAAGTTCTTCACACTGGTGAAATAATAAGCCCAAACTGGATAAATACGTATAATCTATGCACGTGTGTATGTCTAATCTGGATAGGTCTGTTATAGATGAAACGTATCATAGGGCTCAAATTCTGCCTCTGATGCTTACTAGCTAAGTGACCCTGAGCAAGACATATAACGCCTCAGTACCTTATTGAATGCCTTAGGGTCATTTCTACTGTTAGACTTAGGTAAGAATCTTCAGTGGTGGTAGGCATTCCCCACACCCAGAGTTCCCCGTGCTCATTCACAGACCTTCAGTGTATTCCCATTTGGATATGCATGCACACATACACACACTCATATATGCCTATATTATGTATGCACATATTCACATATGTGTATATATTGTATATCTATGAGTATATAATATACACCTGTATACATATTTGTGCGTGTGTGTGTGTGTGTGTTTTACTCTAGCCATGGGCAACCAAGCATCTGTCCATTTCAACTATCAATCAGGTCATTTTTTGAGAGATTATAGAAAATGCACATCAAGCTGGAATGCAAATGTGTATACATAAGTGGCATGTACAGTGTGACTATGCTAAAAATGTGTTCTTGTTCACCCCAGTTTGCTTGTTAGGGCTATAGGACTAAGGGAAGTCTACAAAAGATTGGCAAAAAAGAAAACGCGCATCCCTCCGCCAATTTTGTTTAATGCATTATTAAGCATCTAAAGCTTGAAGGAAATTTGTACTATGGCCAAGTCTGGCCTTATTTATCCAATTTGCCTAAGTAAAACACCAAAGAATCAGACTTCCCAGATCTAATTTCAAGCTGTTTAAATAACAATCCACCATTAAAATGCCAGTCTGGTAGTGCAGTGTTGGGAACACCCACACAGCCAAAAGAGGTTAAAGAACAATGAAGTCTCCGAAAACAATTAGTCCCAGGGCAAATAAGACCAGTCAACAAGAGAAGACTGTTCAGCATTCATTGTGGCATAAGAATGCCTTTGAAAAATGAAGCATTTCCAGCATTTGTTCCTGTAGGAGTGGAAACACCACAGAGCCTTGGCAGTCCAAGCTACGCACCAGGGATGATGAGAAGTTCTCCATTATTTCGTAGAAGGATTATGAGTTAATGGACAGCGTGTTCTGTCCTGCTTTTCCACATGGAATGGCACTGATTTTCTATACACTCTGCTCCGATCAGTTTGGATTAAAATAATTAAACGAATAGGAGAAAGGTGAAGGAGGTGAGGAAAATGCTAGTCTCTTTTTCTAATTCAGATGTGCTTTCCATGCAGCATCACTTAGCAAACACTTTGAGTTAGTCCATCATTTAGACAGGCCTAAAGGAGATCTAAGACAGTGTATACTTATTTTTGAATGATGTACGCCTACCTTACTATCGTGTCACATTTCCATAGAACCATGGAGTTAGAGCCAGAAGGGACGGCAGAGGCCATTTAATCCAACTCCATCATTTTACAAATGAAGAGACTGAGACCCACAGAGGAAGGCTGTGGCTTGCCAAGTTGTCACAGGCAGCGTGGGTTTGAGGTGGGATTTGAAACTAGGTCCTCTATCTCCATAGCCAGAGCTCTTTCCACCGGACCATAGGCAGACTTAGCATTTCAATCTGGAACCCACCCCAGAATGACTTCCCTCCCATCTAGAATTCTGTTGGGCGGGGGAGGGGGCAGGGGGGGAAGATAACACTGGGTACTCTACCAATAATAATTGTATCTGAATCAGAAACTGTTGAAAGGGAATCCTAGTTCTGTCTACATGCTCTGAGGGCAAAGGTGAAGTGCAGTGAGACTCGACAATCCTGAAATTTCAAGGACGACAGGCTCTAGGCCGTAAGTTCATAATTTTTTGTGCCATGGACTCCTTTAGCTGTCCTGGGAGGCCAATATGGACCCCTTCTCAGAATAACATTTTTAAATGCATAAAATCTATAATATTACAAAGAAAAATTATTATATTTAAATAGTTATCAAAATTAAAAACAAAGAAGCCAAGTTTATCAATCCCAGATTAAGAATCCCTACAGAGCCATCTCAGCCGCAGACTGGCACCAGGAAGCCCTGGTCAATTCCATGGAAGGGATGGAGATACTGCTATGAGGGGAGGGGAAGTTTGTGGGGAAGGCGACATTACCATTCAAGGGATGATTCAAGGGACTGCACCATAACACCAAAATCTTTCCTCTGCACTCATGGGATTCCAAAGGTAAGTACCAGGCTTACTCAAGCAACCCACTGCATCTTCAGAGGCTAAGGGCAGGACCAGAGGTTCCTACTGCTTGAAATAGTGTGTGTGTGTGTGTGTGTGGTAGACTGCAGGATTCCCTAAAGACTGTTCCCCTCAGGGCCATAGGCAGGTATGACACAATATGGCAGCTACCTAGCTCCAGGGTTTTCTTCCTTGAACAATCCTCATCAGCTAATTGACAGCCACATATTTTGAGGAAGCTTTTATGTTCTTTAGCTATTGAATAAACAGATTCTGTGTAGCCCAGGACTCACAAATATTTTTTTTAATATGGCTCATAAAAATAACTTTTATGCCTCCCAAGAGCTTGAAAACTATCTTATATATAATTTTAAAATCTTTTCCCTGAAATTTGTCTTTGAGATTTTTTTTAAAGAGATTGGACTGGTAGTACAGCAGTCTTACTCATGAGCCTGGTCCCACTACTAAGCAGCAAGGGAACTTTAACCTGCTGCGTTTCTGACCTGGGCCACTTGCCTCCTACTTAGGCAGCCCAGCAGCTCCCTCCTTCTGGGACACACCATATTGGTGCCAGACTTAGTGTGAACCCCACATTGGCTTTAGCCCCTTGCTGAAGCTCAGAACCCCTGGACTCAAGAGATTCATCCATCTCAACCTCCCTAGTAGCAGGTATTACAGGCATGCACCACCATGACCAAACTTGGATTTTCAATAGACATGAAAAGTATTCACTTAAGACTTGGGATCAGATCCCAAATCTGCCACTTCTTCCTTGTATGACCTTGGGCCAGTCACTTAAGATCTCTATGCCTCAGATTCCTGATCTTTAAAATGAAAGTCAAACTAATTAGCCACTAAGTTCCCCTTGAGTTCTAAGTCTGGCTCTATGATCCTACAAAGTAGCAGCCAAGTGAATGTTTCAAAGCCAGTCTACCATATTTCAAAGGAAAACGGATGCAGCAGAAAGTTTATACTTGAGCAAGAGATCTTGTATAATGAAAACAGTTCCAGAATTAGCATCAAAGGAACAAGGTTCCAATCTTGGCTCTTCTGCTTATTACATGTGTGACGTGGGTCAAATCAATTAAACTCTCCAGGTAACTCCTACCAGATACAAAAAGGAGGTTAATTAAATAAGGGGTCCTTGGTCTACATAAGGGATTTAATTAGGATGACAATTAATCAAAGATAGTTGGCTCATTTCCTTCAGTGAGCTAGAACCCACCAAAGTTTCTGTTTCCACCTCCCCAATCTAGAAAATGCAGCAGGGTATTTAAGAAGATTAAATGATTGCAAATTCTTTAGAAATGAAAAAAAATTGGATTTCAATGCTTGGTATAGTAAGATAGTTCAGCAAGGCATACATGTAACAAGAGTTGTAAGCTGTTCCATTTATTTGAGTAAATATCTTGTAAATAAATCATTGGTAAACATTACAAAATTAAATACATTTTAAAAAGCTTGCCAGTATACAGAAAATTCACAAACATATTTCTTTTTAAAAATAAAATATGTTCAGAGCACCCTTGATATAAAATGCCTGACTACTGTCTTCTTTTCCATGGTGAACATCACATAGCAGATAAATAATACCACCCAAAGGAGCCAAAGGTCTACCTGAAGTGTTATCTTCCCCCCTTTTCCACACATGGTTAGATAGCCATGCCATTACTGCAGACCTATTTTAATTATCTCACAAGGAGCAGGAATATACTATGGAAGAAAGAAGGACAGTCGACTTCCCCAGGCCCGACCCCAAAGTAGGGGGAGGGGTAAAGAAATAGGCACCCTAGCTTTGCCCAGTTTTGCCCTATGATCCTGTGAAACTGCTATGCCCTTACCCATATACTACATAGTGGGTCAGGAAGTGCCAATACTATTTGAAGCATGTTCTGACATCAAGGCTTCCTAGAATTAGGTCATCAAAGAAGGTTGAGGTTTCCCTGCCTCTCCACAGCTTGATGGGACACTCAAATTGTGTCCTCCCTATGGGAGGTCTACTACCGTCCCAGGCCCAGAAGCACCAGAGCTCTAACATGCTTGCTAGCTTTTGACCTGTTTTAGTGGGAGAGACAACACACTGTATTTGGTCAAAAGCAGAGAATTATATGCTATACAGTGCTTTCTTTTTCTGCAGTAAAACACTGTTCAGATAGTGCTGGCATTTCTCTATAGAGTTCCTATCAGAGCTTCAAACAAAGGGTTAACATGATTCCAAATTATTATGAATGAGTCAGTGAGGAAGAGGCCTGGCAAAGCATCAGGATCAAAAAGACAATATGAAGTCCATCCATAAGTTACGCCCTTGAAAACATTAACAACCAAAAATTTAAGTGGAGCTTCCTGAAAGAACTGATACATTTAATGTCTTCACTTTGGTGCATAAAGTGAACTTTTTAAAATCTCAGCACCTGCATTAAGAATGTGAAGTTGCCCCTCAAAAACACATGTGCTGTGGTCTCCAGTTAAAGGATGACCAAACATCGATTCCATCCATAGGAAATAATACTCACATCCACAGTGTAACATAATTGTGTATATACAAGTACAAGAAATTGGATGTCTATGAGTCAAATATACAATTGAGGGGGGAAATATTACCAAACTATCTATAAGAAAGCCATTCTCCCTGCTCTAACAGGTTACAAACACCCTCCCATTTGCCACATAAGATAGGGCTGCCCATGTCAGCTACCAAGAGGCCTCCGTCCCTGGGCTCTTCCATCTGGTTGGATAATCCTCCATTGACAGTTGTGCTGCATCCAAAGCATTGATAGCTTTGATTTAAAAAAAAAATCTAAAAAAAAAATCCATAAAAGCAAATAAGAAACATCCATGGATAAAATGTCTAACAGAACAAAAAGAAAAGTTGCTCAGAAAGACAACTATTTTTGTTTTAAATAAGTGTCTTCTTGTGGTCAAAATCCCATTTCCCTTTCTGTGTCCCTTGGAGAGAATTCTACTCTCCATGCAAAAAATTATATACTCTTCTTTTGGGGGGGACTCAGTTTCCTCATGCCTCTTATCCGAGATAGCAGTTCTTTGATAAATTCCTAAGAAAGAAAAAAGAAAGTAGAGAGAAGCAGTTAGTATTGGGGATGATTCCATTTCAATTCATCTTGTGTTGATTTGTTTAAAGTAAATGGAAATGAACTTCAGTTGCCTTCAATTTCAGACTTTGGCTTTTCAACCTGTATATGCTAAACGGTACTCTCCAAGACACATCTAAGCAAGCAACTTGGACTTCTGTCAGAGAAGGGGAAGAAGGCAGCATAACCAAACAACTCTTTGCATGGTCTTAACCTTGATACTCCACATTTCTTTCTATTGACTTCATAATATAAACAACACTAAGCACTAATCACCACTACTTCTGCACTGAGATAGAAAGGGATTCATACTGTCAATGGCACATCATTTTAATTTGGGGGGCTACCCTGTTTTTCTCAGATGGGAGAATGCTGTATTCTCCCTAATGAAGTCATTCTTGGCTTTAACTTTGGAATTTTTTTAAAGGCTCAATGTATTTATAGCTACCCATTTTATTGTTCAGGCTTGAACAATATTCTTATTCTTCACCAATGAGAGTTCCAATCTCCTTAATGCATTTTGTTTTAGGAATCTATCACTAGGAGCAATGCTGATTTCAGTATGCGGGTGTTGATTTTTTTATTTTTGGTGGAAGGAGCAGAAGCACAAACCATATAATCTATCTTATTGACAACTTTAGCAACATTTTTGCATTAAATAGACAAAGTTCCTATTTAAAAGTCACAGGATGAAGTCACATAAATAGTAATGTTCTCTGGAGCACATTACCCTTCCAGGCTTTACAGTAATTTGGACTTCATTAATTCAGATTTTTCAGTAAGTCAACATGGTATGTGTGAGAGAAGTACAGTGTTCTGGAAAATATCATTGGAAGTCCACCAGTCCAGATGTCAGAAGTACCAGGTTCTAGACCCAAATCTATCACCTATTCACTGTGTGCCCTTCAGGAAATAACTCAACCTCCTAGACCTCAGTTTCCTCATTGTATATTAAAGATACTGAACCAGATGATCTCTGAGATTTATTCCTGCTCTAACATCTAAAGTTCTACAATTTTCATTGAATAAAAAAATTGAAATAAGTGACATAACTCAGGATTCATGTTTACGCTACATGGTATAATTCAGTCCTACTATTAAAGGACCATAGAATTCAAAACTGGAAGGGATCTGTATGATATTATGATATAAGAAAGTGATGAAGTATCAGAAGGGCCATGAAGGGCATGGTGGACTAAACAGAGAAAAAGGTTGCATCTTTTGATTTTTACAGTGACACTCAGTCTTCTATCTTTGATATTGGTGCTGGAATTGCACTTAATGACCATTTTGTCAAGCTCATTTCCTGATATGACAACAAGTATGATTAAAGCCATCATATTTGGTAGACTTCTTCATTTTGTAGATGGGGAAACTGGGGCCCAGAGATGTTAAATGACTTGCCCAGGATTACATAGAAATGAGGTCAAGTTCCAACCCAAATCTTCTTCTCTTCAAACCCAATGTTCTTCTACTCTTTTCATTTTACTTATTCCTCTCTGTGTAATAATTTAAAACATGCTACAAAAAAATCACTAACTCAGACTTGGCTAAGTCAGAATTCACAAAAATTCTAGTCTATCCTCTATTCTGTGTGAAGTCTTTTTTCTAAGCAAATTATCTGGGTAAATAGATAGAAGGAAGGGTTATTCTGCTTGTGGAAAAAACTATTTGAGAATTTTAGCACTGTCTTTTTTTGTGCATAACTTTTATGCAATTAAAAGGAATCTTCATTCATCAGAGCAGATCCCTCTAGAGATTCTCTACTTGGCAATATGTTGACAGCAGATAGCTCACCTTACTCTATGTACTAGAAACTCACAAAATTACATCTCTTTTACCACATATCCTAAACATCGGATCTTTACCTTTTTCAAAATGGAGCACTCTTTCCCACTCCTTTTCCCTCCTCCAAACAAACAATATTTGACTGCATTTTCCAAAGCACACACTACTACTAAAGTGTCTAGGAGAGCTTTCCACATGCAACATGCAAACATAACCCATGCCTCCCTACTCCTTAAAAATTTTTTCATTTGATCTTGCCATCCCCATAAATTATCATCCTAAATCTCTTTCTCTTCCCTTTTATAACCAAAATCCTAGACTCATCTATACTTCTATACTATTGTTTCTATTTTCTTACCTCCCATTCACTTTTTTTGCAATACATGTAGTAATTTATACTATAGTACAATTTGTACTACATTTGTATAGTAATGGTACATAATATAGGACTTCATTATATTTCTCCCCTCAGTCAGGGGCTGTATGGAAGGGGTAGGAGATTTCCAATATAGAGAAATAGAGTTGTAGTGTAACTCCTCTTTCGACTGGGGATGAAGATCCATAGCCTTCTACTGTAAGCTTTGGAGGCTATGTAAACCATGGGATCTACTAAACCATGGTGACTTTAATCATACTCATTGTCATACCAGGAAATGAGCTTGACAAAATGGTCATTAAGGTTAATTCCAGCACCAACTTCCAAAATAGAAGACTAAGTGTCACTGTTAAGGTCAAAGGTTGCAACCTTTTCCTCTGTTTAGCCCAAGATGCTCTCCAGGGCCACTCTGACACTTGCTTCACCACTTTCTTAATATAGTATTAGGCAGATTTCTCCAGTCAACAGGTCAAAACAGATACCCTGGAGGAAGGAACACAGAAAGTCATGACCATGAGCTTCCTATCCAGCTCAAGGAAAACCTTGCCCACAGCCTTTGCAGCACCAGCAGAAGCAGGGATGAAAATATCATGTTTTGGGCAGCACCATACCCATCATACCACAACTTGCCAGAGGAATCATTTATTGTCTTCTGAGTGGCAATAATAGCATGAATTGGGTCATGAATCATCCCACAATGCCAAAGTCATCATGAATGACCGTGATGAGGGGTGCCAAGCAGCTAGTAATACAGGAGGCATTACTGAAAATCTTAACTGAATTATTATATTTCTCATGGTTCATTCCTATCACATAGAGGCATCAGCCAAAGGTGCATACATGATGACATGCTTAGTTCCAGCTTTGAATGGAACCCCAACATTTTCCAAGATGGCACAGACACCAATGGACTCTATACTTGGCTCCAGTATCTCCCCACTTAATGCTGGTGAGATTGTGCTCTTAGAAGATAACATCTTTTCCAATTATCACTAGCGTTACATTTTCAGTCTTGATGGTACCCTTAAACTTGCCTTGGGTGGAATTTTATTGAAACACACAAACACACAGATGAAGTCAATGAAGTGGTTGGTCATTGATGGTCACAACATCCATTCTGCCCTAGGCAAATTCAACCCTGGTCATCAGGTATCCAATACAGCCAGATCCACTGACTTTGACCTTCTCTTTCATGCCTCAGAGAAGCAGCTGCAGCAGCAAATGCTGGCACCGAGACGGAGAGAAGAGCTTCTTAACCTCTTGCAATCTGGCTTCTAAACTTGTCACTGGACTGAAACTGCTATCTCCAGTGTTGCCAACAATCTTTTAGTTGCTGAATTCAATAGTCTTTTCTCAGTTCCCCTTCTTCCTGACTTCTATGCTACCTTTGATACTATTAACATCCTCCTGGAAAGGAACTCTTCGTTTAGGTTTTTGTGACACCACTCTTTCTAGGTTCCTCTGACGCTCCCTTATTGAGTCCCCTGTAGGTGGGAATATCCTCCTCTGGGCTGGGTCCTCTTATCCTTCTACACCCCATCTCTAGAGTTCCTACAGATTGATTATTACCTCTAAGGAAATAATTCCCAGATCTATATCTTCAGCTCTCACTTCTTCCGAGACCCATCTGCATTACCAATGTGTGTGATGAACATCTCTACTTGGACATGCCTCAGGAATACCAAACTTAACATATCTAGAACATAACTAACTCATTGTCTTCCCCCCTGCTGTTCATCTAAGCTTCCCTGTTTCTGTTAAGAGCGTCACCAACCTTCTAGTCACTCCACTATGGAAACTCCAAGTTACCCTCCAGTCTTCATGTTGTCTCATCGTCTATATCCAATGAATTGCCAAATCATGTACGTTCAGTTTCCAAATTGTTTCTCACACCCCTATGGCATAATTTAAGCATTTGTTACCCCTCACCCAAATAACGTCAATAGCCTCTTAATTGACCTCCCTGCTTCCAGTCTCCTCACTCTTCATTCCACGCCAGTCACTTCACTGCTTAAAAATCATTAGTGGCAACATAGCCTCTAGGTTAAAATACTCTATCTGACACTTAAAATCCTTTTCAATCTGTTCCCAGCCTACCTTTCCAAATTTATTTAAAATTATTCCCCTTCAACTGTTCTATATTCCAGCCAAATATGCTTATTTATTTTTCCCTGTACACAGATTTAGTCTCCTAACTGTGCCTCTGTAGAGATTATCACCCATGACTGGAATGTACTCCTTCCTTATCTCTTGGAATACTTTGTTTCCTTCCTTTAAAGGTTTGCTCAGGTACCACTTCCTATAGCAATTTTTTTCCTGATTCCCCTGGTTGTTCATATTCTCTCCTTCATATTACCTTTTATTTCTTTATATCTATATATCATACCCCCCAGGAGGACATAAACTCTCTGGTGAAGAAGCTGGCTTTCATGTTTATCTTTTATCCCAAGTGTCTAAGACAGTGCCTTATACATAGGAGGTATTTAAGAAATATTTGATGAATCATTTAGTCAGCATTTGTGGTAGGAGAAAAGAGGAGAAGGGGAAGAAGGAGAACATTCCACATATTGGGATGATCATTTTAAAAAATAACCCAAGTCCTTCTATCTCATTGAAATGAATAAAAACACAAGCAAAATTTCTGTATTAATCAATTTATTTTAAAAAACCTATTCAGTAACTTTTATGGTTGAGTCACTAACTTGAAGAGGAGTAAAGTCTCATGGACCTTATAATCTAAGATGTGTCAAGGGACCTGGTCTCCTCAGCAGATGGAAGCAGAGAGTATCTAAGGCTTAGCCTAATGTCATTTTCAATTCAATTCAATCCAATTTATTAAATGCTGTCTATGATCTAGGCACCAAGGAAACAAAGAGAAAGGTGGAAGAAATTCTGTACTTGTCTTTTTTGTTAAACTGGACTTGTGATTTCACTGGCATAGTGAATGCCCAATGAAGAAACTCTCTTCCATGCAGATGAGCACCTGCTCTGCCATTTGAAGTTTTTGCAAGTTCTCTTGAATACTGAGAGGTTAACTGACTTGCCCAGCATTACATAGTCAGTATAGATCAAAAGCATAACTTGAATTCAGCTCTTCCTGACTCTGAGTCCAGCTTTCTATCCACAACATCACATTGCCTCTTAACTGCAAAATATGTACAAAGTAATTTCAGAGGGAGGGCATTAACAACTGGCAATTCATCCAATCTCAGAATAAAGTCTATCCCTCTAGTTTTACATAAGAGAAACAGAGGTGTATTGCACACTTTTAAGTGTGAACATTCCTTCATAAATATCTTGGTTTGGCATTGCACAAATATAAAGTATTATTCATTACTATCATTATTATTACTTTCTTAGGAGTGATTCCATGGCTAGGCACAAAGCAGTGACTACAGGGATACTACCCTGTAGAAGTAGGAGAAGGCGAGGGGAGGGAAGGATAACATTAATAGCAATGCACATTTAGAGAGCCCTTTGTGCTTCACCAAGTAGGGAATAGACCTAACAGAGAGTTGATGGACAACATATGCATAATAAGACATATTTTGGGACATTGTGGACACATGAGAATTTTGCTTTACTATATATGTTTGTTGCAGGGCTTTTTTTCCCTTTTTTTAGAGGGAGAGGTGGAAAGGAGAAAAATGGATGCTTGATCACCGAAAAAATAAAATTTAACTTAATTTTTTAAAAAATGAAGCAGGGAATAGAAAGGCTGTTAGGGTAGAAACTATGATAGATGGAAACAGGTTGACTATCAGGTTGTAGAAGTATATACTTGGATTTGAAGAAAGGAGACTAACAGAAACAACTATGGGTGCCCATCTAACATGAGGATTAATTTTAGCATCCAATTTAGTAAACCTTAAAATTGGATTGGCCTTTCTGCTTGCCCAGCTAGAGAAGCAATAGCATCTGTAACAAGTTTCTTGCCAGATTCCCCGTTTCTGGCATCTCCTTCCTTTGTTCTATTAAACAGGCTGTCACCAAAATACAATATCTGTACTTAGTTTAAAGAAGCATTAGGTCTTGTCACATGGCTTGGTATTACTTTCAATTCAATTCTCCAAAACCAGAGGACAAAGCATTGTGAGATCCTCAAAGGAATAGTGTTATAAAGTGTCAGAACTGAGGTATTCCAGGACATATAAAGACGCATCTGTTACAACTCCTAATTCCACACTTTATTTCTGGACTGAAAATCACCATCAGGTTCTTTTTACATGTAAGAAAGTAGTAGTATCAGCAGCAGCAGTGGCAGCAGTAGTAGTAGTAGTAGTAGTAGTGGTAGTAGTGGTGGTGGTGGTGGTGGTAGTGGTAGTAGTAGTAGTGGGTACATTGTACCTACCTCTCCCAATTGTACATAAGTTCTTGACTATAAAAGAAGGGTCTGTTCCCTTTTTGTGTTTGTATCCCAGGACCAGCACAGTGCTTGGCACTTAACAGGTGCTTAATAAATGCTTGTGAGTTGCTTGAAACTAGCTAGCTGATAAATCTGGGATTTAGTCCCTGCTCTGTCATTAAACTCACTAGGTCACCTTTGCAAGGCACAACCCTTTTAGACCTCAGTTTCCTTTTCTGTAAAATGAGGAAGTTGAACTGGATGATTTCAGTGGTCCCTTCTAGCACTAATATTTTCTGTATGGAAAATAGGGATACCTGTCATTCCTATTTTGTGAAATTGGCATTGGACTAAAGGAAGAGAGTAGATATGAAAGTGTTTTGAAGGTTAAAACTAATATTTTATTTTTTAAATCTATACAAAATGAAAATATAATGCATAATATGTTATGTACTATAAACTATATTATTAACATTGCATATTAACATGCAAATATAAACATTCCTATTAGGACTTCAAAAGGAAACAGAAACACAGATTTATCACTGGGAAGAATTTTTGAGATTATCTAATACAACAGGAAACTGAGAACCAGAGAAGTTTAAGGACTTTGTCAAAGTCACATAAGTAGCGGCGTCAGGATTTGAATCCAAGTCCTCAGATTCCAAGTACAGAGTTCCTTCCAAATAGTATGCATTAACTTGGAACACCTGACTCAAAGAACAATCTACTATTATTTTTCAAGTCAGAGTTTCAATAAGTAGGATGTTTTTTTAAATGTTTTAATGATTTTGAAATCACTTGTTTTCTAATCAATGAAATCCTTTTTCAGAAGGCTACCATGATTTCTGAGAGGTGTCTGGTCATCATCTGCACCCATCATTTCAAAAGCAGCATCTTCTCTTCTTCAGATTTACCAAGCAACTTCTCAGAATATCAGATGAGAATACTAGGGCTGATCTTTTCAGTGATAAAGGAAAGGAAAAAACTGTCTCTTGACTACATCTCAACAATTATTTATCTAGTTAGACTACTAACTGCCCAAAACTATGTTAGATCTTGAGAACTGTTCTGAATGATGAAAGATTCAATGCAGCTCCCTGAAAGAAGTTGATTATTCTTGTTATGGGGGAGGGGGACCAGTATGATCATGAGATTTGTATTGGGTGAAAGTGGGAGGAGAAGAAGAAGAGAGAAGGAAGAAAGAGAATGAACACATCAGAGAAAAAGAAAGAACTTGAATTATAAATACAGAAAGACCCTGCTTATGTGCAGAAGAAGTCACTTCATGTGAACATTCTGGCTTTAAACTGAGGACTTAATTTCTGGGATATACTATTCAAATCAGAACCATGCTAGGCTGACTGCACTAAGACAAATGCAATCAATGCCACCTTCCCTATGGAAAAGGTTTGATTAAGGGAGGTGAGATTGTGTTACGTGATATCCATGAAAACAGCTGGCAGCTCCGGTCAGGCTGTTATCTTGTGGATTGAAGAGCCAATGAGAGTCTCCTCAGATGAAGCAGTGAGTGGTGCCAGCAACTCACATTTCCCTGACTCTGTATGTTGTCACTTTAGCCCTGTTTCAGACAACAAACGATGTCATTTCTGTGAATACCAGGCTGGCCTTACTTCTTATTCACCAGGGTGGCTGTACTAATTTCTACAACGTTCCCCTTTCCTGCATTCTATTTGTGGTCTCTTTCCTTTGATCTGTGCTTTACGTTATCATCAAAATCTTTCTTCCACAAAGTGCCCTAGACTTTCTAACTTTCCCTCTTTAAAGCATCACTATGGGCCTAGACCTGTCCTTCAGATCAGACACAAAATGTTTGACAGCAGACTTAAAAGCATTCCTTCTATGGCATTTCCTGACCACCTTACCCACAAACACACATCCCTTTCCAGACACTTCAGCATCATTTTCCTGACCCACACACTGTGCTCTTGCCTGTCAAACTTCCTAACTAAACCCAACTAACCTTTCCCTCCCCCTTTTTTGCCCTCTTCCTCCCTCTGAGCCTTTGGCCATACCAATCCTCCTAAACTCAAAATGCTTTCTCATCCTCCCCTCAACCCTAAATTATCCCTTCTTTAAAATTCAACTCAAAATTTACTTCTGCCATAAAACCCTTTTCATACTAATCTGGGTAGTCCATTACTAACCTCAATGTGACCAATATTCCCTTCTCAAAGTCCTGTCCTATAGATCTCCACCTCCATCTGTGTGCTGTGTTCACTTACCCTTTTAGACTGTCAACTCTTCCAAAGGAGGAACTACTTTGTCCTTGTTGTATAATTGCCTTTCCCACAATGCATAATAAACTGTATCACCCACAGAGAGCAATGAATTAATGTTCTGGGTGGGAAATTGTTTCATTTGGCAGACAGTTCATGCTGTTTCAGCTAACTTACAGTCATACAAACCTAAAAAAAAAATCGATTGAAGGAATTGGAATCCAATAAAGCAGAGCCTAAACTGCTTCTAAAGCATATTTCAGATGGGCAGGGGGAGGGTTGTACTTGCCTATAGAAGGGCAGAGGACAGTTCCATTGGGAGAAAGGTCTCCACTGGGACAGATGACAGTGTGATACCAAGTCGGTGGGGGTGGGAGAGAACATTTGAGGAGGAAAGAGCAAGGCAGTGCCAAAAATAGCCCCACCTTGGGTGTAGCCACAGCAAAGGACAGGTGGTCTGTTCCCCTAAGTAACTGCTGGAAGGTAGTTATGTTCCTGGCTTTCAGAGTTCCCATGAATAGGAGATGTAGAAGTGTCCGGTCCTAGGAAGAATACATTCCCTCTACTCTTGCCAAAGAAGAAATGCCAACTGACATGTCAGTGGTACAGGGAAAAGCTTCCTTACCCCTAAGCTAGGCATGATCTGCAATGTAGCACTCCAAACACAGTTTGTTGCTGTTTCAGAAACACCAGAATAGAAAAGAGTGATGTGTGCAGGATTACTCCCTAAGATGGGCACTGTAAAATACTCCTGTAAGTCTATGTACATTCTTGTATAGTTTTGCCAACGTCCTTTTCCTTAGTTGAGAAACCTTTTAGAGCTTTGGACAACCAGAGCTAATCGCAACCTCTTTTTTCCAGGCAGATAATGTGAGGGATAGGAGGAAGGGAAGAGAAGCAACCCATCTAGAAGGGAAATAGCAGTAGCTTTTATGCTCACCATTTTCATAAAGGTGGATAACTTAGATTTTTTTGCCAGCACACTTAGGAGAAATGAAGGAATGGGAATCTAGGGGCAAGAGTCTCTGAGGGTAATTAATAAGTGGATGAAAATATTTATGTGGAAAAACATACTAAAATGAAAATTAACAACCTGCAATGGCAGGTGGCAGAAGAAGGTTAAAAATTGACAATAAAAACACTAAACGGAGTTAGGGAGAATGACAAGTATTTGGTGAGAAATGGAAGTTGACATCTTAGTTATGAGGAAAAAGAGAGAAAATGAAGAAGCAATAGAAAATAGAAAAGGTACTGTTTCTAATGGTCTTAGAAACTGTGAGTCAACAAGCATTTATTAAGGGTTTATTATGTGCCAGTCTCTAACATGCATTTATCTCATTCACAGGTTCCTTCTGACTTGCTATTTGAATAAAATCAAACCACCAAATACATATACACACACACACAAATTTTATTTTATTTTTCTAGGGATAATCTTGCTTTCAAAAATACTGTTGTATATTTCCAAGATCTAGCAGCAACCATGAAAGTTCAGGGTGCCTCTGGTGCGTTAGCTACACTGACTCTATCAAAAAGGAACAGATATATGGTAGCTTTCCTCTAACCTACTACAAACCCTCTCTTCCTGCCACCCCCTGCCCCATCCCCATCCCAATGATCTCCATGGCTCTCAACTTCCACTTTATCATAAAACCATATGCCAGAGGTGGCCGATGAATAAGCATTTTATAAAAATCAACATGATTGGACATACGTTATATTTCCCTGGGTATTCAAAGAATTCATCTGTCAAAAATGTTGATGATAACATAAGAAAGATGGGTGTTTTTGACAACCAGGAAGAAAAGCAATCATCTTATTTCAGGGCTAGAAGTCTTTTTTTTTTCTAAGTGCCTAAAACATTACTGGTCTTTGCATGGCTTAACCAACAATAGAAATTCTGTAAATAATGAATGTTCCTAAGCAGTATACAGCATAATGGTGTATAATGGGTGATAACATTCTAAGAAGCAATACCCTTCTCTATCAGCGTGTAAGAATGGGGAAAGAAAAACACAAAACAAGGACTCTGAAAGCTATCTGATTCTGTGCTATTTCCTCTTGTGGCCAACATCCCCTTCTCAAACTATGGTATCTCTGGCTACAGATCTCCAGTCTTCCTCATCCTCCCTCCTTCCCCCATAACCCCCACCATTTACCATTTCCTAATAAGTAACCTCATCATTTACTTGAAAAATTCAGATCCACAGGAGCCATCTGCTCCTGGTCAAGCTTCTCCCAGTAAAATGAAAGCAAAGAACTGAGATTGAGAGTTTTTAAAATGTACCATTCAATAGATTATTGGGGAATTAACCAGACCCATTAGGGGAGGAAGAGAGAAATGTTTCCAGAGACTCCAAAGTTCAGGTAAGGAAGGACAGAAAGTGAAAGGCAGCTAACTAGTATTTAAAAGGTGATGATGATATTTCAAAAAGATTCTAAATGGCAAAGTAATCTCTCTCAAAGAGCCAAATAAGCTGCCCAGAAACATATCAACCCCCTTTAGTAATTGAGTGTCTAGAATATATACATGCATGCAGGAAGCAAGGCAGTACAGGCTGCTGCTGAATGAGTACTGATTATTAACAACACAGGCTGGGGCCAGCAACAGGCCCACTGTGAAGCAACAGCAGAGTTGTGTCCTGGTACATGCACCAAAGCCAAATCCACCATGGCCTACCACTTAAATATTTAATTTTTTTCTTGTTTATCTTCACAGAGGTTAGTTTTCTATGTACACAAACCAGACCTCATTCCATTTTTCATTATCTGAAACGAGGCTTAGGGAAATGTTAAGGGTAAGATATTTTTGTCATAATGACTTCTGCCAATATAATTTCCCAGTGGTCTTATCTGCATTCTGTTTTTCCCTTTGCTAACTCAAAACCTCTGATACTATGCTACCCACTCATTTTCTTGAAGAAGAAACAAGCTTCATTTAATATGAATTTGCCCAACCAATGGGGAGGTTCTCAGACTATTTTTCTTGGAATAAGTTATTTTGTAGAAACTCTAAGTATTCTATTTGTATTCAACAATGAATTTATAACCAATTTTAATTCATTTGTGCTCAGTTTTATTCAACCTCTCTTACTAATGGGCTCCCCAAAGTCCAAACACTTATTCATACAGTATAGATTGAAATTGACAAATAATCTAATGAAAGTAAATTATAATTCAGAAGACAGAAATGACCATCTCTATATTTTTATGAAAGTTATCATTCTCCCCCAAAAAAGTTAGGAAGAACTGCAGAACCATGGCCTCTGGCACTCCTTATGTGACCTTAAATGAGTTATTTAATATTCCCAAGCCTAAGGTTCCTTGTTTGTAAAATGAGAGGGCAGGACTAGGGTCTCTGAGGTCCTATGCAGCTCTCAATCTATGATCCCATGATTCATAACTCTTACCAAGATTCTCATTTTTCCTCTTTACAATAAAAAACATTCTCTATAAATACCTGAATATTTTTTCTTAGCTCTCACAGAACAAATTTAAATTTTATGATCATAATCTTCATTTATAGTACAAAACAATCCCAAAGTTAAAAATCATCTTATCTTTAAATCATATTCAGTCTTCTTTCCAGGAAAGTAATAATTTTATGTTTTCATCTCATGGATTTTGAAATCATGAGACTCCCATCAATCGTGATACAATGCCTGGCTGTCAAGCCTCTACCATCTTGAATTTTTTTTAATACTACAGATAATATCTACTGGAAATAAGTTATACCAAAACAAAATTCCAACAGATACCATTGTGATGACATTCTAGATTGCATGTTTCCTGCTTTTTTTTTTTTACCTTGACATTAATACTATATCTCTTTCAGAGTGAGTGTGGAACTGAGGTCAGCAAATAAATACTCTCTAACTACATGCCAAAGGCAAGTTCAGGTGACCTTTTGGTTTGCTTGATCTTCAGTTTTTTCAGTTTTCTTACTATCCTCACAAACTTCTCAAATATATATAAGGGGGCTGATCACTGAAAGTCTTGGGCTTTCAATGACCAATTTCCTAAAATGTGAAATAATAATTTTTCCAATTCAAAGATTCCTTCTTTTAGTGTTTAAAAAAAAGAAAAGAATGCTAAGAGATAGACATGTCAAAACTAAAAACCTTTTTACTCAGAAGTTGAGTTAATAGATTTCTCTAAATCAACCCCAATCATGCCTTTTTATTTACCTACCTAATTCTCCCAATACCCAAGGCTTACATACTCAATGGGAACAACTACTAATTGTCAGTTTCACTACTTCACAGCTGAGTATTATTCTTACAGTCTTTTCCCTGGGATGATTACAGAGTCTGTCAGCTATTCAGCAGCATTCCTCTGTGTTTCAGATGGTAGGTAACATGTTAACCAAGCAGTCTTTTCAACTTAGCCTTTCTACAGCTCACATCTGGTCCCCAATTCTGACTGAGATGGTCTCTCTTGCAGAAGCTCAAAGAGAGAACCAGAAACAGAATTCAGAAAAAGGTATCCATTACATTACCTAGGTCTATCTGTGGCCTATGGATACTGACGTCATTACCCATCAGGCTAATGAAGTTTCTTTCTTACATTTTCTTTAGCAGTTATATCATGTGACTAAGACCCCTACTCAGTTAAGTTATTAAGGATCCTTCCCTTGATTTCTTTTTTTTTAATTTCTTATCCTGATAAATAAGCTGACAAACTATAATTTCTAGTCAACACTTTATCCTTTGATACTCTCATATCCTTTGAGCATTGATGCTCTCATAATTAAGAAGGGAGTAAAGGATAGTAGAAAGATGTTGAGGGAGAGTGGGGAGAAAGGATACTTATCTGGTAGACCCCACTATGCTAAGCATGTGCTATAATTTGGGACAATTACCTAACTGCTGAATTTCATGTGGACCGAGACTATAGTGTTTCTCTAAGTTCCTCCCCACTACATTATTTTATCATCACTATTAACTGTGGCTTTTTCTGAAGCTTAACTATTCAACATAGTGGATCAAGTCCCAATGCTTTTGAAGTTTCCCATCACCAGCTAAAGGAACTGTTCTGAAAGATGGACTTCATAGAAAGCGACAAGATGCCAGTATGTATTTATGCACAACTCACACACACAGAGCTCATGTTTATAGTGTTTTAAATGGCAAAGGTATATTTCCTTTCATGTTGCTAGTGTCCTTACCTCAACAAATTACTTTGTAAGTAGTTTGTACTTAGTTATATGTACATCATCCCCCGCCCAGATACAGTAGAAACTCCTCCAGTTCAGGTACTTTTTTATTTTTGTGTCATCAGTGCTTAGGCACACAGTAGGTATTTAAGAATGTGTGTTGATATAATGATGTTATTTAGGCACTGTTCTTCCACAGGGGATGGAAGGTTGGCAATCAATTACTGAAAAAACTACTCATCATATCAAAATCTAAATGCAGCTATTGAAAGCAATTCAAAAGAAGAGACCTCCACCTGCCAGGTTCTAATTCTTCAGTATTCTAAGGCAGTTGGCCATAAGAAGACCACTGAAGAAAGTTTCTTACTTTGCTATAGCAATGAAGTCAGAGAAAGAGACCCACACAAAGAGAGATGCAGCTACAACCCAAACACAAGTAGGAGTAACAAAGCAGACATATTCAGAGAACATCACTATCTCTCTAGGGGAAAGCCAGAATCAGATGTACATTTCACTACAAAGAAACACGATGACAGTACCACAATCTGGCAGATCACTGAGACCCAGAGCCACCCACCACAGGTCCTGGCTTAGTCAACCTGCATTCAGTCATTGACGTATGCCAAACGGTAGGCTTCAATGACAAAATGATAATCACCAAAATGCCCACTAACAGACAACAAAACAGATGCAAGAAAGAAATTTATACATTGGCTCTACAACACTGAATCACAAAATTAAAAAAAAAAAGCACAATGACTCCCATAATAAATCTTCCCTATCACAAGCAAATATTTTACCTTGAAAAGGAGGATGGGAGAATTGGGCTCACATTCTGATTACATCACTAACCACTTGTTTAACCTGAAGCAAATAATTTAAATCTACTTGGCTTTAGTTTCCTCATTTATGAAATGAAGAAGTTTAGTTAAATGACTTTCTAGAATCCCTCTAACTATAAAAAAATTTTTTTTGATTTGAATTCTAGCCAAGGTGGCTACCTGGATGGAGGCAAATGGCCCTGATGCCATACACCTATGCCAGCAAAAATCTAAAATTAGAATCGTAACAGATAATGATCAAGAAATTTAATAAGAAACTAGAGTAAGTGGTTTATTTCATCTCAGAACTATACAAAAAGTCAGCCAAAAGTTCACAATCCATAATAAGGGGTGGGGAGAGGGAGGCAAATGGCAAAGCCAACACTGATACTGGCAAACAAGTCCTTAACCTCTTAGCATGACCAGAGACATGTATTCTGCAGGGTTCTGTGTCTGTGATCACAAAAGCAGAATGTTCTCCTGAAAAAATTCCAGGGCAGTCAGAAAGCTCCCAGGATAAAGATCTTAGAGTGCCAGGGGAGCTACAGGGACTAGTGCTCAGACTGAGAAAACCCAATGCACACAAAGATTCCAAAGTCCCAGACACTCTCCTAAGATACTAGAGAGGTCTATGAAGATAGTGCTTATGAATGTCAAAGATCCAGGGGCCTAACTCCAGGAAAAGGAAGGCAGATTAGGAACCCAGGTGACCCAGAACAAGGCCAAGCAGGCCCAACTATATCATCCAAAAGCATCCTAGGCAGCATAGCCTGGTCCTGGCATAAAGCCTCAACTCAGGAACTAAAGCTGGAGAGAGGAATAAATCAGAGAAAACACCAACCAATATAAAAAATAATTGGAAATCTAGAGATTCCTCAAAATAAGGACTAAATAATTCCATAAAATCTATAAATAGGAACCAAAAGGAAAAAAAATGGCTTGGCCACAAATATTTTAAGATTACCTAGAAGAAATGAAGGAATAAGCAAAAAGGGGGAGGGAGGATAGGGGCATTATAAATGAAAAAAAGATATTATAGGAAAAAATTGAAGGGGGAAGAAAAAGTGGTAAGCCTTATCCAAGAAATGGACTCCCTGAAAAGTAGAATAGATCAAAGAGAAATCAATGACTCTATGAAACACAAGAAATATTAGAACAAAATCAAGATAATGAACAAATAGAAGAAATGTTTAATATCTGATGTCAACAACAATTGACTTGGAAAACAGGTCAAGGAGAGATAACTTGAGAATCATTGAACTCCCTCATAAACCATGAAAAAATAAAAGCCTGGTCACTGTATATCAAGAAATCATAAATGAAAAGTACCCAGATCTAATAGAATCAGAGTGAAGACAGAAAGAATCCACTGATCAGGAATTCAAAGGAACCCAAAAGGAAAATTCCCAAGAATGTCATAACCAAACTCCAGAGTTTTCATGTCAGAAGAAAAATACTCAAAACATCCAGAAAGATGCAGTTCAACTTACAAGAAAGCACACTCAAGACCACAAGAGAACTGGGAGCTTCTACTATAAATGAGAGGAGATCTTGGAACACAGTATTCCAAAATGATGCCGGCTTACAAACAAGAATAACTTATCCTGTAAAGTTGAATATTATCCTACATGAGGGAAACTGGACCTTCCCTCTCCCGCCCCTTCCCTAGTATTATGGGAGGCAATACCATCCTCCTGATCTTCAGGCTTACAACCTAGGAGTAATCCTGGACTCCTCTCTACCTCTTACTCCCCTCATATCCAAGCTATTGCCAAGGCCTGTTAATTTCACCTTTGCAACATCTCTCAAATACACCTTCTCTCCTATGACACTGCCACCACTTCAGTGCAATCCCTCATCACCTCATACTTCAACTATTGAAATAGCCTATTGGTAGGTCTGCCTGCTTCAATTCTCTTTCTGCTCCAATTCATCTTCCATTCAGCCACTAAAGTAGTTTTCCTAAAGTGCAGGTCCAATAATATTACACATACACACACACACACACACACACACACACACACTCAATAAACTCCAGTGACTCCTTATCATATTCAGAATCAAATACAAAATACTCTATTTAGCATTCAAAGCCCTTCATAAGTTAGCCTCCTCCTACCTTTCCAGTCTTCTTACACCTTACTCACAGCTACATGCTCTCATTTCTAGGACATGGCCATTGCATGGAATCATTTTGTTTGACTATACTTATTTATTACAAGGTTTCTTTTTCTTTAGTTCTCTCATTTTTTAATTAGGAAGAGGGTAGAGCAGGAGAAGGGTTTAGCAATATTGATACATCTGCTTCCTCAAAAAGGGTCACCATAGCAATTTTTAAATGCATAGAAGGAACTTCAGAAAGCACAGTTAAGCTGACAATTTTGAAAGTAATATATAGCATTATATATATATATATATATATATGTATACACACACACATATTTTAAAAGCAAGTGTTATGAAATGAGGAGTTGGAGTTTCATATAGAACCCTTATTTTGTGTTCTATTGTGTATATAGAAATATGCTGCATATATAGAAATGCTCCTTTTTTGGTATTTAAATTCAGAATAAAAAAAAGGTTTGGGGTTTTTTTTGTTTTATTTTTAAGAGATGGCTTTAAATCTTCCATCTAATAGATTGGGTTCTGGACTTGAAGTCAGTAGAGTTGGGTTCAAATCCCACCTTTAAATCACTAGCTGTGTAATCATGGGACAAGTCATTTAACTTCTCAGTGCCTCAGTTACCTCCTCTACAAAATGTGAATAATGATACTAGTACTACCAATTTCACAGGGGTGTTGTGAGGAAAGTGTTTCACAAACCTTAAAGTTTTATATAAATGTATGTTATTATTGTTGTTATTAAATTCCAAAGAATATAAGATTCTTGAGGGCAGAGACAATCTTCATCTGTGGATTCTCAATACTTGACATAGTAATAAATGCTTAATACATATTCATTGAATTGTACTGAATTTCAATCTTACACACTTTCTGCTGTCAAACATTCTTCTCTTAGTGTTTATAGTAACTTTAAAAAAACCATTCATTTTGCACTATACAGTTGCTCAAAGTCTCAATGTGATCTCTCTGATGTTATAAATAACTCTACAGGTCTAGAGAATTATTATCTTGCTTAAATTTCGCTGAACTGCTACAGTCACATATTAGACAAATTTCTTTTACAGATAGTTTTTGTACCTGACATGAAAATATTTTAGCTTTCCATTATCCGTATTCATAGTTGCTGAGACGAAATACCCTATAACACTGTAATCTTTCATATAAATATCCATTTGCTTTCACTTCTAAAAGCACTTGAGTATACACATATATGTATGTGTGTATAGCTGATTAAATAGCCACACAAAGCTCAGAATTATACAAGTACTTTGATAATCTTCTAGGCTGGACAGGTATAATCCCCCTGACAGTATGTATTTCCCAAATTTGTAATTATAAAGCCTAGACTGGAGTAATTCCATTTCTTCCAGCACTTCCTATGAAGTTGAGATTTGTATATAGAAAGTATTCAGTGAGCACATTTCCATTTGTTTTCAAGTTCTCCTTAACTGGGCATGTTCAGGCTTAGAAATCATCAGGTCCAGACTGCTAAAACATATGCATTTATAGATACAGATTGTTAATTATCATATATCCAGTTAACTTTTAAATCAAGGCTACTGAGAGAGACAAACTGCTTTAACAAGAGGAAAAAAAAAGCATGTCATTTAAGAAAAGTGATTTGTTTACCTCTGTTGGTTTGTAGCAGTCTACAAGAGCTTCCTAGAATTAAACACACAAATAGGTCAATTTAACAATTGTAAAAAGCCATCACAGTTTTGAAAGTCATTTCATCTATGCAGTACCATTTTAAACAAGATGACTCAAGATCGCACATCAACTATCTAGGGCTATTCTTTTTTCCATAAGCATGGGATTTGTGAGCCTCAAGCAAGAAAAGCGTTTGCATTTAGAAATATTGTAGCCCGTAGAGAAGAATCTTCCACCTCAGAGAGGACTCCATGTTTCTGAAAATAAGGAACTATCCTTCTGTTGGTGCTGAAATGGACACTGCCCTTCAACAAGTTAGCAATACTTCTCAGAGGAAATGGAAAAGGGAAGTCATAATTTAAAATCCTATGATTTTTCCTGGGATATTAAGGTATCCATCAAAGCCCAGTCAGAATAGAGCAGCAGCCTCCCCTATCACTCTGAATGTAACAACTTAGTGAACTAAAATAAACAGCTGACTATGTGAACCACTCTACTATTCTAGCTCTTCTCCCATTAGGTGAAAGCTATACCCAATGACCCATATGATTTTTTTAAGAGTCCCCACTTAACTCAGAAGATTTTTTCACTTTTCCCTCTCCTCTCATTTTAGTGCTAGTGCACTATTAGTATTAAATTTTAAAAGAAACAGAAGGGAAAATTGTAGAAGGTACATCAGACCAAGTCCAAAGACCTGGTTTCAAGTCCCCATTCTGTTGCCAAACTTATTTGTGATCATGGACAAATCATTTAGCTCCTCCAAACTAAATTCCCTCATCTGTGGCATAAGGAGGTAGACAAGATAAGAGACGGGTGAAAGAGCCAAAAAGAGCTCTGTATTTAGGGTCAAAGGACATGGGTTTAAATTCTAGCTCTGCTACTTACAATTTGTATGGTCTTAGACAAATCATTTAACCTCTTTGGACCTCATTTGACTAAAATGAAAAGTTTAAACTAGATGAGGTCTAAGAACCCTTCTAGCTTTAAATGTATGATTTTATTATCTTTGAGGTCCCTCCCAGCTCGAAGTCTTTGCAATCTTGTTTTGCCATTAAATTCTCTACATTCTTAATGTGCACCTGTATTAACATTTTTTTTCCTCAGTTTTTATTCATTGGTGCACACCGATGAGGCATAGTATATTTCTCCATTAATAATTTAGAGGCATAGTATATTTCTCCATTAATAATACCAACAAAGATTAATCATTGGTTACAAAGGGTGTTTAAAACTAAAACATTCAACTTAGGGGCAATTGGAAAGACATTAGCAATTATTAGCTCATTTGGAGCAAACTCCTGATTATCTTTAGAGATCACAAACCTTGGCTAGCAATATTTTAATATGAGGAAGAGTGACACATCACAGAGATTCATTAACTTAAGAGACTCCGAGGTACAGAAAAGGTTTTTAGATACCCTCTCTAAAGAGGGAAATAGTAAAGTATTGTTTTAAATTAAAGAAATACCAAGCATTGCAGCTTCCATTTTCTGCCAACATGCTACCAGAGGAGCACACTCTAATATCAAATGTTTTGACAGCCCTCAACTAATAAAACCATAACACAAGAAAGGACAGTGAAGATCCAGATGAGTGGGTGCTACAATACTGTGTAACTAACACAGACTAGGGAGATCACTTCTAGCCCACGTTACATATCTACTCACAGCACCTTTAAACATAGAACTTTTCTCTCCAGATAGTGCATCTTTGGAGATAAAACCCACACTTCTCCCAGGAAAATGGTGAGAATGAAAGAGATGATATATGTAAGATCTACAGATCTTATCCATAGAAAAAGATAACATGATTTGAATTCATCTAGACTCTTCTCTTTGGAAAATGAATAGCTTGATCATTACATATTTGCAATCCAGTGACATTGGTCTCCTCTCTGTTCCTTAAACAGAAGATTCAATCACCCAACTTCAGGCATTTTCAATGACTGTCCCCTATGCCTGGAATACTCTCCCTCCTCATCACCTCCTCCTGGCTTCCTTCCAATGCAGCTATTATCCCACTTTCTATGGAAGCCTTTATTGATCTCCCTATCCTGTGAGATTACCCCTAATTTATCCTGATTATATCTTATTTGTACATAGTGGTTTTCATGTTATCTGCCCCATTACACTATGAGCTCCTTGATACCAGTGATTGTTTGGTTTTTTTTACCTTTCTTTGGATCCCCAGCACTTAGTACAGTGCCTGGCACATAGTATCAGCCACAGTTGAACACTTAGTGATGTCATTTCAATCCTCTTGGAGTACAAAGGACAACAACCATTAAGCTATCCATTATTTGAATAGTAAACATTTTTAAAAACTACCTACCTGTAATTTGAGAGCTCTCTCCTCTTCACTGTCTGCATCAAGAAGATCATCAATGTCAATTTCTACATCTGGCATCTCTTCTTCCTTTAAAAAAAAGGCATTTTATTTGGTTAAGAGTTTAACTGAACTGTGCTATTACTATGAAACATTAAATAAAAAACTAGATAGTTTATCTTTACAGGGTTGGGGGGGCACACAACGACAATAAATGATGCTATTGGCTAGGAGAATAAGCAAAAATACTTCAGAATAACTTTATAGTCTTAAGCAAGAGATTGCATATCCATAAAGGGAAAATAGGGCGGGGGGGAAGGGAACTGGTACAGAAAACAAGCATGTTGCATCTCCTGTGGGGTCAGCTCCAAAAGAAGGCCAAGAGAATATGATCAAGTTACTACCACTTTATTCAGTAAATGCAAAACTCCATTTATTTAGTTCCCAATACTGTGCAATTCCTGCTAATTCCAAAAGCAGGTCCAGCATACAAGTTTACCATCCCCAATCACTTTCAGGACCACACTTCAAATTACTATAGGAAAACAGCAAAAATCTCTCTTTCTTTCTCCTATCTCAAGCATCTTCTGTCTTGAATAGGCTCTTTTCACCTATGCCACTTCTCGCATCCCAGGATTTCATTCTATCACACTTTCTTCTTTGTATCTTCCAATGCTCTCTCTCCACTGCTGCCTTTTACTCAGTTTTCTTTTCACACACACACACACACACACACACACACACACACATGCCTTCCACATACTAATTCATCACTTCAAGCTACTGTCCCCCCTACCTTCTCTCCTTTACCGACAAACATTTCAGAAAGAGCAATCCATCACTCCTTTTCAACTAATCACTCCTTAACTCCTTGTAATTCTGCTTCCACTTCCATCACTCCAGGAATAATTAATGTCCTTTTAATGTCAATTATCTTCAAAGCCAAAGGCTTTTTCTTAGTTCTTATTTCTGTAGCCCCTGAAGCTCTTGACTGCGCATTCCTTCATGGTGCTTTCTCATAGTATATTTATACTATGTTAAAGCAGGAAGGAGGGGCCTAGGAGGTAAACTAGTATGAGCACTATGCCTCACTTAGTTTCCATGACACACTTTACATTCAAGGTTCTGACTTGAGTTTTCTTCTAGCTTCTATTTATGCTCTCTCCTCTGACAATATCACATTTTATAGCTTCAGTTTCATCTACAACCTTCTAAATATGTAGATATGAGATATCACTGACACATATGTCTATATATATATAATGTATATATATAATGTGTGTGTGTATGTATATGTATATATATATACACACATACATACATACAAACATATACAAATAAATACATCTCAGACAGCTAGGTGATGCAGCAGGCAGAGTCTGGAGTCAGGAAGACTCATCTTCCTGGATTCAAACCAGGCCTCAGACACTTACTATCTGTGTGACCCTGGGCAAGTCACTTGACTCTGTTTGCCTCAGTTCCTCATCTGTAAAATGAGCTAGAGAAGGAAAATGGCAAACCACTCCATTGCCAAGAAAACCCAAATGGGGTCATGAAGGGTTGGACACAATTGAAATGATTGAACAACATACATACATATAGACATACATGTATATAATAAATACATATACACATACATACACATTTCCAATTCCCTGTTGTATGTCCTGATACCTCATCCTTAACCTGTCCAAAAACAAACTGATCTTTTTCCTAGAAAATCTGCTTCTCTTCATAATTTCCCTGTTTCTGCAAATAGCACTACCATTTTCCCAATCACTCATGCTTAGAACAAACCTTTTTGTTTTTAACTTTGATGGTATTTAGCCTGGAGTAGAAGAGACTAAGAAGGAATGATAACTATCAATCCTGGCCACATGACTTACTACCTCCATGAGACCTTATAGTAAGACCTCTTGTCACTCAAGGCCTCAGTTTCCTTGTCTAGAAAATTAGAAGATTGAATTAGAGTATCTCTCAACTACCTTTCAATGTTAATTCCTGTGATCCCAAATATTTGAAGTGCTGCCACATGAAAGAGAGATTAGATTTGCTTGACAGGGCCCCAAGGGACAGAATTAAGAATGAATGGTTAGTAGATTCAGAGAAACTCAGATATGGGCTTGATGAAAAGGAAAAAAAATTCCCAAGAGTTATAACTGTTCTAAAGTGATGAGGTCCTGTGAATCCCCCATCAGTGGAAGTCTGCAAACAGAATTTGGATAGCTGCTTGATATAGAAGAAATTGCTATTCAAGTACAAGTTACTTTAGATAATGACTGAGATACCTTCCACTTGTGAGATTCTAGGACTCCACTCTACCTCATCAATCCTCAAATCTAACCAATGGTGTCCATGCAAGATCTTTTACATCTGTCCCTTTATTTCTGTTCCCACCATCACTATATTCATTATCCTTTACCTGCATTTCTACAATTGCTTCAATTGGTTTCCCTGTACCCAATCTCTTTCCATTTCAATCTATCACACATTAATCTTCCTTAAAGGACAATTCTAATCATTTTACTCCCCACTTCAAAAATCTTGAGTTTCTACCTATTTGACACCAACAAAGTATGAACTCCCTCACCTGGCTCAAAAGACCTTCCATAATCTGGATCCTCCTCCTTTGCTTTCTAGCTTTCTTTTATACTTCTTGCTGTGCGGTCAGTCATTCAGTTGTAGTCTACAGGATTTCATGGCAAAGATACTATAGTGATTTGCCATTTCCTTCTCCAGTGTATCCCCATTTTACATATGAGGAACTGAGGCAAATAGGGGTTAAATGACTTGCCCAGGGTTACACAGCTAGTAAATATCTGAGGCCAGATTTGAACTCAGATCTTCCTGACTCCAGGCCCAGAGCTCTATTCACCGCAACACCTAACTGCCTCTTCTTTTATACTATTTTCTTTTATATATTCTCTATGTCCAACTGGATTTCTCAACATTCTCTGAATTCATCCCACCTTTTCCTTTCTCTGTGCTTCTGCTCATATCATCTCATACAAGTAGAAAGCACTTGTCCCCTTCCCTTCTCACCTCCTATTCTCATCTCATTCTGTTGAAATTTTTCCCATCTTTCAAAAGCAAGCTTAAGTACAACCTATATGAAGGTAGTAAGTGAGTGGCATATAGTCCTGGACCTGGAGTGAGGAAGAACTGAGTTCAAATCCTGCTTCAAACACTTACTAGCTGTGTGTCCCTGGATAAGTCATTCAATTTCATTCAGCTTCAGTTTCCTTATCTATAAAGTGGAAATAATAATGGCCCCCACTTCATGGGGCTGTGAAAATCAAATGAGATGACACATCTAAGCCACTTTGCAAAATTTAAAGCAATATATAAAGGCTACCTATTATTATTATTATTATTATTATTATGTCCCTCAGCTAGAAGTACTAACTCCTATCTCAGATCAATAATGTAGCAAGCATTCGTTAAGCACCTACTATGTGCCAGCTTAAATTACTCCGAGCATTTGGTATGTCTATACATTTATGTTCTAATTTGCTTTATGATGATTTGTGTACATGTCCAATATCTCTTACTGAACTGAAATTTCCTTAAGATCAAGAACAATGCCTCATGCCCTCTCAATGCCTAAGACCTAAATATTTGTGCTCCATAAAAACTGAATTGAATTGACTGACCAAGAAGGGCCAATTTGGATTTCTATCAAGCCAGAAAATTGCTACTGGGATGTTGAAATTGTGTATTTCAATCTGCTAGTAGTACTGCCAAAGCACAGTGGGCACTGAAATTTACCCAAAATGACCAAAAAGCACTATTAAATAGTGACAAACCAATGTGGGTTATTAGAGCATTAACTCCCTTGAAAGTAACTCATTCCAACATATGGATCATTTTCATAATACGGACTGAAGTTAAAGGTTGACCTAAAAAAGAGAATTAATCCCCCCATGGCTGAACAGCTTGCTCAGAGATTTAGTTGAATTTTGAGTAGCCCCATATTACTCATTAAAAATATTCGGCACCCGTGTGAACATAATACTGTAGTAGGTGTTGGAATTTTAAAATAATCTTTGGGGAAGATGAGGTCTCTGCCCTTCTAAAAGACAGTCAGATATAATGCTGCTGCCAAATTCTTCATATCCTTTTTACATGCATGGAATATTTATTCAGGCATTAAGAGTGTTCAGAGTACATTAGTCACATGTCTCCAGTGAGTGTAAGTGCTTAGACAACTTGAAACATCATCATGTCTTAAAGGTATTACAGCAGCCATAAAAATTAGAGCCTTGGAATACTTTTTCATCTTTCTTTTTTTTTCCACCAAAATCTGGAGTTTATGAGTGAGTAAACTAGATATATTTGGTTACAAGTCAGACCCCCAATAGTCTCAACCTAGTAATGAGAGTAAAAGGGAGTAGCATAAATGTCATTCAACAAATACTGAGAAATGTCATGTTTCACAGGAAAATAATGACTTTAACAACATAAATGGAAATGACAACAAATTGAAACTGAACTCTGTGACCAAGTTTATCTCCAGAGAATAATTGAGAAAATGTATACCCCTCCCTTCTTCATCACCAACAAGTGTTCATAGTTAACAAGCACTTATTATGTGCCAGGCACCATGCTAAGTGCTGAGGATACAAAGAAAAAAAAGAACAAGATACTTGCTCTCAAGAAGCTTATATTCTAACAAGTGAGACAATATGCAAACAACTATGTATATATAAGATATATGTGTGTGTGTCTATATATATACATATAGCATAAGTGGGAGGTATTGTTGTTCATCCTTCATTTTCAAAGAGGACCAATGATATCATGGAATGATGTCTGGACTTATGTGTGAATTGAATTTGAGTGAGGCAGAGCTGCACAAAGTCAACAGCCTCACTCTCTCTTCCAGAGTCAATGAAGTCCAAGACAAAAGTCAAAGTGACTGGCGATGGCCCAGAATGCAATGGATGCCCGAACTCTAAGCGCTCTACAGTTCCTGCTTCAGCTACCTTCATGGCCATTAGAATAAATTATTCTCATCCTCACAGTCTGCTGGGGAAAGTCTTCACATGCTTAGGGTAGACATCCCCCTAATTCTCAGGCAGGTTTGAGGCCTGTTGGTTATTCTCAACCTGATTTAGCCTGTCTGCCAAGACAGTTTTACTGGGGTGTGGTTGCTTCACATGCTATAGCTTCTTGGAGCCCCAGGTGAGAGTTTAGTGAGAAGTCAACACCAAAGGTGGATGAGCAACCCTGAAGAGGGCTCAGCAAGTCCACACACCAGAGGTGCTAGTCCTCCCTGAACACCCCATTCACTCCAATGTGATGGGAGGCAATCTCGAAGGGAATGCACTGAGTAACAGGTGGAAGGGGACAGGAACAACTTCCTGCAGAGGCTGAGATTTGAGCTGAGTTTTCAAAGAATCCAGAGATGGCAGTGGACAGAAGTGGAGGAGAGCATTCCAAGCTTAGGGGACAGCCAGGTAAAAGTCACTGAGTTAGGAGATGGAGAATCATGCTCAAGGAATAGCAAGGACATCAGTGTTGATGGATCATAGAGTTCATGGAGGAAGAGTAAAGTCTACAAAGATAGGAAGGGCTTTAAATGCCAAACAGAAGATTTTATATTTGATCCTGAGGGTAATAGAGAGACACTGAAGTTTATTGAGTGAGGGTGGGGGGATGACAGGGTCAGGCTTATACTTGAGGAAAATCACTTTGGCAGAGGGTAAGGGATTATGGGTGTGAAAAGCTGCATAAAGCCATATAGGTACCTTGCTATAAACCCTGCTACTGGGAAGGATGGGGCTAGTGGATCACTTGAGTTCAGGAGTTCAGAGATAGAGTGAGGTAGGTCAATTAGGTGTCCTCACTAAATTTTTACCAATATGGTGAGGCCCTGAGAGTAGGGCAAAGTGGACCACCAGGCTGCCTAAAAGAGGAGAAACAGTCCAAGTTGGAAACAGAAAATGTTCGAGCTTTCATGCCAATCAATTATATGATCTAGCCTGTGAATGACAGCTGCACTTTCAGTCTGCAGGAGATAAAGAGAACTAGTCTCAAAAAAAAAGTTTCCTATACCATAAGATACGGTTAATTATATCAAACTGGTTTTTTTTTTCTTTTCTTTTTCTTTTCTCTTCTTTTTTTAAGGATTGTTATAAGAAAAGGCTTACCAAGTAGGATAGGGAAAAGTAACATTCAGAAATAAATGTGATGGTAAAAACAAAAAAGCTGTCAATTTTTAATCTAAACAAAGAATAAAAGATTCAGTAGGGTAAAAATGTCTCCCACTAAATTTTGATATTTTTAAAAGAAAAACACTAATATCCATTAAAAATCATTTTGAATAGCTCATAATGGCATAAATGAACCCAGTCTCTCCAAGGCCATGCCAACAAAGCACAAATCAGATTTGGCAGGTTCCTCCAAGGTGAAAAGACTTGAAGTGCCAGCCTGACAACAGATTGTCTCTTGGCTGCATACCAAGCCAGGAGGTCATCAACAAAAGCTTGGCTATTGAGTGATTTTTTTCCCCTTCAGTCTTGACAAAAAACAAAGACTATCTATTAAGCCATTGGAGCTTATATTCTGCATTAGGAGAGGGAGTTGCTGAACCAATTAAATCATGAGCTATCAAAGTACTAAAGATAATAATAGAGACTGGAATTGCTCTGTTCTAATCAATCCAACTAATAAAACAATTATTTATTGAGTGTTGAGTATCTATAGCCTGCAAGTCACAGAATATTGGTGTGTGGTGGCTATCACACTCAGGTACCACAGAATCTCTTACTCATTTGCATCTAACTTTTCTAGTTAAAAAAAGCCTCTTTTTGAGATGCAGAAGTGGCAAACCTGTGGCTAGACCGGAATGCTGCAGAAAGGATAAATATAGGGATTGAATAGGAAAGCAAGATGCAGATGCAATGAGGTAGAGAATTATACGCACCTACTGCATGATATACTGTACAATGTGATGCAGGAAACATCCCAATTTAACAATTTGATAAGGCATTAATGTTACTTAAGGTTAAATAATGTTTAAATAGAAAAAATAATTGTTCCATTTCTCAATATAGGGTTGGGGTGGGGGAGGCGGGGGGGGGGGGGAGTAAAGAAGATTCCATTACTTGGGTTTTTGTTTTTGTTTTTCTTTGTAAAACGAAAGGGACTGGCCAATGTTCCCATTTCTTATAATAATATTCAGCATGTTCTGTTGATGTGACCCCCACAAGGATCTCAAAGCAAGTGAAGTCTGCTTGCCAATTGAAAACCTTTTGATTGGCTGATGATCTGAAACTAAGGACGCATTCAAAGGCATTAACCTACCAAGGAATTTTCTTTTGTGCTTGTCTGAGTTCAAGTGAGTGATAAGCCTCTGGGTCAGGAGAAAGCCCTCAGGTTTAATAAGTGACCCATGGGCACATGGCTCTACTGTTGTTTCTGTCTCTGTTGTGTCTATTCTTTTCTGTTCTTAGATGAAGGCTGTGATTTTATGAGATTTAAAAGATCAGGAGAGAGAGCCACCAAAGTTTTAGGAGCCAGAATGCAAGCCCAAGTTAATAGTCCGCCAGCATACCCCCAAGGAATGGCCATGACCTCACCAAGCAGTCAAGATAGGAGACAAGAGGAAGGGATTCACATATTGGCTATAACAACAATTGGAAGTGAACTAGTGGGACAAGAGCTTTGTAGAAACTACTTTAAGCTGAAGTTCCTTTTCCACAGGAATCAAGGTAGTATGTTGGGGAAAATAATTTGTAACTTTTGTTCTTGCTCTTTCTTCTTGTTAAATATCCTTTTTATTAGCTTTTACAAAAAGCTAATTGGTATTAGTTGATTAAATGATAATGAGGTTCTAATCACTGAGTCAATCAATGATATAAAGGAGATACCAACTATAACCAGTGATTGATATTTGGGAGCACACACTATAAAGGGGGCTCAAGCCAATAGCATTACAGAAAGACATGAACCCCAATCCTTCAGGGGTACCCTTTGAACCCTAAGGGGAAGACAGCCTTGTTCTGGAAAACCTGACTCATCCGTATGAATGTGAATTGGGATGAGGATCCTCATGGCTTTAGAGGAGCTATATTTTACAGAAAACAATTTCCACATTCTATCCTCACATCTGTAAAAATAAGGAGGTTAGACTTGATGACCTCTAATATTCCTTCAACTCTTAATCTATCAACCTGTGATCCATTGCAGAACAAGCTCTAGGTATTCCACAGATACTCAAGCAGATACAGTATATTTTCATCAAAAAACATAACTACCACACCAAAACTAACCACATTTTCATCAGGAATACTATAGAATTTTCATCAGAAATTCATCAAATTTCATCAGGAATACTGTCAGGAATACACACAGAGACCTATGAGCACACATCTGCCCTGCAAGAGTTTAGGTTTCATAGAAGTAATTAAAACTAAAGCTCAAAGCACTATAGCCATGGGTCTTCATATGTCAGCTGGTTTAGGTTATGATGTTATTGTACCATCCTATATAAAACTGCTCTACTGTCATTAATTTACATAGGTTTGAGCAATTTTTATAAGCTTCTCTGCAGCTAGATTTCACTACTAGTACTTTAGTATTTCACAGCTCAAGCAAGTACTGGATTTTGGATTTGACACCAGGTCTCCCTCTTTCCACAGTATTTACACCATGATGCATGGTTTCCTCCAAAGTCTTGAAGAAAAATGAAGACAAGGTTAAGTGGAAGGGCACTCTGTCACTTGTGTGGACACTAAATTCACTTAATAAATAGATCAATCCTTTAAAAAAATAATTCCATGACTCAATAGTCTTATCTAAGGAGGGCACCCCCTCCAAAAGTGCAGACTACCACCCATCCACACTTTCTCATCCTATGAGATTTCTCTTTATGTCTTCTCATAATTCCATTAAAGGCCTTCTTTTAAGTCCTTTTGACAGGTACAAGAGTAGCACCCAGGCTATCCATCTCTTCTCTCTTACTCAGTGACCAGTCCTTTTCCTCTACTGATTATATCCCTTAGATAATAATAGATAATATCCCTTAGGTCACTTCTTTTGTGCAAGCCATCGTGATTGGCAATTTGCTGCAGTTAGATATGTCTGCCATGTTTATCTCCATTGCCCTTTGAATCACCAATTTTGGAGTTGAGAGGGTAATTGCTGTATTCTGTGATCTGTAGCCATATAATAGCTCTGGAATGTGAGTGTTAAAAAAAAATGGGGTTATGTCAGGAAGCAGGCTTAAGATTGTTAGAAGTACTGAGCAATTCTACATCTATGTGATATATATTTAGATAGAGAGATAGATATAGATATATATAGATATAGTAATGGATTAGCTTAATGAGCCATTTATATAATTACTGGAAAATAGGCATTTTTCTCCATTTGGTTTTCCCTGTATAGACAGTAAGGTCAATTCATCAACAAACATTTATTAAGCCTTTACTATGCGCGCCATACATTTTGCTAAGCACTTGGCATATATAGAATGGCATAAAGAGTGCCTGCCCACAAGGAGTTCACATTCTAATGTGGGGGACAAATATTTAATCCATATACAGAGTAAATGGAAAGTAATCTCAGCGGAGAAAGTACTAGCAATGGAGGAAGGAGAAGAACATGACAGGTTTCCTGCAGAAGGTGACATTTGAGCTGAATCTTGAAGGATGTCAGAGAAATCAAGATGTGAAGGAGAGCATTACAGACATGGGCAACAGCCAGTAAAAGGCAAGGAAATGAAAGATGGGATGGGGGAGGAACAGCAAATATGATCATGAGGCTGGATTACAGAGTGTGTGGAGGGGAGTAAATAATAAGACTGGAAAGGTAGAAAGAGCCCAGGGAAAAAGGCGCTTTAAATGAGATTTTATAGTTGATTCTTCAGGTAACAAGGTACCATTGTAGTTTATTGAGGATTGGGGTCGGGGTAACATGGGCAGACTTATTATACTTTATGAAAATCCTTTTGGCAGCTGAGTGTGGAGTGGGGTAAGGAGTGACTTGAGGCAGGGAGACAAGTTAGAAAGCAATTGAAAAAGTCCAGGAGTGAGATGATAAAGGCCTGACCTACAATAGTCGCTACATATTACTGTTGAGCATAACACCGTACTCCTGGTCACCCAGGCAAGCAAAGTAGGTATCATTGGAGAGTCAGTTGTTAAACATTTACCAAGGCGTCATTGGTTAAATGACTTGCCCAAGGGTGTGCAGATTTTAAGTGTCCAAACCAAGATTCAGACAGAGGCCCTGTTACTCCAAAATACAATGCTCTCTCCACCATATCACTGGAGCCAAAGCTCTTATATACACAAAATTTGCCATGATGGAAGCAAATTTAAAGGAAAAAACAATAGTAAACGCCCGAGAGGTGAGCCCAGGGCCAAGAAACACATTCCTATAACTTCTATTTTATTTCTACCTCTGGGACCATAACTCTTGGCAAAGTGTCTCAAGAGAACAAATCCTTTTTTGTTACCCAAGTTACACATTAGCACTTAACTACTTACTTGCCCTAGGGAAGGTTTGAAAGAAGTCAGCCCTTTTATCTAATCTAAGAATTGATTTGCTGGAAGGAGTTGAAAAGGAGTCAGGATGGGAAAATTAGACAACCCATTGCAGTAATAACCATGTTGAAACTTCCTGGTATAGTAGTTTTCTCATTTGAAGTGCTCTTCTAGAAACTTCAAATTCAAAACATATTCAGAAAACAAATATAATTTTATAATGTATTATTTTGTGAGTATGTATGCCACTTTAATTACTACTATAGCTATGTTGGTATCTTACTCCCCTAATACACTTTAAGCTATTTGAGAGCATTAATTGTGAAATGTAAATTTTGTGTCTCCTAGAGAGCCTAGCACAAGGCTCTTCACAAACAGGTGGTTACTAAGTTTTTGTTGTACGGTTTTATTTGCATCTGTAACTTTTCTGCATCGATTCAGTAGTTTCCTACTCACAGAATCAGAGTTAGAAGAGACTCCCAATGGCCAGAAGAGTCCAACCCAACCCTGAAAAAGAATCCGAGTTACAATATACCCAGTAAGTATATCATTCAGACTGCTTCAAGACTTTCACTGAGGGAGAACTACCTCTCAAAGCAGCCCATTCTACTTGAGAAGAGCTCTAATTATTAAGATTTTTAAGATTAAGATGATTAAGACTTTTCCCCCTATAACCAAGACTGAATTTGCCTCTTTAAAAAAATTTTGTGTTCATCTTTTTTCTAAAATATGTTTTTGTATGGCTCCATTTATGAATAACTTCATTTCTTGTCCCTTACATAACAACTTGATTTCTATTTTTAAAAATTTTAGTATATATATGTTGGTATTCTCTAGTTTAAATCTTTAGTTCTTCTGTAAGGATTTCCAAATAAATGGAATTATTTGTTATGCATAAAATCATTTACATTTTTTAAATTCAGAGTTTATTGAAAGAAAAGAGATCCTTTCATCAAAAAATGAATGGTATCATGGTAGAGTTGGGGGAGGTGGAAGCCCTGGATTTGGAGTAAAAGAGTGACTTTAAGTCACTTAAATTCTCTGAGCCTCAGTTTCTTCATTTGTAAAATGGGAAGGTTGGACTACATGACCTCCTCTAAGACCTCTTCCAGGTCAAAAACTATGATTCTGCTGTGATACTTCACCGTGATATGAAGGTAGCCCCGGGATCTCAAAGGTTATACCAGTATAGCACGATGCTTCCAGGGCCTACTACCAAGCTAGAAAGGAATTTTGAGTGAGAACATGATGAAAGACTGTATATGTGCTGTCTGAGAAACAACCTAGCTAAATTAAGAGAGGTTCATTATCAGGCCGGCCTCAAGGTAATGAATTTTTCAGCTATAGAAACTATTATGACTACTATTATGATTATGATTATGATAGACTAGGCCTCCCTTTTTTGATTAGACCGCAAGTGCAGCTCCAACTCATGGGCTCAATCCCAAACCTGAATGGTATGGAAGCATTAACTTGCTCCATTTTTCCAATCTAGGCTGGTTCACCCCTCCTTAGTCACCCTGGTGGTCCTCCTTTCCCAGGGGCTCACCATAGTGGGTCCAGGCTTAGTGCAGACACTTGATCAGCTTTAAGCCCTGCTGTAGCTCAGAACTTGTGAGCTCAAGTAACCCACCAGCCTCGGCCTCCTCCAATAGCAGAGTACAATCATACATCACCATCCTGAGTCACTGCAATAACTCTCAAAGATCATTTACTAAGTCATAGGAGCGCTAATACAGCAAAATCACAAATCCTTGATTATTAACGTTATATTGAAAGAAAACAAACATGTAAAAATAAAAATGGGCCCATTTTTATGGAACACCTTCTACTCCATCTCTGCTATTCAACATAAATTGTGGCAACTGAATGTGAAGGATAAGGAACATGAAGGAGACAAGATGACTTTGATTTTTCAAGCATAGGTGACCAAGAGAATGGCGATACTATTCACCAAAATAGCAACTTAAAGAGAAAGAACAGATTTGGGAGGAATTCATAACCCGAGAAGATTAAGTCTCTCATTAAGAAAGTAGGCTCCCCTCCACAGGTCCAGGACCTGTACAATTACTGCATATTATCAGCAAAACCATTCTTTGAGGGCTTACTATAGGTATTATAAAAAACAAAAAAGAATAAGATTAAATCCCTGCCTTCATGGAGTTTATAGTCTAATTTTACAACTGACAGGAACATGTAAAAAATAATTATAGCATAGGGAGTAGCTAGGTAGCAGAGTGGATAGAGCTTTGGTCTTGGAGTCAGGAAGACCCGAGTTCCAACCCGGCCTCAGACACTTGACACTTCTTAACTGTGTGACCCTGGGCAAGTCACTTAACCCCATTGCCTAGCCCCCCCAAAAAATAATTACAGCGCAAGAAGTGATAAATAACTGAACAAATGAGCAGCATCATGGTATAAGAGACAGAGTCAAACTTGGAGTCAGCAATCAGTCAACTAGCATTTATGATGTGTCTATTATGTATCAAGCACTGTGCGAAATGATGGAGATACAAACAAAGGCAAAAGATAGTTCCCTCTCAGGGATCTTATAGTCCAATGGGGGTAACAGACAACTAGTATTTATTAAACACCTGCTATGTACCAGGCACTATGCTAAACACTAAAGATGCAAAGAAAAACAGGTCTGTTCTCAAGGAACTCACAGTCTTAGGAGAGAGACAACATGTAAACAACTATGTACAAACAAGATATAGAGAGGATAAATTGGAGATAATCAACAGAGGAAAGACATTAAGGTTAAGGAAGGCCTAGGTTTAGGTCCCACTTCTGTTAAACTGTGTAACACAGCATAGTTGCTAATTTGCAGTGATAAAGAAAATTTCCTCACCAGGGAATTCACTTATGCCAGTATAGATGCCAAGTGCCAAATCACAGATCCACCCATCTAACCCACCCCATCCTCCAAAAAAAGATTGAGGCAGACTATGATTGCTCAAGGAGATCAGAGGCAGGGGACAAAACACCCATGATAAAGAAAGAATTTATTGGAGAAGCAGAATTTGAGTTGAGCCTTGAAGTAAATAGGATTTTGATAGGCAAAGAGGTGGAAGAAGGATATTCTAAGTAGCTCAAAGTTATAAAAACATAAGTCATGTTCATGGTACAGTGTGGTGCAGTGGAACGTTCATATAAAAGCACCATAGAATATGAGAATGGGAAAGTAAATTAGGGGCAGCATATAAAGAGCCTTAAAAACCAGGCTAAGTTGAGTAGTCAATGAAGATTTTTAAGCAAGTAAGTTGAAAACATGGCAAGAGCAATATTTTTGGAATATTAATCTGTTTTTAGTACACACAGTGGCTTAAAGAATGAAAAAACTAGAGACAGGAAGACTAGTTAGGAGGCTACTTTTATAGCACAGATGAGAGATCTAAAACAAGGTAGTAATAGCTGTTGGGGAAAGGAAGAAAAAAGGATTGATGCAAGAAATACCACAAAGAAGAATCAGAAGGACTTGATAATTGACTGAATGGGGTAGGGCAAGAAGATAAAAACCGAAGATAACTGAGAATGTTCATGATTGAATAACTAGGGAAAATGGTGACAAGACAAATCTGACCTACATCAAAACATTACACCATCCAGACCCAGTCCAACGTCTAACTAGGAAACATTTGGAGGAAGGAAAGGAAGATAAGACTCATTATGGATAACTCCCAATACATTACAATTTGCTCTTGGAGTTCTCCAGGGCTTCTCAATTTAATTTAGATCCTAGGGAATAATCTGTAAGAATGCTTAAGGAAGCTGAGAAGATCTACATTTTACTTCACTAGGTAATTCTCTGAACATCCCTACTCATATTAGGTGGGAACTTGTCAAAGATAGGTTTGACAGTAGTTTTCAACAGCTGCCACATATTGTTTTAACAGTTCTCTAAAAATAATAATAATCAACAATTCCACTCACAGAAGACATAGTTTCAAAAACTACCAAAAAATATTACAGGATTAAAATATCATGAAAAGTCTAACTGCTTACAGAGAAACTAAATGGATAAATATCAGTCACTATTCTGAGAATCTTAGGATTCCACAAGGCATACACCACCTAGGATGAAGTGGTAGGCAAAAACTTTTGACATCAGATTCATGAATTTATTTATTCAATAAATATTTATTGAATGGCTATTTTGTACAAGGTGCTGGACTAAGTGCTCTTCTTTCTATAGGGTTGGGAAAAATTGGCACAAGATTTTTTTTAATTAAAATTGTCAGATCTTAGAGTTGAAAGGGGCCTCTAGGGTCAATTAGCCTAATTCATACCTGAAACAGGACTCCCCTCTAAAATTTACCCAGCCTCCTCTTGAAGATCTCCATGGAGGAGGAACCAAATACTGATAACATATTAATTGAAGCTTTTCTAGCATTTCAAGGTTTACAGATAAATTTCCTCACAACATCCCTGTGAGGTAGGCAATGAAAGTCTTCTCATTCCCATTTTATAGATGAGGGAACTGAGTATCAAAAGGCTGCCTAGCCCACAGTCACATACCTAATAAATAAATACTTTGTTAGGTTCGTTCCAACGCTCCACCACTTCAAGAAAAATGCCAACAGCTCAATGGGAGTGACATCTGAGATATGTGAGCTTTAATAACCGAATCCACCCAAGGTTAGGATTATTGAAACCTTCTATTTAAAGTTAGACTTTATGGAACTATAATTGATAGTGTTCTGAGTCTGATTCCAGGTATGATCATCAAGAAATGCTATTAAACTAATAATCCATAATGCCAGTAATCCTATGGGGTTGATGTCTATGAACTGCTGGTGGAGTTCTCATGGGGAATGCTGGGGAAATGACTCTTGCCATAAACTGAGGTGGGATTTGACCCATTTGATCTATTGGTTTCTCGAAAGAAAAGGAAGAAGGAAATGTAGGGTAGTCTGGCATGATCTTGATCACTTCTTCCATTTCTAGATGTTGTCAAGACTATTAAATTAGCAGATGAGGGAAATGTTGTGGACATAGCTGACCTAGATTTTAGCAAATCTTTAGATAAAGTATCTCATACTGTTCTTATGAAGAATGTGTAGATATGTGGACTAGAAAATAATACAATCAAATTAATTCAGAACTGTATGGATGACTGGACTTAAGAGTAGTTGTGAATAGTTTAGTGTTAACACGGCAGGAAATTTCCAGGGAAAGAGCCCCAAGGATCCATACTTGGCCCTATGCTATTTAACATTTTTATCAATACTTGGGATAGATACATACATGGTATGTTCATAAAATTTGCAGGTAAGATAAAGCTGAGAGGATAGGTAAGGAACTAGTTGAAAGAGTCAGGATCCAAAAGGCTCTTTACAAGCTAGAGTACTGCTCTGAATCCAATAAGATGAAATTTAATAGAGATAAATTCAGTCTTGCACTTGGGTCCAAAAAATTAACTCCATAAACATAAGATGGAGAAGCATGGAAAAACAACAGTTGTTCTAAGAAGAATCTGAAGTTTGAGGGGAGCGCAAGCTGAATGTGATTGCTGTGTGATGTGGCAGCCAAAAAAGGCGAGGCAATCTTGGGCTATGTTAGGAGAGGCATAACATCCAGGAGCAGGGAGTTGATTAGCCCACTATATTCTGCCCTTGTCAGACCTTATATGTAGTACTGCAATCAGTTCTGGACACCAGAGTTTACAAAGAACATTGATAAACTAAAGTGTCCAGAGAAAGGCAATCAGGATGGTGAAGGGTTTTGAGTTTATGACATATGAGGATCAAATGAAGAAACTTAGCATGTTTAGCCTGGAGAAACAAAAATACATGGGTGGGGAATGGGATAACTATGTTTATATATTGGAAAAGTTGTCATTTAAAGGAGGTATTAGATTTGTTCTTTTTTGTCCCAGAGGGCAGAACCCCAGGAGCAAAGGGAAGAAGTGGCAAAGAAGCCAATTTAAGCTTAATGTTAGGAAAATATTCCTAAAAATTAAATCTGCTCAAAAATAGAATTGCTGGCCTCCAGAGGTAGCGGATTCTCACAACTTAGAGGTCTTTATGGGGAGACTGAATGACCTCTTTGGGGGTATGGTTCAGTGGGGATTCCTTTGTGTACGGATTGGATTGGTCATACCTGAAGTTTCTTCCAACTCTCAAATTCTATAATTCCATGTTCACTAACCAGGAATCAAAGTCAAGCTCACTGGCCTGTAGATGACAAAATCTATTCCTTTTTTTCCAAATCAGAACATTTGCCCTTCTAAGTACTAGAGCATCTCTCTTGTTCACAATTTTTCAAAGATCATGGACAGTAGCTTAACAGCCATATCTTTCAGTATCTTTGAAAGCTGTTTTCCCAGGCCTGGGGACAAACACATTTAGGGTAAGTGGGGCCTCTGTTACTATCTCCTCACTTATCTTGGGTTTCAACATCTTGTTAACCATTTTCTTCCAATCCTTCCAAGTTAAAAAAAAAATTTGCTCTTCTTGGTAGAGAAATACGTCAAGGATTAATAATTTTGTTAGTTTGTTTATTCCCTTCTTTAACTTAGATCATAGCCCCTTTATCACTAAGCAGATAGCATCTTTAGGGTTGCTGTGCTCAAAAACTTCATCACAATATGTGCAAGCTGGTGATGAGCCTTCCTAAACTTAGCTAAGCTGTCCAAGGATAGCAAACACTCCATCTGTCACCAGACCCAGACTAGAACCTTCTTATCATTAGGAGTTACCAGAAATGAATTCTGTTTTCAAGAACCCAGGCCACACATGATGATTGGGTACCAGAATAGATCTTGAATAGATATGACCACTCATTCTAGCTTGTCAAGGACATGTTGGAAAAGAAACCAGAACCAAAATAAATGGAACATTTTTATCTTCTCTCTGATATCAATCATCATCATCCCATCCCCTAGCAGCGGTCCTAGCCCTTCCTTGATTTTGCTATTGCCTCCAATGTAGCTTTTTTTAAAGTACTTTTAGTAATCTTTTCATTTATTTTTTATTTTTAATTTATGGAATAAAATAAGCATTTCTATAATATAGTATAATAAAAAGATGATTGCACAGGAACCTGCAAATCTATTTTGTACAACTTGCTATTCTTTTTAAATATATAATAAAGTTATCAGATAATTTTCTTTTTTTTCCTTTTTTTCTTCATCATCAACCTTGGCTCACTCTGAGCTTTAGCACCACTGATACTATTCTCTTGAAGGACCATACTACTTTGTAGTAATTTATGTTTGTGTTGCCAGAATTTCATTTCTGAAGGTATCCCATCCATTCTGAGTCAACTTCCCCTCTAGAATTTTAGGCTCTTGTATTCTACCTATATTTCTCTGAATTCTGAAAACATCTCATCCAAATTCTAGGGTAAGCATCACACTATGCCTGATTTTCTTCTCATTGATCAAGACCTCAAAAATAGAGTACATTTTGTTCCAAAGTTCCCATTAATTATATCTTGGCAACCCATTCCTCCTTAATAGAATCAGGTCCAGAAGAGTTGAGACAGAGTGGTGTTGGGGAAAGGAAACTGGCTTTGGAGTCAATCCAGGCTCTCTCACTTACTGGCTGTGTGTCCTTGAACAAAATTACTTAACTTCTCTGGGCTTGCTTGTCTTTTTATAGCATCAGAGTGTTGGATTAAATGGTCTCTGAGGTTTCTTCTAGCTCTAAATCTATGATCCTAGGCCTTGGTCAAATCCTCTATCTTATGAAGGATGAAATTACTACCAAGGTCAATTAAGAATATGTTCAGCTCCTCTAGAAAATGACGTGTAGATGATTTTCTGCCTTTGGCATTCTGTGAGCCTACATCCAAATAATTGAAATTCCCCATCATTACTATATTTTGACTCCATTTCAGAGTTTATGATCTGTTACTTAACTCATAACTCATTTTTCCCCTCTGGCCAGGTCAGTAACATACTCCCAATGCCCAATGCAATATCATTTGTTAATTGATGTCTAATCCTTATGCAAATGCTATCTTCCATGATTTCTCTGCCCTTTCCCCTAAATTATGAACTTCTTCACATGAATAGATCTTGAAATACAGTGCTCCTCAGAACTAGGAGAACAATTTATACAACAACATCATAGTAAAGACAAACCACTTTAAAAGAATTAAGAACTCTAATCAATGTAATGACCAACCAAGATTCTAGAGGACCAATGATAAAGTATGCTGCTAACCTCTTGACAAAGAGATGATAGAGTCAAGAAAGATAATGGACATACATTTTTGAACATAAGTAATGTGGGCATTTGTTTTACTTGACTCTGCATGTTTATTACAAGGGTTTTCTTTTCAGGAAAAGAAAAGAAATATTCACTGAAAAATTAAATTAAATTAAAATTTAAAAATATAATTCTACTTTACCATCTGCTTTATTTAATTTTTTCCTTTTAAATAACTTGTATCCTTCTATAGTCAAATTTCATGAGAGACATCTCACTGTCTCAGTGATGCCTAAAATTAACTAATCTTGATAAGACAGACAACCAATTCTAAATGATAAACATAGAATGATAGTCTAAGAACAGCTAAGAAGACTGTTGGGTTCCTAGTTTTGTCTAGTCTGATTAATTCTATTAGAATATGATGCATGGGGCAGCCAAGGTCATGAATTCAACACCCCCTCAGACTAAAATACATGGGAAAAACAAATCCGTAGTCATACATTATGTGTAAAATACATGACTAATGTCAAAGCAAGGGAGATTATCAAGGCTTTGACTTTCTTAGAGGTGACTTGATATATCACCAGTAACATTTCTCTATCCTAGATTTATCTTTCAGTTTGTCCTTCAGCAATTGAGTAACTCTCCAACACTAAGCTTCTTCCTCACATACTCAGTTAAATTTTGAGTTCCTTAAATCAACATACATATGTGATAGGGGCAATGTGACATAATAGTGATAATGAATAGAATGCTGGGAGTCAGGAATGCTAAGTCAGGAAGACTTAGGCTCAATCCCACCATACCTAGCATATAGTAAGCTCGTTGATTAATTGTGTGACTCTGGGCAAGTTATTTAACCTCTATATCCTTTAAATAAAACAACTTCCTAAGATTTGCCTATTAAATCATATTTAGGCTGCATTTTGCATTGGTAAAAGGATTTCCCCACAGTGATAAAATCACAGATTGTTCACATATTCACCATGTCATGTTAGGTTGATGTAGTCTCCATCCTTTATAAATCAACTAGGTATAGCTATCCCCAGGCGTGATTCTTAACCATTGCTAACCATATTGAGTTATTTTAAAACAAGAAACCTATCTAAGAATTTTGAAAACCTGAAAAATAGATACTCCATTCCTACACAAAAGTCCTTATCAGGTCAAAGACTCTTCATTCCTCACATTAATACCTGATAAGCATTAATTTTCATTGAAAAAAGAAGTTGGCAAATTATTATAAATCATTTTGCACAATGATGGGAAACAAGTGTATACTTGTTACACAGGAATAGCAAGTCAATGCGAATAATGGGTGTATAGATGGCAAATGCAAATATTAGAGGTGAGGAGAAGTATTGCAGAAAAGTGTTGGCATGTATCAAGAAAGAAATCAAAGACATTTTAAATAATGTGTCAATCTCTGACTAACCAAAGGTGGAAGTGCTCAGATAAGGGTAACATGAAGCAAGACAGAGCTTTCCTCCATTGGAAACCTATTTCTTATTTTCTCCTGGTCATTAAGTTGTTTCCTTTTCTTCAGGGTCAATCTCAGACATAAATTCATCTACATAGTATAAGGGGAGAAATATACTTTAAAACAATTCCCCTATTTTAAATCCACCATTACCTTTGCAAAGATGAAAGTATTAGTGATGATCTTAGAAATATAATAAAAGCGAACTGAAATGAGAAAAGGGGTGAAGGAAGAGATTAAAAAACAAAAACATCCCTTATTTAACTATCTTACCAAAGGATGAGCCAGCCCTTCTCAGTGTAGTAAACTTCAATCAATCAATCAATAAACATTTGTTAAGCTCCTACTACGAGCCAGGCACTGGAGATACAAATTTTAAAAAAAAGAAAAAAAAGACAGTCCCTGTCCTCAAAGAACTTACAGTCTAATGAGGGAGAGGGATAACACACAAAAGAAAGCTAAAAAGGAGTCAGGGAGAAGATACCCAATGTGGGAATATGACAAAATCAGTCAGAGAAGTCCCAAAATAAGGCAGCCAAGTGAGAAATGAAGAGATGTCTGAGGTAAACTCTGTCCTTAAATGTCCTTCACCATTACACATCAGAAACTTCTCTGAAAGAGAAAGTTCTCTGAAAGAAGTTGGAGAGCTGGCTGGAGGAACTAAGAGGATAAGTGATTTGCCAATGGTCATATAACTAGTCTAAGTCAGAAGTAGGATTTCCGTCTGGTTTTCTATCTACTAACCCACACTATCACTATGACAACTGACATTGATATAGCTTTTTAAGGTTTGCCAAGTGCTTTACATATACTAATTTACTTGAACCTCACAATGATCATGTTATGAAGGTACTACAGGTATTAGTGTACCCATTTTTCAAATGGGAAAATGGAGGACCAGAGAGGTTGAGTGAGTTGCCTATTGTCACACAGCTAGTAAGGCAAGATTTAAACCCTAGTCTCTGTTGCTTCCAAGTACAATGTTCTTTCTGTTATGCCACATTGCTTCTCCAGAACAAGATAAGTTTGATTAAATGAATTGTGCATTTAAAAAGAATTACTAGCCATTGTCTAATAATATGATCTTTTGTATCTGATATCAATTTTTACTCACTAAATGCTCTCCAACTATATTCCTTTCTCATCTTCCTCTATCTTAGTATCAAAGCATACATATTAAAGCCCAACAGATTGACCAAAAGAAAAAGAAAAAAAACACACCTAAAGGAAAATTCAAGTAAAAGATTCCCAGTTAGACAATTTTCTGGAAATAATGATACTGTCATGTTTATGGAGGTGTGCAGCACACACAACTGGTTGATCAGAATGGCAATGAGTCAGGGAAAACATGAGAGGTCTTTCCTAAAGAGGTATTATAAAAGTAGGTCTGATAACTAAAACATCATTCAGACACATGGCAATGACAACATCCTTAATGCTAATAGCAATAAGGGAAAGTATATCCAAGGATAGTTCTAAAAGTGTAATCCCAAGAAGATTTTTGGCCACAGCAGACAAAAGGAACAATCAATCATACCCCAATGTGCATTCCCTTTGACCCAGCAATAGCACTTCTAGGGCTATATCCCAAAGAGATCATAAAAATGGGAAAAGGACCCACAGGTACAAAAATATTTATAGCAGCTCTTATTGTGGTGGCAAAGAATTTGAAATTGAGGGGATGTCTATCCATTGGGAAATGGATGAAGAAGTTGTGGTATGTAAATGGAATGAAATACTATTGTGTTATCAGAAATGATAAGCAGGTAGACCTCAGAAAAAACCTGGAAAGACTTGAATGGACTGATTCTGAGTCAAATGACCAGAACCAAGATAACACTGTACACAGTAACAGTCACACTGTGTGATGACTGACTCTGATAGACTTGGTTCTATCAAAGCAAGGGCAACGCAAGGATCTAAGACAACTCCAAAAGACTCATGATGGAAAATGCTATCCACATCCAGAGAAAGAACTATGGAGTCTGAATGCAGATGGAAGCATACTATTCGCTCTCTTTTTCCTTTGTTGTTTTGTTTTATTGCTTCATTCTCATGGTTCCTCCCATTAGTTCTAATTGTTCTTTACATCATGACTAATAGGAAAACATGCTTAATATGAATGTATAAGTAGAGCCTAGATCAGATTGCATGCCATCTTGGGGGGAGGGTGGAAGGAAAGGGAAGGGGAGAAAATTTAAAACCTTATAGAAGTGAATGTTGAAAACTAAAAATAAACAATTATTAAAAAAAATTCTTGAGTAATTATGAGAAAGAAGGATGAGCATTTGATAATGTGATCCTAGAGACATAACCTAATCATGGAAGCATATCTAATGGTGCCTCAGAATAAAAACCAGAAGGGTAATACACTGCCTTTTCCTTTCCAGAGGAGCAGCCTTAAAAGGAGCTGGGTTTTCCCACTGAAACAACTTCCCTGTGGTACTTGTTGCTAAGTCCTTTTATTCACTTGGCAGCTTAGGGTATATACGCTCCATAAAACTGTTATAGCCCCAGGTTTTGAAGCTTCTAGCATACATCCATCTGGACTTTGAGCCACATATTCCATGTCTATCTTCTTTGTCTGAGTAGAGCTAATATTTCCCCCAAGTAACACAAGTCTAAAATACATGTTGGTATGTGTTTGCCTCCATAGAAGTTCTTCTTTAATGTTTTAGGCTAGAATGAGAGGGAACCTGGGTTTCTGCAACTATACCAGCAAAGCACAAACATGGGCAGTTCTACAGTGCAGGAAAAGTTTCCATTACAGGGTTGATAACAGAGTGTTTTCTATTCTATGAGGAGCAAGCTAGCTAAGCATAAAAAGTCTTAGCACCAGAAGGTATATGACCACAAGATGATAATTCTTTGGCCACAGTGGCCATTAAATATACACAACAAAAAGATCCTCAACCTTTTTGTATATAGCCCCTTTCTAGTTTCACAGTGACTGTTAAGAATGATGGGAGAACAGGGAAGAGCATGTTACAAATCACAGGTTTTTAAATATCTACAAATGTCCTTTTAACTGCTGGAGCTCTTAATGTGAATTCCTGGTCCAATACAGTAAGTTGAACCTCTAGAACAGAAACTGAATGACCATCAATATCAACAATGTTGCTATAAATTAAACCCTAAAATATAAAATAGTGGCACCTCAATGAAAACATGATTCACAGGTTCTCTTCGGAGAGGTGAGGCAAAGAGTTGGTCATACCATAAGGCAACACCAAACATCATTTCATCTCATGGCCCACATGATAATCTCATTTTGCAGTAATTATGATAAATATGAGCGAAAAACCAACATGAAAATGATTGTAGATTACGTACCAACAACCATAGTAAAGAACAAAATATCTGATAAATTCTATAAAGAACTTGACAAGCTCCTCCAAATTAAGTCAACCTATACAATGATAATTAGTGTCTTTCAGTGCAAAAGCAAGCACAAGAAAGGACTACAAAAAATATTAAAACATACGGCTCAAGATTACAAAATTAAAGAGGGCCAAAGACCTACAACTTGTTCAGAAACCTTATGCTTGCATAAATAATTTAAGAGATGCAGGAGGCATTGGACAAAGCAAGTACTGAACATCACCAAAAATAAGATTAACTCTATCTTAACAGACAGGAAAAACTGGTAACTGGTGTGGTAATCATTTCAGAATAACCTGTCTCTATGCAAGCAGATCAATATAGCAGTCTCAAAATCAATATGAAACTAGAAGAAAAGATGTAAATAAGAAGAAAAAGTTTGAAATTACAACAGCTTCAACATGGCCTATTTAAAGAAATTATTGACTAAAAAATAGTAAATGAATGAAAGACAACTCTAGTCTTCCCTAATTCTAAGAGAAATTTAGCTAATGTAAAATAGTTGCCACAACAAGGAAGCAAAATAAATTTTTTTTGATGAAAACATAAGAAGGAAACCAAAAGACTTTTGTAGAAAAAAATTTGAGGTGCATCTTTAGAGTCACAACTTTGACTGAAAGTTGAAAAGAACAGAAGATGCTTTTGTGTTTGCTGATTATTTTTAAAGTATTTGGGCTTGATAGAACAGAGCATAGCCTCAGGGGCTCTCCTCAAACAAGGTATCTCCCTTACATATATTGAAGTCATACAAGATTCCTTGATAAATGCAACCAGAGACAACTGTTCAATGATCCTCTGAGAATCAATAGCAAGCGAGGCATAGAACAAGGAGACAAATGCTCTCCAAAAAAAGGCTCAGCAACACTGAGCAAAGTCCAAATAGAAAAGGGATTCCCTTTGATAAGATTCATCAGAAACTCCAACTTGTGAATGACAGTACACTGATTATAATGAGCCCTCAGACACTCTAAGACCTCTTCAATAAGATCCACAATTATTAACAGACCAACCTGGCAATCCACACAGGAAAAACTAAAGGGATGAAGAATGCATTTGGCCCAGTTTATGGCATACTATTGGATGGGTAACCCATTGACTCAGTGCAACAGTCCGTATATTTTGGACAAAGAGTGAAGATAAAAAATAAGCTTGTCTCCGAACCAAAAAAGAGTAGAATTTAGGCTATATTTCATTCAGAAAAATGTGCAATATTCAATGATCCAAAATTGTTACCTGCTACAAAAGACAATTTTTTTAAAATACCAATATTATTCCAGTGGTGCCTTTGGTTGTGAGTTTTGGAATATGATAGTATATGAAAAATTGCAAATGACTGAGGGACAATAGGAAGACATAAGGCCTAAGGAGTCTGTAGCACCCTGCCCATGAAAACTTCCAGCCAAACTAACCTACCTACTGCTCCCATCCTTTCCATTTCCCATCTCTGTGCCTTTGTACCGGTTGTCCCCGATGCCTCACATACACCCCCTTTTCTCCTCCTCATAAGCTTCCTTCAAAGCTTAGCTCAAGTACTACGCATGATAGGTCCATTCTGATCCTCATAGTTGCTACTATCCCCTCAAAATTAATTTGTATCTACTTTATATATATTTTGTATTAACTTCTCTGTGTACTAATCATTTCTCACACACCAACAGAATTTAAGCTCTTGAGGTCAAGGACTGGTTATTTTGTCTTTCTATCACCAAAACTCAGTGTAGTGCCTGACATGTAGCAAGTGCTTAATAAATGCTTATTCAGTGAATGCCTTTTGCATCAGAAACATACCTGACAGGAAAAGGAAGTGGGCCAATCAAGTAATAGGAATAGAGATAACAGACAGATGCCCTAAGTGTTGCAAAACCTTACTGTCCACAAAATGCTAAAAGAACCAAAAGAAAACCCCCAGAGTATTGGGTAGAATCTCTGTGGAGGAGATACTGAAAAACATGGATGAGAATACCTCAAGAGGAGAAAGTATAGATGGGTCATGATCTGCCATGGTAGAAGGGGTAAAGATATCTCAGTGAAAGAGCTCCAGATGAATGTGTTTGGTTAATTAAGCCTCCTTTATCTTAAAAATCTGTGGGGTGTGATATTTCAGACACAGGATAGGAAAAAAAATGCAGTGTTATCATTTGTTGAGATCTCTGACCTTCTAGGACTAAGAACAAGCTTATTAATGCTAGAGATGACCCCTTTTTTGAAAAAGACACAAGAACCTTCTCAGTGTACCACACATGAATTGCATGTAACCACGCAATGTCATAATCTATCCCTCTAGCTTGATTCTCACCATCATTTTAATGTCATTGTTCACTGTCTCATCACAGGGCCCCTGGAATATATGGTGCTACTAAAGTTATTGTAATGATGCTGTGGTCAAGCCCCAAAGGAGCCCCATTTCCAAAGAGAGCCAGGCAAGCTACGTACAATAAGTTGTGTGATTCTGTAAAAATTTAAAACACACAGGAAGAAAAAAAATAGAAAAACATGAACGAAATAGGATATTTTCCTTCATCCTTGACATTCTCCCCCCTTTTCCCCCCTTCCATAGCCAGTTGGCAAATCTTGTCAATTAGGCCTCTACATCTCTCGCATACATCTTCTTTTCTCCCCTAATATGGTCATCATCCAAGCTCATTCCCTAACCACCTCCCACTTTAACTATTGCTACAGCTTCCTAATTAGGTTTCCTGCCCCAAGTCTCTCCTCCCTCAAATGCACCCTCCACAAAACTGCCAAATTAGCATTCCTAAAGCACAAGTCTGGCCATGTCATTCACCTGCTCAAAAAGATCCAATGGCTCCCAATTAATTGTGTTTAAGACAAAATGCAACTTCTTCCATTTGGAATCAAAAGCTCTTCATAATCTGGCATCAGCCTCTCACATGTTTGTTGCCTATTAATTTCCTTCACACATTCTAAGTTCCAGCCAAATTAACCTACTTGTTCTACCATGTGTACATTTCTTCATCTATTACAGGCTTCTTTTCATCCTCACCTCTGCCTCATCAAGTGCCTGGTTTCTTTCAAGGCTTAGTACAAGCACCTCTTCCTCCATGAGGTCTCTCCTGAATCCTCCCAGTTGTTAGTGACTGACTGAGAAAGCAATTATTACTGTGTGCAAAACCCTGAGGATACAATTAGAAAAGCAAGACAGTCACTGCTCTCAAGGAACTCATATTCTAGAGGGAAGACAACAAATACAAGAAATTTCAGCTGTGAGTCAAAGGGAAAGGTCCCATGATCCTTAGGGCACAGAGACAAAGCAGATGATAGTACGTGTCCTTTAATATTACTTCCATTAATGAAATCACTTATGTTTCCGATGTTAAGCCAATTGGCAAGACAATGAGCTTTGGTAACAAGAACTTTCTTTTCCAGTCTTCAGGAGTTGTGGCTTTTGAGGAGACAAGGGATGCGGTATTTGCAGAAGCAGTTGCCAGGCTGCATCTCCACAAGATTTCATGCCCTGGATAATGGCTGTAGGGGCTGGGTTTGCGGTAGGACTGCTGGACCAGGGGCTAGGGACTGGGCACTCAAATTCTCAGGACTCTTGGGATAGGATCCTGGAGGTGGTCACCACTTGGGTTTGAGGAGAGGTGGTGGTCAAGGTGATGGCACTGGTTTGACTTGCTTAACACATCTCTCTGTCTCTCTCTCTCTCTCTTTTTCTCTCTCTCTCTCCCTACCTCCCTACCTCCCTCTCTCTCTCTCCTCCCTCCATCCCTCTCCACTCCAATCTCTCTTCCTTTCTGCTTCAGCTAAACTAGCTTGTCTGCCCTGTCAATAGTACTCTCCTCCCCTACCTGGAAAACACTTTCTATATACTTTCTATATATTTTGAATTTTACTTCCACTACACATTCATGTTTTCCTCCAATATTAACTCCTTGAGGGCAGGCATTGTTTCACTGAATCACCAGTGCAGTAGAACAATGCTTGACACAGAAGCAGATGCCTGATAAATACTTAATGAATGAATAAATGCTGTATAGCTTCTAGTCTCATTCCTCGTTTCACTACCTGGAAGCTTGGTAACAGACAAACCATGCTATTTTCAATTTAAGTACAAGGCAGTTCTACTTTAGGTCCATCCATGGGGACTCATTAGTGAAAGTATAAGAAAGACCTTGTCAGAGGACAACCCTCAGCAAAATTCTCACTAAGATATAATAACTAGAAAGAAATCGAAGTCTTCAGTCCTTTCAGGAGTATAAACTTTTCAAACAGGGCTCCAAGGGAGCACCAGGGTGAGACTGCAGCAAAGAAATGGCATTAAAGTCCAGAAAAAGATGACAATGTCAAGATTTCTAGAACTGCTGATTGGCATATTTTCAGGGTTCTAAGGCTCATAGAAATATAATATCTCCTCATACAGAAGGAAACAGGAATGATCTTAGACCTGGCCTTTCCCTCCAAGTCCCTTCTCCTTAAAAAACACCATTTTTTCCTCTAACCTACTCCATTTTAGGCTGAGAGGTTAGGGAATGAGTCTAGAAATACAAGAATACTACTACTACTATCTTGTATTTATGTGACACATTAAAGTATACAATGAATATTCTTCACAAAAACACATTTTCCCAATTTTACGTATGAGTAAATGAAATAAGAGATGAAATATGAAATAACATGACTTGCCCATTGTCACACAAATATTACATGTCAGAGATAGGATTAAAACCCAGGTATATTGACTCCAAGTTTAGTGTCCTTTCAAATATACCAGGTTTCCTTCTCAACTCTCTGTGACTACAGTTTGGCCAAGGTCCAAGTCTGACTACCAATGAGATACAAGGATGAGGCAAGGGGGCAATAATAGAATTTCAGGCACCACTCTAGCACATGGGGGAGAATTAGGGTGGAAGGGGATGCAGTGGGAAAGCTATCAGCGCCTTCCTGAAGCGACTGAAACTATATCCATTCCTCTTCTTCCTGCATATAAGGTTAGTTGTGGATATGACAATTTTGCCATTGAAAATGATTCTACAGCACGCACTCCTGAACAATGGTCTATCCTGTAGTAAAGCTTCAGTGTAACTGTCATTCTTTCAGGAAATCTTCTCAGTAGGTTTATTATTCTTATGCAGCCCTAAAATAGTTTCAGCTATTAATGCAGCAAGTTGTTATTTCCACTACATCTGCTGCTTCAGCTATGAGAGCAGTCATTCAAGCTACTTTAGAAGCAGTGGCAGGTGGAAAAGGAGGAGGGGGCAGGGATGGTATATCTATAATCTATTTCTCCCTTGGGAAATAAATATGTATTTCATCCAACTCATTAAAAAAAACCTTCAAAGCCTAAGGGAACAAGGATTCATCTCATTCTAAGTGATTCTATTCACAAAAAGAGGTGAAAACTCAGATATCTCTTTCTAAATCTTCAGTTATTTCTTCTGACACAGGTATTGTTCAGTCATTTTTTAGTCATGTCCAATTCTTCATGACCCCATTAGGGGCTTTCTTGGCAGAGATACTAGAGTAGTCTGCTGTTTCCTTCTCCAGCTCATTTTACAGATGAGGAAATTAAGGGAAATAGGGTTAAGTGACTTACCCAGAGTCAAACAGATAGGAAGTGTTTGAGGCCAGATTTGAACTCATGAAGATGAGTCTTCCTGACTCCAGGCCTGGTCTTCTATCCATTATGCCACTTATCTGAATAAATGATTAGTCTCGAAAATGTCCAGAACAAACCAAAAAGAAAAAAAAATAACTAAAAGTCTGCTCAGATGCTTCCATTAATGTCCGGTGGTGAGCTGGAGTCACCTTGAACCAGCTCGTAACTCCAAATGTTAAAATTTTAATACTAGCATTTACATCTTAGAAACTGGCAAACACTACAAATCTGAGTTTATTGTTTTGTTGACTATCTATACTTAAGAAAGTGATGGAGAGATGTTAATAGTGCAGATTAACTTAAAAGTGTCTCATACAAATTTTTCTGGAGAGCCAGTTAAACATTTCCTAGCATACCCCTGGCTATACTAATATCTCACCATGGTGTGGTAGTGACCCAGAATCTTCCACAGGTATACACAACCATGTCAGCAGAGCACAAGCTCTAGGCAAGTACTGCACCAAGCTTGAAAGCCTTTAAGTGTCTATCAATAAATAAGCATTTATTAAGCACCTATTCTATTCCAGAAGCTATGTTCAATATAAAAAATGAAACAATACAGTAATAAACAATTTGCCTATTGTAAGAGCAGCAGCCCACCTAAATAGCGAGAGACTCTTGGTGAAAAAGTTGTTCTCTAGGTGACTAAATTTTTGCCACGTCAACTCGGAAAAATTGTTTAGCAAGGATTTTTACCCTTTTTTGTGTTATGGATCCCTTTGGGCAGTTTGGTAAAGCCTATGGACAATGCACAAAATAAAATACACAAGATTACAAAGGAAATCAATTATATTTAAATAACTACTAAAAATTTTTTTAACTATTTGTTCACAGACCCCAGGATTGCTAAGGGTTATAAAGAATCCTTGGTCTAAGGCATGATAGATTTGCAATTTATGTCCGTGGTCAGAGACCCACAGATGTTTCACAGGTTAAGTACTAGCCTCGCAGAATTTAAGAGAGAGGGAGAAAAGGGCCCACAGACATACTAAATACATCCAATAGTTTAACCTTCACCCCCTTTTCTCCCCACACCCTCTCAATTCCTGTCAAGAATTTCCAGCAAAACATAACAAATGGATAATAGAGAGTAACAGACAGACAGACAATGTTTTGCACACAGTGAACACAAAATCAGTCTTTGTTAGGCAAATGAGTGAATGGATAAATGAATATTTACTTTGGACCAATACACTCACTAACCTGCAAACAGGGCTCAAGATTTACAGTTACCAGGGGTTGCCTCGGAAGACAATAAATCCCAATCTGGCAACCCCATGCTATAAATTAATCTAAGTTCCTCCATCTAACAGAAATCAGGACAGCGCAGTTTAGATTCTGACCTGAACACCTTCTCAGGGCCCCAGACTAATGGACAAGACACATGCTTTCAGATCAGAAGGTCAAAAGTTCAAATTCCTTTAGCATGATCACTTTGGAAATATAGTACAATGGCAAGAACACTAGACTCCACATTAAAAAATTTGGATTTGAGTCCTAGTTCCAACATTTATAATAGGATCATGGGACTGAAAAATGAAAAGGGAATTCATCTAGTCATCTTACTATCTGTATCTGTGTGACCTTGAGAAAAATCACTGTTATCTATCTGATCCTCTGTTTCCTCATCTGTAAAATATCAGGAAGGCTTTTAAAAATAATTTTGCACGATACTGCCTTCTTGGCAGAATGAAGAGTTATGAATTGGGAGGTAGTACAGTTAGATAGATTCAGGATCGAAGGTGTTGATTAATAGGCCAGTGGTAACCTGGAGAGAGGTCTTTATTGGAGAGCTACAAGGCCATCCTTGGCTTTGTTCAATATTTTTGTTGATAGTTCACAAAGCATACTTAACAAATTTGCAGAAGACACAAAGCAATAAAAGACCAGAATTATGCTCAATGGTCCATCTCATGACCACTAAGCATGTTTGTTCCACAAGGCTCTGTCTTGGGGCCTCTTTTCTAAACTTTCTCTCAACAATCAATATCAGGCATCATTTTAACTCTCATCTCCTAGACAAATGATTGCCAAGTCTAGATATCTTGCTGTAATTTCTCTCATGAATTCTAGTCTTGAATTACCAAGTCTACAGAATAACTCCTCCTAGATGTAGCAATAGCATCTCAAAACTCAACATGTCTAAATTGGAACTTATTATCCTCATCCTTTAACCACATCCACCCTCCCAAATTCCCTGTTTCCGCTGGGTTCACCACCATCTTTCCAGTCACTTTGGGAGTCATCCTTGACTCTTCCTTATGACATTTCTTCCCATCTGATCGGCTTAAAAGTCTCATCAATTCTATCTCTTTTCTATTTCTTTCACATCCGTTCCCTTCTCTTGACTCACAGGACCACAACCTTGATTCAGGGACTGATCACCTCTGGCCTGGACGATTGCAATAGCCTCCCATTTTGTCTTCCTGCTTCTGGTCTCAGAACAGCCAAAATCATGTCCTTCAGGCATACATATGACAGTGTGAATTCCCCTACTCAGAAATTTTCAGTGGCTCCTTATTGCCCCAAGAATAAGATATAAACATTTCAGCCTGGCGTTTAAAGTCTTCCAAAATCTAGCTCCAACCAGCCTTTTCTTCCTTGTTTCATATTATTTCTCTTCTTTACAATGATAACACGATAAATAGCCACCCAAGAAAAATGCCAAGGCTCCAAAATACTGTCAAATGAGAGGGTTGAACTAGAAAATGTCTAAGACTCATTGCAGCTCTAAAATTTTATGATTCTGTACTATAAAAAAGCGATGATTTTTTTTTAAAAAAAAATAGGCAGTAACCTCTAAAATAGTGTGGGTGTTTAATTTTAGTTTGAACCTGACTTTGGAATTAGTGAAGATTTAATTGGAAGCTCTATAAACAATAACTGCCCTGCCAAAACCTCTACATATAGGTGTAATCCAAAGTTGGAAGGAACATATATTATTTTTATAACTCTAGTCTTCACTGATCAGAACAACCCAGACTGAGAGATTCTTGGATCAATAGCTATCATTATGAATTGCTCAATTTTACCTTTAAATCCCAATCAATAAATTTGTTAAAAACCACTTACATACTTAAACAAGTAGACATCTTCCTACACTGTTTGAAATATGCCAGGATACATAACACAAAATGACTTGTCTGAACAAAATAAAACAAAACTGATCCAAGAAAGATTTTACAGTTTCCTGTCAGGGACTTTTTGTCAATTCAAAAACAGTACAAGTCCTCAGGGTATTGGAGGAAGGGGAAAAAGGGAGCAGAAGAGGCAGGCCCAGTGCTACCTACAAAACAAAACTTCAGTAACCTGAATGAATTGGAAAGGGTAGGGAGGGAAGTGTGTAATTGAGTAAAAGTCTAAATTTAAAACATTTTAATGAAATGCAGTAGTTTTTTTCTTAGCCAGTTAACCACATAAAGTTAAGAACTTGAGGGGACTTATGTTAATGATTATGTAAAAATGATTTGCAATGTGTATATAAGTTGCTAGAGTGCAACGAGGTCTCCAGTTTTTCTAAGTGTTTTGTTTTTGGAATATATGATGCTAAGCCTCTCTTTTGAACATTGTTTTAAACGTATTAATACATATCATTTCTTTCAAATAGCTATTTCCTTCTTCTTGTTGTTGTTGTTGTATCATTTCAGTCGTGTCTGAGTCTTTGTGTCCCCATTTTGGGGTTTTCTTGGCAAAGATACTGGTTTGCCATTTCCTTCTCCAACTCATTTTAGAGAAGAGGAAGTGAGGCAAACAGAGTTAAGTGACTTGCCCAGGGTCACACAGCTAGTAAACATGTGAGGCCAGATTCGAACTCATGAAAATGAGTCTTCCTGATTCCAAGCTCAGGGCTCTATCTGCTGCCCTACCCCAAAAACTAGTTGATAACTGTAAACAGAAATGAAACATGTATCCTTTGAATTTGACAGTCTGACACTAACCGTGAACCTAGAATCTGATCAAAATTTCATTGCTTCTCAAGGCTGACTTCACTTACGTTGCTGTAGTTAGAAAATAACATTATTATATGTGTAGAATTATTATATCTCATAATAATTCTATGATTCTTTAAAACTGTTTTAAATGTATTAGTACAATTTGTTTCCACGCATCTTGTTGTGGCTCAGCTTTCTTCACTCTGTATCACTTCCAACAAATCTTCAAAACAATCAATTAAATAAGCACTTATCAAGTACCTACTATATGCCAAGCACTATGATAGGTTCTGGGGATAGAAAGCCAAAAAACAAAGCAATCTCTACCCTGAAAGAATTTTCATTCTACTATAGGAGAACAATATATGCACAGATCAAATATACACAAAAGAAACATGAGAGCAAGAGAGAAAGAGAAAGAGAGAGAGAGAGAGAGATGGGGGGGACGGACGGACGGAAGGATGGATGGATGGCAGGAGAGGCATTCATAGCTGCCAGGGATCAAGAAAGGAAGAGGTGGAATTAGGCTAAACTTTGAAGGAAAGGCAGGATTCTAAGATATGAAGGTGAGGAGGAAGGGCATTCTGAGGATGGGGGGAAGCCTACATAAAGGCACATAGATAGGAGATAGGATGTTGTGTGTGAGGGACAACAAGTATGGCAGTTCATCCAGAACAGGGTGGGAAGAGATGATGTGTATTACCTGGAAAAGTAGTCTAGAGTCTACATGTTAAGGGTTTTTACTAACAAAGAGAAGTTATATATTTTATCCTAGAGGGAAAAGGAATTGGCCACTGGAGATTTTGGAGGAGAGAACTGATATGATCAGACTTGCTTTAGAATGACATTTTGACAGTTTTGTAGAAGATGGCTTCTCAGAATTCTTCTTTATGGTGTAATTATATTCCTTATGTTCCATTAAACTAATATGCCATTATTTGTTCAGATAGTCCCCAACTGTGGGGCATATTTTTCCCAGCTTTTTACTACTACAGACAACACTACTATGAATAGTTTTGTACCTATGAGATTTTTCCTTGATGATAATAACCTCTTTGAAATATGTCACCCCACATTCAGTGTCAAAGAGCATGAATAATTTGGTCAGTTTTCTTAGATGATATTAGAATGTTTTCCAGAATGAGTACCTCAATTCACAGTTCTGCCAACAGTGAATTTACATGCCTGTGTTCAAAAAACAATGAGCTTTTACATTTTTATCTATCCTTTCTAGTCAGTCAATAAGCTTTTATTAAGTACCTACTACATTCCAGGCACTGTGCTAAGTACTGGGAGTATACACACAAAAACAAAAACCAGAACATAGCAAAAAAAAAAAAATCCTGCCCCTACTATCAAAGAGCTCACAGTCTAATAGGGAAGACAACATGCAACATACAAACTACATACAAAGATGCAGACAGGATAATTTGGAGATAATCTTAGAAGAGAAAGCACTAGTATAAAGCAGGATTGAAAAGGACTTCTAGAAGCTAGGATTTTAGCTGGGATCTGAAGGAAGTCAGGTATAATCCTATTTACAAACATATTAGCACAATTGGTGAGAGGTAAGAACTCAAGGCTAGTTTAGTTCGAACTTCTTTGATTATTGGTGATTTAAAACATTTTCCAGAAGGTTATTGATGGGTTTTTTTAAAATCTCTTCTTTTAAGAATAGCTCAAACCATTAGAATGTAAATTGCTCTCTAAAATAATTATTAAAAAAGTAAATCCTTTCTAAAGCATTTATTCATTACCTTAAAACTTTGTTTACAACATTAATTTGTACTCCATCAGAAAAATTTGCTAATAAAAACTCCTAATTACTGTTCAAGTTTTTACAGTCGGAATTGGCGGACATGGAAATTTAAGGTGATCTGTAACTGAACTACCTAGCATGTATCATGACAGACTCCAACCTGTGTGACTTTCTCTTGTGATAGATTGGCAGGAACTTAATCAGAAAATATAAAAAAAATACAAGTGGGGAAGAAAAAAAATAAAAGCTTCTCCAAGTTCCCAGAACAGTCCTTTGCACATACAAGTTGCTTCAAAATGTTTGATGAAATATTTTTTTAGATTGCTGTCAGTTTAATAAGGAGTTTTTCAAGTACCTACCTCTTCTGTTTAAAAGGTCCTTTTAGCAATAGCCTAGTTATTTCATCATCTGCTGCCATCTTTAGCCGCACTATGAAAGATCTGTACTACTGGACTATTACAGTAGTCTTTTAATTAGTCTCCCTGCCTTAAGTCTGTCCTGACTCCAATCCGTCTTCACTTAGCTGCCAAAGTAATTTTCCTAAATCAGTTCAGTCCAGTAGCTTTATATTACCTCTAGGATCAACCATCAAGTCATTTAGCATTTAAAGCTCTTCACAACCTGACTCCTTTCCTACTTCCCAATCTTTCTATACTTTGCTCCCTTCCATGAACTCTAAGATCCAACCATACTGGCATAAGTGCTGTTTCTCCTCCATGCTGCATTTCTCCTCTCTGTAACTTTGCATTGACTGTTCCCCATACCTAGAATGGTCTCCCTTATCACCATTGCCTATCAGAATCCCTGGCTTTCTTCAAGACAGCTTGAACATCATATCTGCAAAGGGTTTTTCCTCAGCCCCCTAGCTGCTGGAGCCTTCTTTTCTAAAGCTACCTTCTATTTACTCTGTATGTAATTGTACGTTACCTACTTCCATATATGTTGTCTTCCCCATTAGAATGTAAGTTCCTTTAGGGCAGTTAACGTGTTCTGTTTTTCTTTCTTTGTATTCTCAACATCGAACACAGTGCCTGGCCCATAGTGAATGCTTAATTAGTGTTTGTTGATTGATTGTATATTTTATAAAATATTAGGCAAGAGGAGACACAGTTGATGTCGTCTTGGAATAAAGTCTACAATACTACCCAGGAAAGTTTAGAGAGGCCCCACCTAGAACCTCTCTGTTCAACAAAGCTCAAATTGTACATCACTATAATCAGTGCTGACTTACAACTTTCCCATTGTTCCTACCATAACAATGTTTTCTGGGAAAACTTGTGCCTGCACTTTCTGTTCAAATAGCAGGAAGCCAGGACACCAAAAAAAAAAAAAAAAATGGAAGAGTATCCCCTGAGATATCCTCAGAGACAGTATCTTAAGAAAGGTGCTATCCAATTACAAATGTACATTTTTTACCTTTGTACCACCCTCCTAATACTAATGGTGCTCTTCAGAGCTCAGGCAAGGCATTTGTGCACCATAAGCAAGCCTGAAAATCTCCCTTGTCTCTTTCTGTCTCTGTCTTTCTCTTTGTCTGTCTGTCTGTCTGTCTCTCAGATACACACACACACACACACACACACACACACACAACTATGTCTTTGAAAATCACGTTCTTTACCTGTTACTGAAAATTCTGCACTTTAATACTTCACTGAAAAGGCTTAATAAACGTTTGTTGAAACATTTTGTTGAAGTTTATACAATAACAACAATATTGTTGGGAAAAAAACACAACTCCAAAAAACTTAAACACTCTGATCAACACAATGATCAACAATGATTCCAAAGGTCTCATGATGAAACAAGCTATCTACCACCTGACAGAGATGATGGACTCAGAAAATAGACAGATATAGATAGAATAGACAGAGAATAGATGGAATAGATAGAGAGACATGTATGTATATATGTATGTGTGTATATATATATGTGTGTGTGTGTACATATGTATATGTGTGTGTATAGGAGACCAATGAGGGAATTTGTTTTGCTTAACCATACATATTTATTAAAAGGGTTTTTTTCCTTTCTTTTTCAGTTGGAGACGGATGTAGGAGGGGGAAAAGGTGAGTTTTGGTTCATTAAAAAATTAATTTAAGAGAAATTTTTAAAGGAAATAATTTGTTGAATTAATATCCAGTTTGATCAGGGGTTTCCCAAATACCTAAGTCACTTGCCAATGGAAAATAAACGCCTATGTTCCGTGAAAAATAAAATGTTTGAAATTAAACATCGCAAAACAGACAACAACCTCTCCAATAGTGTAGTTATTTAATTTTTGTTTTAATCTGACCTTGAATTAAGGGGGGGGGAGTTTTCACATAGAATAAATTGAGACCTTTATAAATTATCATTGTTATCTCCCCTGCCACTTCCCAACCAAATAATAATAATAATAACCTCTGGGTATAGAAGGAGGTGTATAAGAAGTGATCTTATAGAAAGCTAACACTAAAAAGTACTGCCATGGCATCCTAGGCATTTGACTGTTTTGCCCAACCCTAGTCACAGTTGTAGTAGCCTGGTCCTTCCACACTGTCTTAACTTCACAATAGTTCAATCTGGGGAAATAGCTGACAGAAGCCAGACACAATGCCAGGTTCCTTACTCAGATCCTTTGGGCTATCTGGAGATTCTCTGAGACAGCCTTATTCCTACAGAGTTAGAAATGCATTTCAATGGTATTTCAAAGTTTTCAGTGGACTACTGAACACCATCTACATGACAGCTTAGGCAGCAACTAGGAATATACTCATCAAGGAACCTCTAAGGCCTTACAACCCAAACTAGTTTCTTTAGTGATGATTATAGACAGCAAACAGTACTAAAAAAAAAAAAAAAAAAAAAAAAAAAAACTTGCTGAGCTATAAATAAAGGAATCAGTGGCTCTGAAGAAGACAAGGAGGGAAGTTTTAAAAAGGTGATGCATTTTATGCCATTTCAGGTTCACTGTTTTGGTCAGCAGTCAATAATGACTAGCATTTATACAGCACTTTAAATGCAAAGTGCTTTAAATATATTGGCTTTATATACACTATATAATTTGATCCTTACCAAAAAAATTCCTTAGCTGCTTAATGTTCTTCCTAAAATGTAGTACCTAGAATGAAATTCAATACTTCAGACTCAGGTCTAACTGCAGAAGGAAACATTGGGACTATCAGTTCCTTCAATTGAGATGATAAATTTCTATAAATGTAATCTAAGATCACATTAAATGTTTCAGCTGCCCTCTCATGCTATTCCTTGCTTTATATGGGCTTGAAATCCACAAAATCATCCAGATCCTTCTTACATAAATGCTGATCTAGACATATCTTCCCCTTCCTGTGCTCAAGCAGTTGATTTTTTTGGACCTAAGTGCAGGACTTCCCATGAATCACTACTAAATTTGACCTTGTTGAATTCATCCCATCATTGCAATCTATTGAAATCTTTTAAAAATTTAATCTGCCTTCTAACATATTAGCTATTCCTCTTGTCATTATGTCATTCTTAAGTTTGATAAGCATACTCTGTCTATTGCCAAATTATTGATTTTTTAAAATGTTGAACAGAACAGGACCAAGGGTAGAGACAGAACTCTGCAGCACTACACTAAAGGCTTTCCTATATTATCCCTAGAGGCAGCTAGATAGCTCAGTGGATAAAGTACTAGGCCTGGAGTCAAGAAGACCTAAGTTCAAATCCAGCCTCAGAACTTAGCAGCTATGTGACCCTAGCTCTGTTTCCCTTAATCTACTAGAGAAGGAAATGGCAAACCATTCTAGTATCTTTGCCAAGAAAACCGCATATGGGACCATGAAGAGTCAGACACAACCTAACAACAGGAAATATTATCCCAGAATATCGTACTACTGGTACAGATGAAATAAATATGTAATATATGTATATATATATATATACACACACACACATATACACACACATATACACACACACACAGGTATACCTTCATACATATACGTACATGTGTATATATATAATATATTGTGTGTACATATATAACCCAGGATGCACGTGCATAAGATTCTCCTCACTGGTGAAGAGAATGATGACTTCATACTGCATCCTTGTGTGAGAGGCAGAGTTAGCATGAGGGCTTAGGAAAGGAGAATCTTCCTGATTCAACAGAATGGTTCCAGACTCTTTTTGGGAAGAGATCCAAAGAAAAAGAGAGCAGATACATAGGGGAAAGGTGGCTTCTAAATATATCCCTGATTTCTAGCTTGCTACATTAGAGACTTTAGGAATTTTCCTTAGTTGTGATTGAGAAGAGAGAGAGGGAGAGGGAGGG